>NC_141154.1:38820880-39130198 GCF_053477565.2 Lygodium microphyllum | reverse complement strand
GCCTTAGGTGGATGGGTAGGTCCCCCTTGGTACATCTGGTCTTAGGTGGTTGAGGTATCTTAGGATCACTAGCTAAGCTTACTTCCAACTCAGAATCAAACTCTTGGCCCCTTCACTAGAAGAGGGAGTCTCTCCTGGTGGGCATAGCTCAAATGGTGACTCTGTCTCGTGAATAATGAGACGACACTTGGTTGGGCTACGCCTACTTTCTCATAGTCAATTGCACCTATGTACTCCAACCATGTGCATGACTCCTCTCTCGATTCTAAAAGTGTTCTTCGTTTAAGGTTTGCCTATATTTGCTCAATTACATGTCTCTTAGTGTTATATTCTATCATGCCAATTTTCCTTTCGGTTTCCTCATCGCTGCTAGAACAACAGTCTTTGTATTCATCATCCAAATTATTTTCCTCTAACTACTCATCATCCTCTAGGTTCTCATCTCTACCCTCACTCTCATTAATGACTAGGGTTCGATTATACATCAAGTTTAGGTTGTGCACCTTAGTCCACTTGCACTTAGGTTCGTTTATGAGATCCTTGAGAGGTTTCAAGTTAGTGGTAGGGTTGCCGCCAAGACCTCGTGGATTTCTAGCCTATTGCTAGGGACATGGATTGTGATAGGTTTGATCGGCTACAAGAAATTTTGCCCATCATGCAGAGTGGCACTGTAGGCTCCTTCTTGGGCACTCTCACTTAGGGTTCTCGATTACCCATCTAAGTTTTAGGGTCTTCTCCTACTGGTGGGCTCATTTATTTTCTTAAGTATAAGTGAGTTTCTTGTTACTTACAGACAATCCTCAATTTACAGTCACTAAATGTGTGTGTGCATGTTCTTTTTTGTGCACTGTGTGAAATCACACTTTTAGATTTTCTTCAAGTGCACTTCAAGTGTCAAAAAACAATGTGGTGTGCAATGTAGAATGGTTAATGTAGCTTTAGCTCTCCTGTCTATGTTCTTGACTTGATAGGGCATTACACTCAATCATTGACTGCTCTCACTAGTCTCCAGGATCTATGTTGTGTCCTTTCACTCAGTCAAGGCTAATTGAGGATCTATGACTCAATTTGGCACTCTTAGTGGGGTGGACAGCTAGCAAGTTTGTTAATGTCATTGCTAAATCTGCAATTCATTGATTCTCGCATTTCTTGTGTGAGAAAGATGTTATGTTCCTCTGTATTGCTCTTGGGGGTTTTTTCAGCTATGGTCTAGGTCAGTAAAGGTCTATAGATGCCAAATTTGAAAAATTCTAGATTCAGCTCAGTTGGTCCGAATCGCAGGGTCCAAGTGTCCGACTCGGCCTGTTCGAGCGGCCTAGGGGGGAATGATATCAGAACCGAATCTGAGGGCTAAGTGTCCAAGGGCCAAATTTAAGGCCATCCAAATGCCATGTGGTAAGGTGGGCTCAATGGCCGATCATCTGAATCGACCGGACCGAATGGCCGAGGGGCCGAGTGAGATGGGGCTAAATTGGATGGGTCAAATTTCAAGTGGCCGAGTCTAGTTGGACCAAGCGGGCCGAATGTGAGCAGGCCGAGGGCCGATTCTGGGGTTTGGCCCGAAGTGCCTATTCGACTTTGAGACTCGGAGAGGCCGAGTGCAACATCATGTGGCAACAAGGAAGACAATTTTCACTTTGTTTGTTCTATCTATGGCATACTAGGTGGCAACCACTTCCAGAATAGATCCATGGACCACAGTTAAGGTTTGTATATACCTGATGTGCTCGATAAACTCCAAAACTAATCAATCGATCCTCTACAAGAGTTTGGTCTCTCCAAGCTCTCTCTCTCTCTCTCTCTCTCTCTCTCTCTCTCTCTCTCTCTCTCAATGCTACTATTGCAAATTAGCTCTCCCTTGTCCTCTTGGGTTTTAAACCCTTGCCTGACTAAGACTTGAACTTCCTAATCACTCCCCTTGCGACATTAATGCATTTAAGTGCTATTTTCTCGCATTTATTCCTTGTTTGTGCCCTATTGGGCCTATTTTACACTAGAAACCCTAAAAATTTTTGCTTTGATTTCTCAATTCTATCCTACTCTAAATGCAACAAAAATCAAGTCCCAAATACTGAAATGATTTCTCCTACTTGCCTAATAATCCAAAAACTGAAGTACTTACTTGTTCCAAATATTAAAACCCCAAAATCTCCTACCTATCTCAAGCTTCGATTCAGGGTTGAAACCCTTACTTCATCACAAGTGCTCAAGCTTAAATCTGTTTGTCTTGGCAACGGAACCAAAATGTATTGGGAGCTCATGCTCAACCACCAAGACCCACTGACCATTTATTCTTTCAAGTGTTTCAAGCGAGCACAAATGGCTATCTCTCACCTAGCTGATGCACCTTCTATCCTATGGGGATGTAGTGAGCTTACCTTGATGCCCAAACGAGTAGCCTCCTCCCTCAAGCAACCTGGTAGCTCCACGATTCATGATGCGAGCTCAAGTATCCTCGAGCATCCACCTTCAAGCTCCATCCTCAATAGCCGCATGCGAGATAAGAGAAGAGAAGAAGAGAGGAGACGATGGAGAGCTTCTTCTCCTAGATCCCTCACCTTCACACACTCACTCTCTCACACTCCCTCTCTCAAGCACACACAAGCAGGCAAGGAGAAGAGAAGAAGAGAAAAAGAAGAGATCACTTTCGCCACACATCAAAGAATGAGCTTCTCATTCACTTTTTGAGTTTATATACAAAACCCTAATCCCTTTTGGGCAGTCATCCCCTTTTTTAAATGGCCGGCCATGGCCTAGGCTCTCTTTCCTATTGTCCTCCTATCTTTCTAGCTTCCTTTCTAGCACCCGTCTATCCTTACAATTTGCACAGGAATTTGCACAAGAGGGAGCCTGACGCTCTTTTACAAAAGTTTTAAGGGCGCATTGTAATTAAAATGTGCTTTTTCCTTTAACTTAGCTTTTGAGGCTGCCCTTGCACTTACGGTCATTTCCCTTCTTGCTCCTTTCTTTGTGTCCAATTTCCTTGTGTGGGGAGCCTCTTTTAGCTCCCAACTTTTCCTTTTCCACTTTTTCTTGTGCTAAGGTTAACATAGTGTATGAGTTATTACACATTAGTCTAGAAAGATCATTAATTTTTTTTTTCACCATATCATTGGATATTTGCTTTAATTTTTTTACTTTTTAATCACGATCCTTAATTTTTATTGAGCTCATAAATTTCAAAGTTTTCTAAGCTTGGTTATGATATACCATACGCATATTGGACACGGTGTCGTATTGCTGCGCATTCGATATGTAAAAATCACCCGAAAGTTGTGTGTGCGATTTAATACTTTATGCACACTTAGTTGTTGTGATTACATTTATTCTCTGCGTATGAGTATAGATGCTCACATGAAGGGCTTCACTTCAGATGTTTTTGTTAATAGCACACTTATTAATATTTATGGTAAATGTGGCAGCATTTTAGAGACAGAGGCGCATTGCAGATCGTTTGAGGAAAGAGAGGTTTCTTAGAGTTTGGAGAGACTGGCAAACCGTTCCATCGTCAATTCGGCCTGGGTCAATCATACCAAGTCAACCTTTGGTGGGAATTTTGCAGCCAAAAACCCCCCAAGAAGCAAAAGTTGCACCTTTACTTGCAAGAAGTGATATTATAGTTACACGAAATATTGAGTGGGCCAATCTTTTGGTTGGTTTTGAACAAGCAAATCGATATGTTATCATGGACCCTCGAGAAGGATTAATGATGGTTGGGTACAAAATTGAATCAAGCCATTGGCTGCTTCGTCAATTTCTACACCGAAGGCGGCCATTCACTGTTTCTATTATGGATGCATCAGGCAATGTCCTATTTACTGTGAGGAGACCGCCTTGGTTCATTAACAGCACGATTTATGTTGAGATAGATGGAGGAGTTGTGGGCTTTGCCAAAAGGAGATGGAATTCTGGAAACGATGTCTTCCTCACCTTCTAAAGATATGTGGATAGGGGCTTTTTCTGGAAAAGGGGAGAGCGTGCTTTAGGGGAAAGGAGCCGTGCTTTGGGGGGAAAAAGAGAAGCTTTTGGTGTTTTTGAAAAGTGCTTTTGGGGGGACGGAGGGTGGAAGCCTTAAGCAGGACAGAGGAGGACGCCGATGAAGAAAATGAGGGGAGTTTCGGTGAATTTTGGGGGAAGATTGCAACGGGGTAACAAAGAATCAAGACCAGGCTGTGAAAAGGAAGAGTATTCGAGGATTGATGGGGAGGAGAACAGGGAGCGCTGGGGTGGCAATATGGACGTCAAGGAAGGCAGACGGAGTGTGGAAGCCTTGAGCAGGACAGAGGAGGACGCCGATAAAGGAAAATCAAGGGAGCTTCGGTGAATTCTGGGGTAGGCATGGCTCCGAGGAACAAACATCTGGATGTTGTTGCATTGAATAACCCCCCTCAATCTTAGCCATGCATGGTTGTGCATAGAACCAACTCGCTTTGTTCAGGGTTTATTTCGATCAGAAAGCATCGACTGGGCACCATTGTGGAAGATGAGATTCAGAGTTCAGTATAGCAAAAATCACAGCTAAGTGCATGGCCTTCCCGTCATCTTTCCTTCCTCTTCGTTCTTCACCATCCATGTAGCTTAATGGGAGGAAGTCTAGTCATCAACGATGAGCCATGTCCGCATGCTTAGTTTGTGGAGGTATATCTGCCCATCAAAAAGGACGATGACAAACCTGACTTCGAAGTGAAAGGGAATTTCAAGAACCGCGAGGTTCAGATATTCCATGGAGATGCAGTCATTGCAGAGGTGAAACGAAAGTTTACAGTGGGAAATGTGCTACTAGACAAGTACACTTTTGTGGTGTATACTCGCCCTAACGTGGATCAGGCCTTCATTGTTGCGCTTGTCATCATCATGGATTGCATTGTGACGAGGATTAGAGTGGAATCTGGAGGTGATATGTTAGCAAACGGACCTGGTGTCATGAGAGATTTTAGGGGAGAAGTAATCATCATCTTGGGAAGCAACAGTGCATAACCAAAGGGATCGTGGGCACACGAGCCTACACAGATAGGAGGTTGTTGCAGGGAAAATCTAGGAAGGTCTGATTATTGGAGGACTTTACTTAGTGATATGGGCCAAATCTCTGGAAAGGAATCTTGCTGATTATACGGACAAATGGAAAGAGGTTGCTTATAAATCTCCGAGCTCAAGTACAAACTCATTGCTCACAGATCCTTTGTTGGATGCAGTTGTTCTAGTCAATGTGCCATTCCATGTCGTACCTGAAAACTCAGACCTGACTAATGTAAATGGTAGGGACATTCACCAGCAAAGTAGAGGAACATTGGAGGCCTCTTGAAGACGTGGTTGCTTTGGCATATTGTTTGCAGAACATGATTAATCCTGTAGCAGCTCAGGAGATGAGAGATAAGGATTTCCCTATTGCCGGAGAATTCTATCCTTCATTGATGATATGTTTCTGAATTACTGTGGCTGTAATTTGAAGATGATTCCAGCATTCATTTCAGTTCAGAGAACCTCAATATTACTAGAAATCCACTTTGACAAGATGTGTATGCAGTCACAAAGCTAGAAGAAACATGCTATTTTGTCCTTTTAGAATCATGAACTGATTTCTATTGTTCGTCTGACAAAAATCTGTGACACTTCTTCAACCAGTTTAAAAGCAAACACTGCTCCTGAAAAATTTATTCTTGTCTGAATGAAAAAGAAGAGCCAACCTTCTAAACTATTTGTTTTTACAAGGATGTCATCAGCTCTATATGACATAATCAACCTTGATTCCATTGATCTTTTTCTGAGCTGCAATGTGGACATTTACAACAGTAGTCAGCACAGTAAATAAGAATAATTCAGCTTGATTGATCTTCTATCTTGGAATTGCTCAATAACATCTGTGGTTGCGACTTTGTTTTCGAAAACTCTTCGACAACTTTGGTGAACCCGACGTGAAAGCGTCGTAGAAATTTCAGGATGGGAGATACTTCAGCCTCTATTTCAGCTTCTTCTACAACTCCAGTTGTGTCTACTTCAGTTCCATCAATGACTGCTACGTCAAGTACTTCAACGGAGGATCTAAAACAGATTTTGCAGAATATGTCCATGTATATGCAGCTCCAAAATCAGCAAACACAAATGTATATGCAGCAGCAACAACAATTGCATCAACAGCAGTTGTCTCAACAAAGGCAACTCTATTCGGAGCAGGAAAATGCAAACAGCGCGACTAAGGCTACTGAAGCAGTTGAGAGTGAGAAGAAGCTATTTGACGGGCGTAATGTTTCAGCATATTTGAAGACATATGAGATCAAGATGGGGTTTTTTGGAGTTCCTGCTGGACTTATGAGTAAGTACTTCCTTCGTCTTGTCACACCTGCTTTGAGAACAAAAGTGACTGATCTTTTTATTCAAAATACATATTGGCAAGATTTTAAGAAGGCCTTGAAAGAAGAATACTTCCTTGAGGACTTTGGTATGTCTACTCGGCGGTCATTCCGAGAGTGGGTCTACATGCCAAACAAAGGTCTTGCTGCTTCGGAGTTGATTCGAGAATTCGAAGAGAGGTATAGTCAGCTTGATGCTATTGAACAAAGGGCATTGGATGTTGAAAAAGTTGAGCTTTTTTTGCAAGCTGCAGATCCTGCTCTTCAAGAAGAATTGGGTGAGCTTCTTGAAGATCGTACGAAGCCTATGGGTCTTAAAACTGATTGGCAGGATGCTCAGGATGCAGTCTCGACTTTGACCAAGAGGAGGATATGGAAGACTCGCCTACAGAATGGTTCCATGACACCTACACCATCATCTGCTCCTATGCCTACTTATATCCCTGTTATTTCTTCTCCTTCTCAGCCAGTTTCTTGGCCTATGCCAGTGCCTACTGTTTCTACTCCACCTATTCCTCCTGTTCCACGACCGATGCCTACACCTTCTGCTCCAAAACCATCCGCTCCATCGGCGCCTACCTCTATTGATGACATAATCAAAGGCATCACAGATTTGACACTTGAGTCAGTCAAAGCGGAGTTGGTGGGTAAGTTGAAGGAGCAGTTTGCTTCAACTGTGCCTACTACTTCTTCTAGTGCTCCTACTGCGCCTAGGAGTGCTCCTAGTGCACCTAGGAGAGATCGGAGATGTATTTGGTGTGATAGTACGGAGCATCAGGATTGCAGGGATTGTGACTCTTTCCAGGATGCAAGGAGGCAGAATTTGGTATATTGGGGGCAAGATGGTAAGATTTGGTTGACTGAGACAGGAGCTCCACTTGCTACCAACTTTGATAAAGGTGGAATGAAGAAGTTAGTGGAGGACATGGCTGCGCGTACTTCTTATGTGACAGCTAGAGGTGATGCTTCTGCATATGGAGTACAGATTGAGAAGGGATCAGAGACTCAGTCAGCGCTATGGACTTATGCTATGGAGACTGCAAACAAGGGGAAAATTCAGCAAACTGTTTTGACTAGTGTAGGCTCTAGCATCAGATCAGAGACAGGTTGGGACTCGCCTGTTGACAGGTACTCTATTTATGCTTATTTGGCTAAATCTCATGGTGCAGATGTACTTGTTGAGGAGAAACGTAAGAGGGATGAAGAAAATCCAAGTGCAGCTAAGAAGACTAGAGGGGGTGAGTTTGTTTCTCCACCTACTGCAGGACCGTCTTCAAGACCAGGGCCAGATCGACAGATGGAGGATGCTCAAAAGAGAGAAAAGAGGCAAGAGCCTAGAGAGAGAAAGCAGCCAGGATTCAGATTGATGTCCGATATTGAGACATCTACAGACATGAAGAAAATCTTTAATGATAAGATACTTGGCAGTGAGGTGACTTTCACTATTTCTGAGATTTTGGGCATCTCAAAAAGAGAGTTTCAGGATCAGTTTCAGGAGGTCCTGAAGAGGAAAAGACATGCATTGGCTACCACTGATACACAGGGAGTTTTGATTGGAGAGTTGGATGAGGATGATGATGAGGTTATGGTTGATAATGCTTCTGTTTTGTCACAGGTAGAGAAGAGGGTTCAGCCTATGCATTATGCTGAAATCGATGAGCCTATTTTGATACCGCGTAGTCATTTTTCGCGGAGCCATTGGGCTAGGGCAACTACAGAGACGATGGTAAAGATTGGAGAGAAACAGGTGCCTTATGTTGCATTGGTTGATCATGGTTCAGAGATTAATCTCATAGTTCGTGGAGTTTATGAGAGTAACAGATGGCCTATGGATGTAGAGCATGGGTGGCGTATGAGAGCCGCCAATAATACTGCAGGTGATTTATATGCTGCTTGCCCTAGTGTCAGGGTTTCTATTGGTGATGTAGAGGAGGATTTTCATTTCTTTGTGCAGGATTCATGCTCGTATCCCATAATTCTTGGACAGCCATTCATTACAGAGATGCGCATGGAAACAAAGGTCATGGATGATGGATCTGCTTATGCACGGATTCGCAGTAAAGATGGTATGAGAGCAGTTCAGTTTATGACTGTATGTGTGAACCATGTTAGAAACAGGGATACTCTCAGAGATGCACCCTTGCCCACTGTGAGGGATTTGGGTTTTCATTAGGTACCGCCATTTTGCGAGACGACGGTGGTACAGAGGAGAGGAGATTGGAGTTCTCGCCTCCTGGCAGCAGTGTTTTCTCCTTTGGTTATGTTGGGATTTCAGCAAACAGTTCAATGAGTTATCAGAAGACTACTAGGTTGCCTAGAGCTGCCAGGCAGTATATATGCAGGAAGGAGAAGAATTTGAAAAATGCAAGAATTTTGGAGGATGATGAGCACATAGATGGTATGTATGACAGTGTGATTTGTGCAGATACGATGACAGAGATGGGAGATATGCTGAAAACTGATATGCTGAATTATCATGGTAATGTATTAGTGCAATCCCTGGACATGTTTCATGAAATTGCAGATTTTATATCACAGATTGAGTCAGAGGCTGAGGTAACTCAGCAAAGAGTGTTGAGTGCTGAAGAAATTCAGCAAACAGAGTTTCCAGCTGGTTATGATCAGCTTTCAGATAGACAGAGGGCTGAAAAATTTCAGCCAACAGAGTTTACTGCTGAAATATTTCAGCATTCAGAGTTTGGGGCTGTTCCTGTGCAGTCCATAGAGCAGAGGGCTGAGAATATTCAGCCATTGGAGTGCAGAATTGCTGATTTACAGCAAGGTTTATGTAATGCAGAAGAGCATAATGAAGCCAGGGTTGACACGAAATACAAAACTGTGGATAAGAAGGTGAAGCCGGTTGCTGTACCGCTTCCATCTGACAGTGATCAGCAAATAGAGAGGGCTGCTAAACAACAGATTTTGAGGAATCCGGAGCATATTGGTCATAAATTTTCAGCAGAGACACTTGCTGAATTGAAAATTGGAAATGGTGATTTCTTGTTACCTATGGAGAAGCAATGCTTTCAGGAGATGCTTGAGCGTCATGGAAGGGGATTTGCTTTTGTCCCACATGAGATTGGATGTGGGAATCCTGATATTGTTGCTCCTATGGTCATTTTTACTATTCCTCATATTCCATGGAATCTCCGACCTATTCCAGTGCCTAAAGCACATTTGCCAAAGCTGATTGATTTATTGAATGAGAAAATCAGGATGGGAATCCTTGAGCCTTCATCTGCACCATACTCAAACAGGTGGTTTACAGTTCCGAAGAAGAATGGTACTCTTCGATTTATTCAGGACATGCAGCCAGTGAACAGAGTTACTATCAGGAATGTTGGTATAGGTCCAGTTGTGGATGAGTTTGCAGAGGCATTTGATGGACGTGCCATCTATTCTTTGGGTGATTTGTATTCAGGTTATGATCAGTTTCAGCTGGCTTTGGAAAGCAGGGACATAACCACCATGAGAACTCCTATTGGGCTTGTCAGGATATGTACCTTGCCTCAAGGTGCCACTAATTCTGTTGCGCATATGATGAATGCCATGCATAAGGTCCTTCGTGATTACATACCTCAGCTTACTATGCCTTTCTTGGATGATGTGCCCATTAAGGGGTGTGCAGAAGAAGAGAAGAATGAGAGCCTAAATGAGCAGGGATGCAAATACTTTGTGGCTGATCATATTTCAGCATGTGAGAAGATTTTGGCCAGGTTAGAAGAAGTGAACTTGACACTTTCAGGGCAAAAATCTGTTTTTGGAGTGAATGAGGTTGTTATTGTTGGGCATATGTGTGGATATTATGGCAGGAAACCCTCACCTGATAAGGTGAATGCTATAGGCAAGATTGCAGAGTATTGTTCTACTACTTCAGAGGTACGGAGATTCATTGGTGCTTGTGTGTTTTATATGATTTGGATACCTCATTTTGCACACATAGCAGATTGTTTGTATCAGCTGCTTCGAAAGGGGCAGAAATTTTATTGGGATGAGAGCCACACTAGAGACATGCGGAAATTGAAGAAGTTATTTCAGAATGCTCCTACTCTCAGGAAAGCAGATTATAATTGTGATAGGCCTATTGTATTGACAGTTGACACTAGTCCAATTGGCATAGGTTGGGCTGTGGGTCAAGATGATGCAGATGGAAATAGGTATGCTATTCGGTTTGGGGCGAAAGTCCTAAACGAGAGACAGAGGAGATATCCGCAAATCAAGAGGGAGTTATTGGGGACTGTCACGGCTCTCAAATGTGACAAGGAGTACTTTATTGGAGCTTCAGTTCTGGTAGAGACAGATTGCTTGCCATTGATTGGTATGATCACGAGTTGCTCTACTCCGGATATAGCTATGTTGAGATGGATTGCATACATCAAGTCATTAAATCCGGAATTTAGACACATAGCAGGAAAGGATAACCCAGTGGCAGATATGTTGTCTAGAGCCAGATATGATGATGAGGAGACTCTACTTACAGAAGAGGATGATGCAGAAATTTCAGCCACTATGGTTGATCATGTTTGTCATGTCTATGATATTGTGGCTTTCACAGAAGAGCTCTATGTTGGAGATTGGTTGCAGATTGGCAGGTACCTTAGTACACTAAGCAAAAGAGATGAATGGACAGATGAAGAGTTCAAGAAGATCAGAAGGAAAGCCTATGGTTATTTTCTCAAGGATGGATTTCTTTGGAAGCATCCGAAGAAAAGAGGCGGATTACCTTTGCGGGTTGTCTGCGATAGAGAGACACAGTTGCAGGTGATGAGGGAGTTTCATGAGAGTCCTTGGGCTGGTCATAGAGGAGTATGGGCTACTTATGAGAAAATCAAGGAGAAATATTGGTGGAAAGGCATGTACAGAGATGTTTCTCACTTTGTTGAGACTTGCAGAGACTGCCAGATGTATTCAGTAGTGCGTCATCGAGATGAGCTTCATCCGACCTATCCGCTATGCATTCATTATAAGTGGGTAGTTGATTTGGTTACCATGCCTATGGGTCTATGGCAGATGAGGTACATTGTTTTGGCTAGAGAGGATCTTACCAATCATGTTGAGGGCAGATCTTTGAGAACGAAGACCACTAGTGCAGTGTGTAAGTTCTTATTGGAGGAAATTTTCTGTAGGTATGGTTGTGTGGGTAAGATCACTGCGGATCGTGGTGAATTGGATGCAGATGAAGCTAGGGAGTTTTTCTCTCAGCTAGGAATCAAATTGGCTCTAACCACAGCATACAATCCAGAGGGAAACGGAAAGAGTGAAAGAGGGCATCCGCCGATAGTGAAAGCATTAGCCAAAGCATGCAGAGGACGGATTGGAGAATGGCCGAGACTTCTATCATTTGCTTTGTGGGCTGATCGTACGACTCATAGTGTTACCACAGGATATATGCCTGCAGAGTTGATGTATGGTCAGAAACCTGTTATGCCGATTGAGACTTGTGCTTTGACTTGGTCAGTTTTACCTTGGCAGGAGGATTTGACGAGAGAGGAGCTCTTAGCTCTTCGGATTCGACAGTTGGAAAGGAGACCTGAGGATATTCAGCTAGCTATTGACAGGTTGAAGGTTGCTAGACTAAGGAATAAGGACAGGTTTGACAGTAGGCATCGCTTGTGGCCAAGAACAATAGAAGAGGGAGATTGGGTATTGGTGTTTGATAGCAGTCTTGAAAATCAGCATACTGCACTTCGGAAGATGGTGAAAAGATGGTTTGGGCCGTACATAGTCAAACATGTCTTTGATAATGCAACATATGAGCTGACAGAATTGGATGGAACAGTGCTTAGAGTGCCTATTGCTGGAAAAAGAATCAAGATTTTTAAGAAAAGAGATGATGAGGATTATGCATTGGAAGAATTTTCAAGAGAAGAGCAACGACAAGAAACTCTAATGGAAGAGACAGATGATATGGCTGATAATCTTGTTGATCTACCGGAAATGCATAACGAAGAGATTGATTTGTTTGTGGATCTTGATGATAATGATCATGGGTAGTTGGCTCATCCGGAGGATGCGCAGGATTAGAGGGGGTGGATGTCGTATTGTTGCGCATTCGATATGTGAAAATCACCCGAAAGTTGTGTGTGCGATTTAATACTTTATGCATACTTAGTTGTTGTGATTACCTTTATTCTCTGCGTATGAGTATAGATGCTCACATGAAGGGCTTCACTTCAGATGTTTTTGTTAATAGCACACTTATTAATATTTATGGTAAATGTGGCAGCATTTTAGAGACAGAGGCGCATTGCAGATCGTTTGAGGAAAGAGAGGTTTCTTAGAGTTTGGAGAGACTGGCAAACCGTTCCATCGTCAATTCGGCCTGGGTCAATCATACCAAGTCAACCTTTGGTGGGAATTTTGCAGCCAAAAACCCCCCAAGAAGCAAAAGTTGCACCTTTACTTGCAAGAAGTGATATTATAGTTACACGAAATATTGAGTGGGCCAATCTTTTGGTTGGTTTTGAACAAGCAAATCGATATGTTATCATGGACCCTCGAGAAGGATTAATGATGGTTGGGTACATAATTGAATCAAGCCATTGGCTGCTTCGTCAATTTCTACACCGAAGGCGGCCATTCACTGTTTCTATTATGGATGCATCAGGCAATGTCCTATTTACTGTGAGGAGACCGCCTTGGTTCATTAACAGCACGATTTATGTTGAGATAGATGGAGGAGTTGTGGGCTTTGCCAAAAGGAGATGGAATTCTGGAAACGATGTCTTCCTCACCTTCTAAAGATATGTGGATAGGGGCTTTTTCTGGAAAAGGGGAGAGCGTGCTTTAGGGGAAAGGAGCCGTGCTTTGGGGGGAAAAAGAGAAGCTTTTGGTGTTTTTGAAAAGTGCTTTTGGGGGGACGGAGGGTGGAAGCCTTAAGCAGGACAGAGGAGGACGCCGATGAAGAAAATGAGGGGAGTTTCGGTGAATTTTGGGGGAAGATTGCAACGGGGTAACAAAGAATCAAGACCAGGCTGTGAAAAGGAAGAGTATTCGAGGATTGATGGGGAGGAGAACAGGGAGCGCTGGGGTGGCAATATGGACGTCAAGGAAGGCAGACGGAGTGTGGAAGCCTTGAGCAGGACAGAGGAGGACGCCGATAAAGGAAAATCAAGGGAGCTTCGGTGAATTCTGGGGTAGGCATGGCTCCGAGGAACAGACATCTGGATGTTGTTGCATTGAATAACCCCCCTCAATCTTAGCCATGCATGGTTGTGCATAGAACCAACTCGCTTTGTTCAGGGTTTATTTCGATCAGAAAGCATCGACTGGGCACCATTGTGGAAGATGAGATTCAGAGTTCAGTATAGCAAAAATCACAGCTAAGTGCATGGCCTTCCCGTCATCTTTCCTTCCTCTTCGTTCTTCACCATCCATGTAGCTTAATGGGAGGAAGTCTAGTCATCAACGATGAGCCATGTCCGCATGCTTAGTTTGTGGAGGTATATCTGCCCATCAAAAAGGACGATGACAAACCTGACTTCGAAGTGAAAGGGAATTTCAAGAACCGCGAGGTTCAGATATTCCATGGAGATGCAGTCATTGCAGAGGTGAAACGAAAGTTTACAGTGGGAAATGTGCTACTAGACAAGTACACTTTTGTGGTGTATACTCGCCCTAACGTGGATCAGGCCTTCATTGTTGCGCTTGTCATCATCATGGATTGCATTGTGACGAGGATTAGAGTGGAATCTGGAGGTGATATGTTAGCAAACGGACCTGGTGTCATGAGAGATTTTAGGGGAGAAGTAATCATCATCTTGGGAAGCAACAGCGCATAACCAAAGGGATCGTGGGCACACGAGCCTACACAGATAGGAGGTTGTTGCAGGGAAAATCTAGGAAGGTCTGATTATTGGAGGACTTTACTTAGTGATATGGGCCAAATCTCTGGAAAGGAATCTTGCTGATTATACGGACAAATGGAAAGAGGTTGCTTATAAATCTCCGAGCTCAAGTACAAACTCATTGCTCACAGATCCTTTGTTGGATGCAGTTGTTCTAGTCAATGTGCCATTCCATGTCGTACCTGAAAACTCAGACCTGACTAATGTAAATGGTAGGGACATTCACTAGCAAAGTAGAGGAACATTGGAGGCCTCTTGAAGACGTGGTTGCTTTGGCATATTGTTTGCAGAACATGATTAATCCTGTAGCAGCTCAGGAGATGAGAGATAAGGATTTCCCTATTGCCGGAGAATTCTATCCTTCATTGATGATATGTTTCTGAATTACTGTGGCTGTAATTTGAAGATGATTCCAGCATTCATTTCAGTTCAGAGAACCTCAATATTACTAGAAATCCACTTTGACAAGATGTGTATGCAGTCACAAAGCTAGAAGAAACATGCTATTTTGTCCTTTTAGAATCATGAACTGATTTCTATTGTTCGTCTGACAAAAATCTGTGACACTTCTTCAACCAGTTTAAAAGCAAACATTGCTCCTGAAAAATTTATTCTTGTCTGAATGAAAAAGAAGAGCCAACCTTCTAAACTATTTGTTTTTACAAGGATGTCATCAGCTCTATATGACATAATCAACCTTGATTCCATTGATCTTTTTCTGAGCTGCAATGTGGACATTTACAACAGTAGTCAGCAGTAAATAAGAATAATTCAGCTTGATTGATCTTCTATCTTGGAATTGCTCAATAACATCTGTGGTTGCGACTTTGTTTTCGAAAACTCTTCGACAACGGCCCGAGGGGGCAAGTGTGGCTTAAGGATTGATGTCACTCCAATCTTCGACATATCAAACTACAAGGAATTTAATTTCTATGAATTTTGTTAAATTTCACAAAAAAATATGTTTATAATTTTCCTAAAAATGTATTTGAGTTTCTTTGATTGGAGAGTTATAGAATAACATTATGATATCACTATAAGTTTTGAGAACACCGTCGTTTGGCAATGGAAGTCAAGCTTCAAACTTAGCATGCCTTTAGTAATTGCCAATATGTATGGTATCTATACTCAAAAAAGGCCAATATACATTTATAAATAACATTATATTGCTCATGCTTCATATTGAATTTGAGGCTTTGTATATAGTCCTACTAGAAAAATATCTAAATGGCCAAATTTAACTACAGCTTCAAATATAACAAATATGGAAGGATGAGATAGCGACAACTAGAGGATGTTGTTAAGATTTGATAAGGTGCTAGCACAATAAAGTTGATATGGGAATAGTTAAGCTTTTGCTAGATGTAGCATTAGAGACTAACATTAATAGTGGTAGTTGCAACAATGAGTGAGGTGAAGTGGCAATCACATTCAAGCATGGTTGGATTTCTTCACATCCAGCATCATAAGTCTTAACCTAGGCTTCTACCCTCTTATCTCATAGTTCAAGGTCAACATCTTTCCATTCCCTTAGTGAGCTACAATATCTTCTTTCTATATTGTTCAATGTTGAACTCTAGGCACCTCAAGCACCTTCACATTCACCATGAACTAGATTTAATATTGCTCAGCTCTTGGACACCCCTCCCCTCCCCCCAACACCATTGTCGCATTTTTTAGGTCCTTGGAAAGGCATGACGTCGATCCTTTGCAAGTAGGGCAACACTTGCTAAATGGTGGGGCATGGTGATCTTATTTGAGTGAGTGATAAGAGATCGTGTATCAATAACGGGATAGTAGAAACAATACCTAAGACCTAAAAGATGTTAGGATCCGTGTATCAATAACGGGATAGTAGAAACAATACCTAAGACCTAAAAGATGTTGATCCTAAGCTTCATGATAGCAACTCAGACTCAACTACCACTAAGCATCAAATGGCATGCAAGCAACATTAATGTAACAAACGTCATGTAAAAACAAAAAATACCAAACTATGAACATAACATTTTATAGCATATTGTATGACAGGAGATGTAGAGGAGCTATTGAAAATATACATTTTGCAGATTGTGCTGCACTTTGAGAGAAAGAGAGAGAAAAAGGTTTAAACACCATCGCTTTAGAGGCGTCGTAATCCTAACCGGTGCTTCTCGAGTACAAAGTTAGGCACTTTTAATTGTATAGATAGTTTGGAGGATGGTTAGCACAAGAAGGACAGTGGCGGCCAGAATTGAGACCAGAAGCCAAGGCTGCTTATCCCAGTATGTCTCCTTGAAGGCAGCTCTCCACCTACGCCAACGCTTCCTGGAGTGCTTCTCCACCTCAGAGATGATACAGTTGATGCGGTCCTTGCGGCTGGTGCGATGGGAAACGGAGGTGCAGAGCTTGTTCCAGGCGGCCGCTAGCTCGTCGCCGCTTCCCATGAAATTCTGGATGACTTTGGCCTTCACGAGGACCTCCACGTCCTCGGCAGTGTCGATGAGGCGATCCATGAAGTGGCAGTAGGAGATGACAGAGCTCTATTCGGGGTATTGGCAGGTGGCCTCGTAGGCGAGGAGGTTGTGGAGGAATCGCATGGTGTTGTCTCCCACAAGGATCGTGGGCAACTCCAGCACTTTGTCTTTCTGATGGAACCAGATGGCGCCGAAGCTGGCAGTGGCCATCAATGGGGCTGGTACTGGTCGGCATCGAATACCACCGCGCGCCAGGTAGGACGCAGTGAGCAAGGCCGAGCTCGGTTTGTGGACATCGGCCGGGGATGGCCTGAACTGCAGAAGTGCGTCATCATCATCATCATCTGGATAATTAACAGATAGCAGATATAGTGGTGCAGCGGGCAGCTGCTGCGCCTCTGCTGGCTCAGAGGCTGAATTTATAGGAGTCAGACAATCATAGATTACCCCAAGCAAGCAATCGTCAAAATTACGTGCCACTACCTGCTGCTTCCTCGGCTGCACCGACAGCGGGGAAGGTTTGAAGTGTGGAAAGGGGTTGCAGTATTTGCAGTATGCGCTCACCACCTTCTCCTCGAAGCTGCCATCGAAGCGGGAGATTCTGAAGGCGAACCTGAGCAGAGACAAGGGTATCTGGTTCTCCAGGAGCAAGGCGTCGCTATGGAGCAGTCGCCCTATGGGGTATGCTGCAAAGAACTTACTCGGACCCACAGCTGCTGCGACCATGGCGAATGCATCGAGCGCCATCCCTTCCTTCACCGCGAGTCGCCGGTCGACCAATTGCAATTGATGCCACTGGTTTGGATCCAAATGGGCATAGATAGCTTCCAGCTTGGGGTAATACTCTTCAATCTCTTCGGCAAGGTGCGCCAAAGTCGCATTTGCATCCTGAAACTTGGATGCTCCTTGCCGCTTGAAATGGTCGCCCTCCACTCCCTGCGTTGACAACGGTTCATCAGCTTTGCCATGTTCCCTGTTAGCCGTAACGAATCGGTAGGGGCCAAAGAAGAACAGGTAAGGCTCATAAGCTTGAGGATTCGACCTTCTCTGATCCTCGGGCACTTTGTAGAATCTGCCTTGCCAATGTGCTCCGTTTAATTGATCGGCCCCATCAGATAGAGCTTCAGGTGCAGTACTTGCATTCTCGTGAACAAACGCAATGTTCTCCATGGCAGATTGAGGTACAGGTGTTCTAGTCGCATTCCTGTGAACAGATTGCATGTCGACCTCCATGGGCGCACATTCAGTTGGTAATTCACTCTCCATGTGCCCTTCATCTTCACTCTCGAGTCTTGATGGCCCCGCAGTGATCAAGGCTCTCTACAGCCACATTATGATCAATGGGCAGCGCCGCTGTCGGTGCAACAATTACTGCTCCCCTATCTATGTCTTTCTTTGTATACTTGTTTATCAGTAATTAGGACTGCGCGGCCATGTGTGTGTATATGTCTATGAGAGAGAGAGAGATCATGTAAGGGCAAGGGAGAATTCCATACAAATATAAAAGGCACTAATTGTATAGAACGAGTCCTACTGGAATGGTATACGAACGCACTCAACGGTAAAGCTGGGCGACTCTTGTCTCGTGAAATGAGTGGCAAGAGCAGTTCCAGCCACTTTTAGAGGACTAATGCTCATGTTGTTCCTTTTTCACAAAGCAACATTCAATTATAATTTTTTTAAAAAGAAACTCATAATATTAGTCTTTAAAAAATCATATAAGGACATTGCATGATTAATTTAAAAATATATGCGCTTCACATGATATGTAGTATTTTGGTAGTAGAATGGATTGGGGACTCTACTATCTCTAAATAAGATGACAAAAACGTTAAAGAATATGAAGTTATATATATATGATTACATGCAAATTTAGATAACATGATGCTTATATTATATAACACAAGATTTAGAAAAAGAAAAAAATCACTAAGTGTCAATATTGATACATATACAAAACTCTATATATACATATATGTGCATCTGTAGATTTGTTTACTTATAGATATATATACACAAATAAATAAGATGTAACATATGTGCATGATGCTTATTGTAACCATACATAAAATAACATATAAGAAAATCATATAAGTGTACAAGTACACAACAAAACCATAGATAAAAAGACAAGCAATATGAACATACAATTATATATTGATATATAAAAGGCCTTATACAAAAGAAAAAATATATATAATAGTAAATATATGATCTCTATATGTGCAAGTAAGCATAGAGAGAGGATAACTAATACAATATAGATATCATTTAGAGTCTACCCATTCTCTTCTTCCCTTTAGCATGTAGCAAAGATCAAGATAATATCATTATTGGCCATATCAAATAATGTTTTGTGAAGTGATAAATAATCTAAAAATTTTTACTTCTCTTAGAAAGAAAAGACATACTTGGATATAAGTTGAGTATACAACAAAAACTTTTTGAAAAGAAAAAAGTAGCACCTATGCTTGTCGATGGCTTAATGCTTATCCCATATCATTCAATCTACATTCATATTTTAATAAATATTAAGAAAACTTATTTAGATTACAAATACATATATCAAAGAAACAAGTTAATAACATAATTTACCTTCTAAAAAGATGTCTACTCATCTTTGCACCTCGTCTCGACATCTCTATTGCATCCAAGAAATCAAAATCTCGTAGCAAAGGACCTTCTATAGATACTCTCATCAGAGACTCAACTGTCCTTATATTCAAGTGATTTCATAGCTTTGATTTAATCAAATTTTGTTTGCTAAAACCTCTCTCACAAGAGGTTGTACTATAACACTGTAATAATGGAATGTTAGCTAATCTCAAGAACATAGGATATTTCTCTCTCATTGTGGGATTTCTAGCTAGGGCAACCTATTTATCTTTTAGGCCCCATTCATGCCATTCAAATGGGGCCTGAAGCTTAAAGTATTGATATTCTCTTTTTGCTTCATATTTCGTAACTAATGGGTCATATGTCTCACCGGAGAACGAATCTTTTCTTCTTTGTGAAATTCAACTAATTTCTCTATTTTTGGTTCTCCAAAGTCTCTAAAAGCTTTCTTCTTTGCTCGAAAAGAGCATGGTGCAAATGCTTTAAAACATCCTAGTATGATCTCCTTATCACAAAAGTGTTGTTTTAAGTTTTCTAAAATAGATTTTACTAATAACTTTTGAAATGTGATGCATACATCTAAATCAGATCCATCAAATTTTCTTGAAGTTTTAATACTCCTTTAAGAATTACCTCGAATGGAAGCTCTAAGAGCATGCAATTACACTATAAGGAAACAAAGGAATAGTGAGGGCGGGTAGCGACGCAGGAATAGCGGCGTCGCTTTTTGCGTCGCTAATAGCGACGCCCCACAGAGAAAAAAAAGCGGGCCGAAACTCGAGCGTGTTTCATTTTGCGCATTCATGAAACATTTCGAGAGGGAGAGCGAGAGAGAGAGAGACCGTTTTGCATGGAGGGTAAGAGAGGGAGAGGAAGAAGGCTTGCCGCTGCCGCCGCCGCCGTTCGCGAAGGAGAGGACGAGCCAGTGTCACGAAGAGGAGCCGCCAAACCCTCCTGCAAATCTTTACGGTGAGTCCATTCTCACTCTCTTTTACTTGTTTAGGGTTTAATTTGTGTATATTGAGAGAGGGAGAGGAAATGAGAGAGAAAGAGAGGGAGAGGGAGAGGGAGAGAGAGAAAGAGAAAGAGAGGGGGAGAGAAAGAGAAAGAGAGGGAGAGGGAGAGGGAGAGGGAGGGGGAGGAAATGAGAGAGGGAGAGGGAGGGAGAGTGCATTCTCTCTCTCTTTTACTTTTTTTTATATAACTTGTGTATATATATTGAGAGAGGGGGAGGGAGAGAAAGAGAAAGAGAGGGAGAGGGAGAGGGAGAGAAAGAGAAAGAGAGGGAGAGAGAGAGGGAGGAAATGAGAGAGGGAGAGGGAGGGAGAGTGCATTCTCTCTCTCTTTTACTTTTTTTTATATAATTTGTGTATATATATTGAGAGAGGGAGAGGAAATGAGAGAGAAAGAGAGGGAGAGGGAGGAAATGAGAGAGGGAGAGGGAGGGAGAGTGCATTCTCTCTCTCTTTTACTTTTTTTATATAATTTGTGTATATATATTGAGAGAGGGAGAGGAAATGAGAGAGAAAGAGAGGGAGAGGGAGAGGGAGAGGGAGGAAATGGGAGAGGGAGGGGCAGGGAGGGAAAATGGGAGAGGGAGGGGGAGGGAGGGAGAGAGAGAGAAAGAGAGGGAGAGGGAGAGGGAGAAAATGAGAGAGGGAGAGAGAGGGAGAGAGAGAGAAAGAGAGGGAGAGGGAGAGGGAGAGGGAGAGGGAGGAAATGGAAGAGGGAGGGGGATGAAATGAGAGAACGAGAGGGAGGGAGAGTGTATTCTCTCTCTTTTTTATTTTTTTTGTATAATTTGTTTATATTGAGAGAGGGAGAGGAAATGAGAGAGAAGGAGAGGGAGAGGGAGAGGGAGGGAGACATTAATCATAATAGAAAAATGAGAGATGGAGAGGGAGAGGGAGAGGGGGGGAGACGAAAACATAATAGGGAAATGAGAGAGGGAGAGGGAGGGAGAAGAAATGAGAGAAGGAGAGGAAGAGAGCAAAAGGAAATGAGAGAGGGAGAGGAGAGAGAAAAAATGAGAGAATGAGAGGAGAGAGAAAAAGAGAGAAGATGTTAAACATAATAGGAAAAGAGAGAAAGAGAGGGTGTGGGTGAGGGCGAGGGAGGGAGAGGAAATGAGAGAGGGAGAGGACGAGAGAAAAGGAAATGAGAGAGAGAGAGGAGAGAGAAAAAGAGAGAAAAATCATTAAACCTAATGGGGAAAGAGAGAAAGAGAGGGTCAAGGTGAGGGAGGGAGAGGAAATGAGAGAGGGAGAGAAAGAGAGAAAGGGAAATGAGAGATGGAGAGGAGAGAGAAAAAAGCATATGAGAGAGAGAGGAGAGGAGAGAGAAAAAAAGAGAAAAATCATTAAACCTAATAGGGAAAGAGAGAAAGAGAGAGTCAGGGTGAAGGAGGGAGAGGAAATGAGAGAGGGAGAGAAAGAGAGAAAAGTAAATAGGACTTTACAATAAGCTCATCCTAGGCTCATAGGGGTTAGCTCGATCCTCAACAAACCTAAGGGATATATGGCTAGAGAGCCTTAGCATACTTGTGCCTCCTAGCATAATGTTCTTCTTGCAAAGAGACCTCTCATACATGGGGCTTGTCCTAACCTCCACCACGCAAATATACAATGAAGGCAATCAGCCTATCAGTATGAAAAACATTTATTTTTCATAACGTAATCCCAAAAATAACTTTGGATATTCCATAAAAATCAATCTCTGCTTAAAAAGACAAATACAGAAAATTAAAACAGCATCATTCATATATATGCTTCACAAAACTAAAACAACATCACCACAAGATCTCTTAGGAAACTCATCTTCAACTATCAATTTTAATTAATAAATATAATATAAAATCACTTGCAAGAAATGACATTCTTTTATCATTAACCCTCTTTCTTCCTTAGAATAGTCTTAGGAACAAATTTATGCTCTAACAAGCATATATTTGAGCATAATAATTATTTTAAGGTTTATTCCATGAGTAGTCTTCCTTAGAATAGTCTTAGCATATATTTGAGATGGAAGGAGAGGATAAAAATTTAAGAAAAAATAATAATGATAACAAAAACAAATTGTTTGTTGTAACGTAGACAAAATGAAAAACGATGAAGGTCCTGTTGTTCAAGATTGCGAGGCGTATCTGAATCAGCATATGCCATGTCCTTGCTCTCAATGCAAGCTAGCAATTAGACGAAAACGTCGATTGTCTATAGAACACGTACGACGATTTGGCGAGTTCCAATTTGAGATCATTGATCAAGCGATTGCGGATTTTCAGCAAACAGTAGGAAAAGTTAATATCAATCATGCATTGTACTCGCAAGCTAATTGAATACCATATACAATAAGATTGGGTCTTGCTAGCAAATTTTCTATCCAGGGAGGTGATGTCTCGTCCCAAGGAGGAGTGCACCCTTTGCGGCCAATTAGAAGAGTTCGTGGGCGTGCGATGGATCGAGTGTTCAATGCCAGAGGAGACATGCAACCTTTCAGACTACCTACAATCTTGGAGCCTGAGATGGAGGCAATGATCGATGCATTGATTCCTATGGATGTCGAGACTTCTGATCTGCTTAGAGAGGAAGCATCCATACCATTATATGATGGGTGTCGAGTATCTTGCCTGAAGACACTGCTTGCACTCTTAAGTGTGCAAGCAAAATACGGGTGGAGTGATACGAGTGTGATCGACTTGTTCAAGTACCTTGTACATACGCTTCGTTGATTTTTTTTTTGGCACTATTATTAAAAACATTTGTGCTTTTTCAAGATGTTTATGATTTTTTTCAGGTTATTGAAATATCATATATTACCACTTCCAAATACCATGCTTGAGTCTCGTGATGATACACGACATATTTTACAAAAGCTTGGTATGGACTACAACAACATCCATGCATGTATCAACGATTGCATACTGTTTCGAGGAGAATACGAGACTATGGAGACATACCCAAAGTGTGGTGCTCACAGATATCGACAGGACTTGCAAGGGCAAACTATCCCTTAAAAAGTTCTTAGACACTTTCCGCTTATCCCCCGCATAAACCACATGTTTCATAAGTCCGGCATGGCGAGCTTGACAACGTGGCATGCGTAGAATAGGTCCACGGATGGAGTTCAACGAATATTAGCGGATTCACGCGCATGCAGCCACATTGACTCTACCTTCCCAGGCTTTGCCCGAGAGCCAAGGAATCTTCAGCTCGGTCTTGCAATGGATGGCATGAATCTATTCGGTCTGCGCTCAACTTCTTACAGTGTGTGGCCTATAGTCCTTGTCAACTACAATATCCCTCCATGGCTTTCTACGAAGAAAGGACATCTCATCCTTAGCTTACTCATTCCCAACTGCTACAAAGTCAAAAATATGGACGTGTATCTTCATCCATTAGTCGATGAGTTTAAGATTTTGTGGGAGGAGGGGGTCACCGTGCACGATATGAGTAGGCACGATGGTCGACGATCAGCCAATATTCGAGCCATTCTTATGTGGACGATGCATGAATTTCTGGGATTCGGAGAGTGCTTAGGTGAACAGGCCTCCGTTCTCGTTGGTAATATCTATATTTTATCTCGTTCAAGCTTGTATTCATTGGGTGGTGTTGGAACAGGTCTAGTTACCTCAAGTTATCATGCATGTCCATTGTGCGGGCCACAGTTAGACTCCCGAAGGTCACGAACCATGAAGAACATGGTATATCAAGGACACGCTACTTTCTTGCCAGAGGATCATGAACTCAGGGAAGGTTTTCTTGGATATCCTCCAACACGTATGAACGCCGCAAGCTCGTAGTAGTTGAAAATGGTCAACGCGGAATCACATCCAAACAGAATGCGGCGGTTCTCAGTTTTCTACGAGTTGCCATATTGGACCCACTTATAGGTCAACCACTTGTTGGATCCCATGCATATTTTTAAGAATGTGGGCAGCTTGCTATGGGATCACATCACAGGAAAGAGAGACACTATAGGAGCATGAATGGATTTGAAGGAGGTAGGTAAGATGGGGGCGATTTGGCCGCAGTCGAGTACTGATGGTCGCGTGCAGCTACCTCACACTCCTTGGGTTTTGTCCACTAAAGAAGAGTGCATTGTGAAGCAAGTAGTCAAGTCTATCCGCACTCTGATGGGTATGATGCGTTCTCTCAGGTCTACATTTTCTAAACACGACCAATTATTATCACGGCTAAAATCCCATGACTGGCATAGGATATGTCAGGTTTGTACTACGAATGGATTTAAATTGGCGTGCATATTTTGCTATTTGGAGTGTAGCCATTATTCGTAATGCTTTCTCATTAGTGGTAGTTTGTACTACCGATCACGATCGTAGGATGTCTTACTCCAAAAATACTCTGGGCTATTTACAGGTTATCGACTTTGGTGCAATGGATCTCATCGAAGGAGATTAAGACGTCCTCTATTGAATCCGCGAGGCGGGGAGCGGTGGAGACAGTCTATCTCTTTGAGAAATACCTGCCCACCAGCATGCTCACGATACAAATCCACCTTCTTGTGCATCTTGTAGATGAAGTGGAGATGGCTGGACCTGTCCATACGCAATGGATGTTCTTCTTGGAGCGCTTCATGAAAACCCTGAAAGGCTTTGTGTGACAATGAGCTCGGCCAGAAGGTAGTATGGCTAAAGGTTAATTGGTGTCTGAGGTGCTAGTGCATATTTCACAATGGCTACCAACGGTGGATCCAGACAACGAAATCCTATGGTCGCTCAAGGACGATGATAGACTGACTGGAGATGTGGTGGTTGGAAATGGGGTAGAAAAAAGAATAGATGCCTCAATGGAGGAGAAGGTGAATCGCTTTTGTATGTTGCACCATGCCTCTATGGAGACGTGGCTCGCCAAGTACCAAATCACTAGGCAAGATCGAGAGGAAGCGTGAGCTGAATTCTGACATAGTACGCATCATCGACCAATTCGATATCTCGAGGGCATGGAGGAGATGCCACGGTTCATGTCAATGCGATGGTTGCATGGAGCTTTGACCGCAGCATCTCGCGAAGGGACAAAGGTCTCAATGGAGGAGTGGGAAATCTCGAGGGGATGTAGTCCAAAGGTGATGAGGTGTTTAGGATTTGTCGTATCTAAATTTTATATGCGACATCTAATTTGAGTGTTTCAATGTATATTACAAAATATATAGTGCAGCGTGGTCGCGCAGACGGCATTTTCGCGTGGAGCTTATTAACAAAATGCGCTTCACAATGGACTGTGGTATCATGGCAAGGTTCGAGCAAGAGAGCCGATGACGACAACGGATCCAAACACAGTTGTGGATGAGATGGAGTATTTTGGAAACTTGCAAAGTATTGTTATGGTGGATTACCGTAGCTTCTCCATGATACTATTCGATGTGCAGTGGTTCAAAGTGGTACTTGGAGGAGCTAGAGCAACAGTTCGACGAGGTCCATCTAGATTTCTCAAAATAGATTCCGAAAAAAAATGGATGGATTTGCGCGACACCTTTGTGCTGCCGGCCCATTGTGAACAGGTGCATGGACTCATTTGTTTGTTAATTGTATTACGACATGGTACATGTCACAATGGTTTAAACTCTCTTGTATGTGTTTGTGAATAGGTAATCTTCTATCCAAACCCCCGACAACCTCGATGGTGGTATGTTATACCTTCAACTCCCCGAAGTGCGAGAGTATATGATCAAAGCGATGTTCCAAGCATAGATGAAGACAATATGCAAATAGAGGGGTCGATATTGCAAGGGGTGGAGGCCACCGAAAGCTTGGAGCCAACATTGGCTAACAATGATGGAAATACAGGAGTCCAAGAATTCTTTGAGAACGAGGTGGACTCATCCTTTTGTGGTGACATGTCTATCGACCTTCCAGTACATGCGGAGTTGTGTCAGGAGATTGACATGGGATCATAGGATACTTCATACTTGGAGCATCCACTTACTCAATTCGTTGACCAATCGCTTATAAGGGTACATAATATATGCATTTTAAGTGAGATCTTTTTTTTAGGATTTATATTACTATGCTTTGTATGATTTAAATTGATTATTCTAACATCAATTTGGTCTGTGCAGATGACATTTTCATGATGAGTCGAGGGATGAGCAATGAGGAGTTACAGGATATCTTCACATGCATGTCTCCAGACCAAATTGCGAGATTCAGAGATATGGCAGACCAAAAGCTGTCTCGGTCTTCGTTAGGACGCTCTGCTAGATCTACTTCAGCACGATCAGATGCTTCAGCTTCGAGTAGATGAGCTCTACGCTCCATACTTGGGCCAGAGGGAGAGAGTGCTTCAGGGTCAGGGGGATGCTGTAGAGATATGGATGCTGTAGAGATATCGACACGGGATACAGGTGCGACTCCTCGCTCTCATGGCGGTTCCAAGGAGCATGGCTCAGGCTCAGGTGGATGTTGTGAGGGCATAGATGTGGTGTCTCTATCTCCTCGTTCAGCTGGAGTTGTGCCACCTCCAGGATTTTTCACACCTGTGGAGACGTCTACTCCAGTTACTCCAACTTTTGCTCAGCCATTAGTAGGTGGCACCCTTATGGGTGCCACTCCGAGAGATATTACCCCGGTCGGTACATTGGATGCACAGGGGTCTCCTGGATATGCCCAGGAGCGTGGACGTAGATAGGAGAGGACCCATCTTAGGCAGACCCCAGGGGGATATGTATATCTAGTCGATGATAGGTTAGGAGCCATCATCATGAATGATGAGGAGAGGAGGGTGATGGCTCGCATGAGAGAGTTGTGCCAATAAGTTTTTCGGCACAATGTCTTAGATCATTGGAAGAACATACTAGAGGGGAGCAAGGACTACATAGTAGCATCCTTGCATGAGGATCTTCCGGTTCCAGCCTCAGTAGATAGATTTTCTATGGGCTGGATGATGGATTGCATGCGTGCATATATGTCAGACAGACGATCCGACACACGCAAGGCAATCAAGAGTGGGGCTGCAAAGCCCGAGTGGTTAGATGCGGACGACTGGCGCCAACTGAGGGAGGAGACTACAGATTCTCTAGGACGTTGGAGTTAGCAGCGCGAGGTGGCAAGGGCACGACTCGAGGCCGGAGTGGTCTATCATCTTGGGAGTGGCGGCCACATGACATATTTGGAGGACTTTGTAAGTTTTTCTTTTGTTTTGCTTGTTTATTTTTTTGCAATATCCTTTGTACTGACAATCATGTTTCTAATAGTTAGCAATTTATTTTCTTTGCAGCACTCCATTACAAATCGTGATCCGACCGTCCTTTAGACTCGATATGCAGAGAGGCACGATTTCACTTCATTGATCGACCGATTGTATAGACGCGGCAGCCCTATAAGTCACTCATCTTTCTTATCCGTAGTTACCATGTTTAATTAGAATGCATTATTGTATGGTAGGCTGATGTCTTATTGTTTCTTTTTTTGCAGAGTCCATTCGATACTCCTTTGTAGCGGGACAAGCTTTCGGAGGGCGAGGATATGTAGCTCGCCCTTGGATCCTTGGAGCTCACACACCTTTATTTTTTGGTCGTCTGATCTATGTAGACATTTTCTATGTATTAGTGATATCTTGTCATGATTGTACCAATCGCTTATTATGCGATCATGTATTTATTTCATGTATCTGCCACAAATTTTTTTTTTGCTGTTACCGTTGCTATAATTTACTGCTCTTGTCATGGGGCTCTTATATATCCATAATTTATACTAAACACAAGCGTTATAGTTGGTAAAGGGATTAAGAAATAGCTTAAAATTTTTGGCTTTATGTGTTACTAGTTGATATACATTATATTACTGTGTCTATGAAGGTCAAAGCACATTGTTTTTATAGGTGTTTAGTTTCTATGTGGTGTCCATGTAAAATTTTCATATGCTTTTCATGTAGATATTTTGGATACTTTTGTACATGATCAAGTATAGATGAATTTTTACGACCCATTTTGTGTGATGTGAATGGAAATTATATGGCTATAAATGTCTACATGCATTTATATACATAAAGGGAGTCATTGATAAGCACAAGTACTAGATATACCTTGAGATAAGCATATCAATGACACAAAACTTACTTATTGTATAAGCAAGATCTTGTTATAGATTCACTTTTTGGTATGATACCCAAGCCCTTACTATTAGGGTGAGGAAGATTTTCCTATTCTATGAAAGACCAAAAAATGCATAAAATCTTATTGTTTTCTTTCGTACAATTGATAGATAGTGTTAATGGTAGGATCCCTTGAACTATCCACTTTGAAAATTGAGTATTAATGTGATATCAATCAAATTTTTTTCAAAAGCTTTCAAAACTTTTAGAAGAAGTTTGCAATCTTGTTCTTAGTAACAAAATACTTGGTGACACAAATAGAAAACACAATAGTGTGCTTAAAATTTTTCTTAATGACAAAATTAAATGAAGACACATGTAATTTGATTCAAAAATCCCTCCAAAATTTTGTTATGAAAACTTTTTGTACCTCTTACAAAAAACACTTTTGTTGAACTTGTGTAGGACCATGCATCTCTTCTTTTAATTGGGCACCATCACTCGCTTTTTCATTTAGTTGGAAAACAAATAAAGTATTAAAGAATGTGACAAGGAGGTAGATGATGAATGACCACACACACACACACACACACACACACACACCCCGAATGACCTTCTTCCCTTTTATAAAGTGGATTAAGCATGATCTCTCAAATATGTCTATAGTTTTATTATTATTTTAAACATCAAGAAAGAGAGTGATAGCTTTTTACAACCCTTGAAAAAATGAGTAAAGAGGTTTTTGTATCTACTACTAGAAATGTTTTTATGAACACTACCATGGCCATCTCTATCTTTTCTTTAAATATCAAAACATCATTGTCTCTTTCATTTCTTGAAAAAAGATATGAAGCAATGTAATAATAGACTAGATTATGAATTGACCTCTCTCTCTCTCTCTCTCTCTCTCTCTCTCTCTCTCTCTCTCTCTCTCTCTCCTCCCTTTATTTCTTATTAGGTGCTCCATGCCTGGGCACCGGGAATGGCGGTACATGCCAGCTTACGTTTGAGGCTTTGCACCAAACTTTGAAGCACCTATCTTGTTCTCTTGTTGCTGATTTACACTAAAGCTCAAAATACTTCCCTATAAATGTAGCAATATATTTATATATTTTTTAAATATGGTATTAGGGTGCATTTAAAATCAAACTAAGAATGTTGTTCCAAATTCTTACTTATATAAGAATGTCTAGATCCTCTTGGCGCTTTGCGCCATTATTTTACCATGCTTCACACCAATGTTCTCTTGATGATTTTCTTTGCACCTAGATTCTTATGGTGCTTCACGTTGGTGTTGTTTCACTGCTTTGCACTTGGGTTTCGGGTTTGAAGGATTGTTGTCAATAACAATTAGGGAATTTCATGCTTAATGTACATTTCATGTGGTAAGAAGGTTATGAGTGGTTAAGTTACAAGGAGGCCAACCATATATTAAAGTATGTGGATGATTTATATGCATATGTCCTTTTGTCTACTATCATAAGCTCATCATTTTTCTCTCCTCTCTGCTCATGCCATCTCCTCTTTGGTTCTCTCAAATGTCCTATCATCACATATTGATTGAATTGTAGATAATAATCACTCTCTGCTCTCACTGTGATTATATGTTATAAAGATGCTTTAGATTTTCACATGGCTAGAACTGCCCTTAGTATAATAGTAGAGTAAGAACAAGGTAACTAATAGTTGCTTGTCCATGCACTTAGCTCATGATATGAATGTGTGTGATCATGAGGCGTGAAAATGTCATGGGAGCTTTGATTCATGTGCATTCGCTGATACTCTTTTATTGGAATGAAGGAGCTCCAATTGATACTCTTCTCTTGGGCAATCATGGTAAATGAATAATAAGATGGATGCTTATATGGTCAACTCATTCGTCAATATATCACTGATCGAGATACAAAGAGAGAGAGAGAGAGAGAGAGAGAGAGAGAGAGAGAGAGAGAGAGAGAGAGAGAGAGAGAGAGAGAGAGAGAGAGAGAGAGAGAGAGAGAGAGAGAGAGAGAGCATTGTTTGGGTGGCAGCTTGGATTGAAAGGTATGCCTTGGGTGGTGTTGAGAGACAAAGAGAAGGGTTGGAGCAACAATAGAGAGAATCCATGTGCTCTCATAACACATAACTAAGTGAATACAACACACTAAAGGTCTTACAGACCATTCAAGCACAGCCTAAAGTCACCGAATAATTTAATGTCCCACACTTCCAGATACAGCTAGACATATGATAGGTGGCAGAGTGTCGCTTACACACATATTAAAGATAAAAGAGCTTGAAGTATTAACACTCCCCCTCAAGCTCAAGTTAGCCTCTGCACACCAAGTAGCTATCAAAAAATACTGAACTTATCTTTACCCAAAGACTTGGTAAAGATATGTGCAACCTGTTCGTCAGTCTTTACATGCATAATATCTACTTTCCTTATAAGAACCATCTTTCTGATAAAATGGTAGTGTACCTCAATGTGTTTAGTCTTAGCATGATAAACTGGATTTGTTGCCAGTAGTAAACTATTGATATTGTCGCATAACAAGGTCACTGAAGCATCCACTTTTATGTCCAAATCAGCCATAAGCTTGAGCAGCCATGCAGTCTCACATGCTACCAATGTAGCACCCTTGTACTCTGTCTCAGTGCTAGACAATGTAACCGTAGGTTGCTTCTGGCTACTCCAGTTGATCATTCCACTTCCAAATCCAAAGGCATAACCACTTGTAGATCTATGATCATATAAGCATCCTTCCCAATCTGCATCTGTGTATCAAACCAGTGTCAAGGGCTTAGCTTTTATACAAAACAACCCATAATCTATGGGGTGGACTTTACATATCTCATAATCAGCCTAACAGCATCCAAATGTGGCTTTTTGGGCTTCTCTATGAACTAACTTAAGAGCCCAAAAACATAAATCAAGTCAGGCATGGTGATGGTTAAGTAGATCAGACTTCCAACCATCTACATGCACATAGTCATATCATCAATTTTAACTCTAGTGCTAATGTCAAACTTGACATTCTAATCAAGAGATGTATCTAGTGGTTTACATTCAGCCATGCCATATTTCTTTAGCATTTCCATGGCATAGTGTTTTTGCATCAGCCATAAACCATTTTCAGTCGTGATCACCTCAATACCGAAGAAATACTTCAATTTTCCTAAGTCTTTCATATCAAATTTAGATTTTAGCATTTGCATAACATGTTGTATCCCCAAGTCATCATCACTTGTGATCATCAAATCATCAACATAGATAACCAACACTACCAAACCTTTGTTTATCTTTTTCATAAACAGATGATGATCATCCCTACCAACAATGAATCCCAAACTTTGCAAGTAATTACTGATCCTTGCATGCCAGGCTCTTACAGCCTCCTTCAGCCCATATAATGCTTTTTCCAGCTTGCATACATAATGCTGAAAATCAGGGTGTACATACCCTTCAGGCTGATCCATATAAACATCCTCTACTAAATCACCATTGAGAAATGCATTCTTAACATCCATCTACTGAAATTTCCAGCTTTTATCATGTCGAGACCTGAAACGGGCCTGACACTGGCTACAGGCACTAATCGGGCCTCTATAACACTCACAAGACAACCCCACACTGCCTCACGGCTAGGAGCATCCAAGGGCACATTACCCTGATCACTACTAGAAATATTGTGTTTGTAATGAAGCGTAGTCCAATGATTGCCCTTCCTTACTACTAAGAGGGAGATCCCCCACATCTTGCTATAATATACCACGTAACACAAAACATAAAGGAGACACCCCATCGACTGAATGCCCTGGCCCCACTACAACTCTCCTACACCGAGAGGATTGGCCCCTCAATGCACTACTCTAACATAAAAAACACACAAATAGTCTCCACTCTTATATATTTTGAACAATCCAGGAGATTTGCTATTTCCTTACCAAGCTTGCCCCAAGAAACCATTCATCTACCCTACAGCTCGAGTTCCCTTACACACTCCACATAGGTCAATGTTTACAAAGCAATTGCGATGTGTCCAGGTTTCATACCATTTTATGCTCAATGCAATTGTGGATGACCATTGTGCTCAAGCATTTTTCATTAGAAACCATCTAGGTGAAGTGTAAAAACAACCCTTTAATGATTTTCCATCTAATCGTACATGCGGCATTGATAGAGCATCGAATTTCTTCGTGCTACTAGTCCCCTTAATTCAAACGATAATCCGTCCTATATGTTATACACAGATAAATAAATCATAATTTTAATCATTTTCATCAACTAACCACTCTAACAAACCATCTTCCCCTTTCATGTTTAAATTTTGCATTCGTTGGGCAGGTGTAGGGTTCATTTTTATGTAAATTGTCATATAAAAATCGGTAAAACCACACTATAACATAGAAACAAGGCTTGATTGAGGCTTAATCCTCATGCTTTAGCCTTGTTATATGCTCACGAATATGAATGTATTTTTCTCTAATTTTTTGGCAAAAAACTAAATTTTCTATTTTTTTCCATTTATTTCTTCATAAAAATTAGATATTTCAGAATTATAAACTCTCACTGATCAAGGACACTCAACATCATTTCCATATTCATTTTGATCCCATATCACCCCAAAACACTCAACAAAAATCCCAAATTCCATTACTTGTATCAAAATCACAACTTAGGGTTTTGTGTGTTTTGCGAAAAATTATTATATCATTGTATTTTTTGGTTTTCTTTCATATTTCAGAGAGAATGTGACATGAGAACTCAAGAAAAACCAAAATCAAGCACTTTCTTCAATCATTTTCCATAAAACAAAAGAACTGCTCACTTCCTCATGGAAACTGCGATTCTGAAACTCGTATCTCGTAGAAGGGCAGCCACTAACACTTCTTCCTTGCCACTAATGCACTCTCTTAGTCCAATCTAGGTCCTTCATTACTCTAGCATCATCATTTGGTCCGGATTCATCATCGCACCCCCCTCTTCTCTCTTGAATTGATGCATATGAACAGCCGCAAAGAGGAGAGAGGAGAGAGAAATACTGAATTTTCAAAATTCTTAATACTCCATGAAAATTAGAAAAATCACACACATCTTCTTCCTCTATCTACCTTGATCAAGAATCTCTCTCTCTCTTTCTTTAAAACGGATCACGATTGAAGCGTCATCGATGAGATTTAAAAGGGCCGCAAAGAAAATTTCCCCCCCTCTCGTTCATCAGTTTTTTAGTTTTCTTAAATGCTTTTATTAATCCTAAGAGTATTAAATTCAAAATAGCCTGTTCGGTTTTTTTTATGTTCACACTGTCCCTAAGTGAATATTTTGGTTTTGAGCGGGTAGACGGACTCGGATTTGAAATCCGTCTGGACGGGTGACTTCCTAGCATCGAAATTCATCAACTTGGCCTTCATTGCATATTTTTCAGCTCCTAAATCTAGTAGCTGCTTTGTAATGACAAACCTTGCCAGGATTAAATGGGGAGTCAAATGGCCTCCGATCGACGAGCCGAGACTTGTGTTGGATTCCTGACGTCGAAATGCATCCAGGAAAACTCCATCTTGACCATCCACCGCCGTTTGATTTTACATGAAATTTTGGTCTTTGGCGCTTTCCGGGCACTTCTTTGCTCCAAAAATGGCCTCAAATGCTTCAAGCATGGCTCGAAATCGGCTCCTAAAATCCATCTCTCATTGGTGACAATGGAATAGGGAAACTAAGCCCGTCGAATCCCACAAACAAATCTACACAGAAAGCAAGCATCAAGCTGCCACAAAAATTATAATCAACAAAGTACAAGAACAGCTCTCACCCTACCCCCTGACAATATCAAGGCATGAAAATCCCCAAGGGATAGGCCCATCATAATCTGACAGAAATCCAAAGTGAGTCTCTAACCAACTTCTCAAACATGGATTGACTAAAAAGCCTAACAAATAGGTCATCCTAGTGGTGGTTTGAACTACCTACCTAACTTAGGATAACTAGACCAGGATCTCCTACTAGGTAAGGACTCCTATAGCATGGCCATCATATTTTTCTCTTATAACACATTTTTCGTTCAAGGTTTTCCTACTCGGGCGTGTAAAAAGAAGGAAGCTGAGTGTAGAGTGATCCAATGAGAACAAGGCATTGGCCTTAGGTTGAGGCGACACTTAATCCTTTTTTAGTGCTCACTTTTATTTTCACTGCAACCTTCCTTTCTTTTCTTTTTTTCTAGCTACTACTCCTAGGAAGACAAGGCATCGGCTCGAGGTCTTTTCGTCCCCAAGAACCCACCAGGCCTTCACAAGGCGAGAAGAAACTACTTGTAGGAATGTTTGCCTTTTTCTTATTAAGGGGTTAGAACCCCTTTTTACACACCTCATTTTTTTTAAATTGATGGATTCAAAACTTGCTCTTCTTTTGATATTTTGGTAGTCTTCTCTAACTACCTCACACTAATAAGGACTCCTAGGACAGCTACCTAGCAATCAAGAAGGACAGGGTCACCAGAGCTACCTTCTAAAATAAGTCTTTTAATGCTTGAGAATGTCCTAACAGGAGGTAGACAACTACTCAAATCCTCCCTAGATATACCTAACCAAACCCAAGGACTTCATGCCTTGAGTGTTGATTTCCAACAAATCAAAAGAAATCAACTCCTACCTGCACATATACCATTATTTTGCTTAAGGGAAAACCTTAGAAAGGGGATGAAACCACCTCGAATGACCACAAGAAGCTCCTTTGTAGCAAAGGCTCCCTCCAGTGATTTCGTCAACTTGTGTGATGCAATCACTAAAACAAAAAACCATTAAATGTACATACACTAAACAAACAGATGGCCCTCTTAGCCTAAGGAAATATCTCATTTCACACCCAACAAAACTGGCCCTCATGGCCTAAAGAAAGATATCATTTAAACTTGGCCCTTTTGGCCTAAGGAAATCAAGCATTGAAACCCTATACAAACCATTAAATGTACCTACACCAAACAAACAGATGGCCCTCTTAGCCTAACGAAATATCTCATTTCACACCCAACAAAACTGGCCCTCATGGCCTAAAGAAAGATATCATTTAAACTTGGCCCTTTTGGCCTAAGGAAATCAAGCATTGAAACCCTATAAAAAATTGGCTCTCTTAGCCTAATGAAATAAAACAAAATAGCTTGTATATATCTCCCCTTGGAACACTACAGATATGCAACAAATTGCTCCATTCTAAGGAAAAAATACGGCTCATTCCCTAAACTAAATGCATCAGATTGTGTCCCATGCCTCCTGTACAAATAGCAAGAGGTGTACGCATAATGTGTGATGGGACCTAAAATGGGCCGGCACTCGCTATGGCACTAGCCGAACCTCATGCATACGACAAACAACCCCACCACATGGCCTCGCGGGTCAAGAGCGTCTAAAACTCACTTTGCACTAAATACTTATGACAATTTTGCGTTTGTATCCAATATATAGTCCAACGTTCACCTTCCCTTCTCCTCAGAGGTAGATCCCATAACATATATGCATAATGCCTCGTAATACACACATAGGAAAGCACCTCTCGGCTCATTGTTGCGGCTCCACTGCGACTCTCCTATACCTCGGGGATTGGCCCCAAGATGCATCGCTAACACATATAACATTCGCACAAACTCCACTCTTTCATAATTCAGTGTTCCAAAACATTTTGATTTGTCTCACAAAACTTTCCCCAATGAAAGCACCCGTCTAACCCTACAGCTTAGGTTTCCCGTCCTCTCAGCGTTGGTCAAAGTTTATCAATCAATTGAAATGCATTCCAGGAGATACCACGTGGCATGCTTGATGTAAGGTGTATGACAATTGTGCACAACCATTTTATGATTAAAAAACCAGCCATGTGAGGTGCGAAAAACAACCCTTTCATGAATTTTAACTAAGCGTTACGTGCTGCGCTGCTTTAGGGACTAGCACTGGAACTTCCATGCTACTAGTCGCCTATATTTAATTATGGAACGATCCCTAAATGCTATGCACAAAGAGGAAAATCAGATTTTGTATCTTTTTAGCAATTAGATCGTCGCACAAACTTCCTCCCCCCCTCACCGTTTAGGTGTTGCTGCGGTGCATAGGTGTAAATGGTTGTTTTATATCATTTTTGTATGTAAAAAATAATAAACACATACTATAACACAAAGGATGAGGTCAAAATAAGGCTTGACCTCATGCTTTAACCTCGCCAAACATTCACACACATAAATCCTATTTTTCCATAATTTTTTAGTGCGAAATCCCCCATTTCCTCTATTTTTTGCTATTTCTCCCTATTTATTATTCATAAAAAATAGGTATTTTCTGATTTCTTTGTATTGGCTTCTTATTGTGACTGAAACTTAACATTTTCTTTGAGTTTATCCCATTTCCACTCCGTTTTCCCAACTCAAAATTGAAAAAAACCACTAATTTCCATTAAAAATGATATTTTACTAGTTTTAAAGAATTAATAACGGATCTAAATCATTACAAGTTCTACATTTTATAGTTACAGCCCTCAAACATGATGCAAACAAGGTTCAAACAAAAATTCATCGCATATGAACAACATTTGGACCATGAAACAACAAAAACAAGCCAATTTCTTTATAAAATTGGAGCATACCGCGTGTCCTACGTGTTGCGGGTTTTTTAATAATTATTCTGGGCAGCCCATAGACCGACCAGCAACCATTCTTCAGTGCTGAACCTCTTTCCTCAGCCTCCTCTTCATCTTGAAGCAATCCGATCACAGCCGGACAAGCATCCTTCAGCCCCTCTTCTTCTTGATTTCTTGCACATGAATTGCCTCTATGCAGGAGAGAGAGGGAGGAGAGAGAAAGATTGATTTTTTATCTCTTTGCTCAATGCATCATTCCTTGATCCGTTTGTGGTGATGGAGGGTGAAGGATAGAAGCATCTCAGGGCCAGGAGGATTCCTCCAACCTCCACCGATCAGAAAATCATAAAAAAATGGGGCACAAAAAACTGACTCCCCCCCCCCCCCCCCAATGTTTCATTTCATGAGCTTTTAAGCTCTTAATTAGAGCTTTAAGCTTTAAACCCCAATCATCTAGCTCAGGCATTTTGCTTTCACACTTCTGGCAAGTGGTTTTTTCGCTTTTGGAGGGGCAAACGACATCGGATTCGAGATCCGTCTGGACCGATGGTTCCATGGCTTCGAAATCTACAAAGCTTGGCCTCGTCACGCTCTTCTCGGCTTCCAGATCCAGTAGCCGCTTCACAATCCCAAACCTTGCGGGGATTAAATGGGGGATCAAATGACCTCAGAATTGAGATCTAAGACTTGCGTTGGATTCCTGACGTCGTTTTGCATCTAGGAAAACTCTAGCTTGGCCATTTGCCATCATTTGATTTTCCATGAAAATTAGCATTACCCTTTAGGGACTTGTCGCTTAAAATCCTACCGATTGCCATCGCCGCCTTCGACGAAGTCTATTTTTTTGGTCTTGTTTGCTGTTCGTTGCCATGAATTAGGTGCATTGCATAAACCAAAGGCCATCACATGGTACACAAAGATACCAAAGAGAGTAAAGAAATTTGTTTCCATCTTATCTTCTTGTGGAATTGCCATCTGGTTGTATTCTGCAAAGCAATCCATAAACAAATATATTTCCCTACTCGCTAACTGGTGGTCAATAAAGGGTAGCGGGTAGAAGTCCTTAACTATGTAATTATTTAACTCTCTAAAGTCTACACAAATCCAGATTTGATTATTTTTCTTCTTCCTAATAACAAAAAGTGAACATCATTCAGTGTGATGAATAGGGAAGATCAAACCATCTTGTCACAATTTCAGTAACTTCTCCAACAACCAGTCCCTCTGTTCGAAAGGCATATGCCTTACTTTTTGACGCACAACATGGCTACCTTCGTTTAGAGGAATGGTATGAATAGCTAGGCTAGGAGGAATACCTCTCAGCTCATCATACATCCAGGCAAAGATGTCGTGGAACTCTTGGATAAGAGACACACCATCCTCCTTTCTTTCAGACTGAACATGGACCCTAATTTAATTGGCCGCTAATCATTTGGCGTACCAAGATCCAACTCAATTACATCCATGTCTCTTATTCGATCTTGTGGCTCTATTGGCTCATTCAAAGTTATTTTTTGGATGTCCTCTATAGTAGTGGACTCTTCTTTTGATTCATCACTCGATGACGTCTCACTAGCAGGTACATATTCTAATATCTCTAATTCCATAGATGATAGAGGAGCTCTCTCACTTTGAGGAGACTCAGGATATGCATCTACTACCACTAGATTGGCACCTCTACCAAATATCAAACAACGAGCAAGTATATCCACTTGATAGTCGGATCGCAAGATCCATGGCCTTTCTAACAATACTTGATAGCTTGGCTGTCCCTCGAACCTAATAACCCTAAATTCCATAGTGCATTCCACACTAGCAATGGTCACAAGGACTTTGGTAATACAACCTTCAGGTTGTCTTAAACTGTCATCATCCATTCGAAGAATTGTGAAGGCATATTTTTGGATTTCTAGACCCACCAGCCTCTCCATCAATTCTAAATTCATGATGTTAACAAATGATCTTGTATCTAAGATATCATGATGTACTAGTATTCCATCAATGTAGGTTGCAACTTATAGGCAATGTTTTTCAGCATGCTCCCACCAATCCTCTCCTACTCGCACTATGCCCAAATGTTCCATAATATATCTAGTGTGCAAGATCTTTTTAAATTCCTTGCACACTCCTAGAGATAGCTTAATCAATTGCAAGAGATTCACATCTGGTTTAGCTTTACAAAGAGATCTTGCCAAATTGAATTCGTGATAATTTGCTAAAGCTCTCTTCTCTCGCCAAACCATTCTCTCTTTTGGTCTTTGAACCGGTCTTGGTACTTCCTTCTTAGCTTTTGCATTTATCCTTGGTAATTCTTTATCCGTCTTGGCATCAGCTTTGCTCTCTACGTGTTCTAAAGGTCCCCCTTCCATGTCGGGGTTAAGGACTTGCATCCCTTTGTCAACTTGCTTAGGGTTTCCATCGATAGGTTTTACATTAGTTTTTTCGCATTCTCTACCCTTTTAAGCTCTCATAATGGTCCACAGGTTAGAAGCTTCAATGCCATTAGCCTGTAGAGGCTCAATGAGCCTGATTCCACTGCCGCCAGGTAGCTCCTCTACAATAGCCTTACTTCTTTGAAGTATGTTTTTGGGCCCACCACCATTACGCACGATGGTTAACATGACCTGGTTGTCTACTATCTTACTGGAGAGATCTAATCTTACTCCAACACATAGCAGCCAAATGGCCAAACTTCCCACATATTCACATTTGACGTTTGGACAATTTCTAGGGTAGTACTGTCCACCACACAATTTACAACTAAATCTTGAAGGTGCTCTCTCTTCAGGATGTCTACTTCCTATGAGATTTTGCTATTTTTTACGGAAACTAACATCAGCAGCTATTTGTCTATATTGTTTGAAAATCATGTCATTGTAGTGCTTCATCATATTCTTAACTTTGTTAAGGACATTCGATGCACTTGACTCATAACCATGATCATTTATTCGTCGTTCCATTGGCCTAACATTTTGTTTGGGCATTGGTTTTGCTGACTCACAGTTGATGCTTGGCCTCCCATATTTGGTGGAGCCATCTGACTAGCCATATGCATAGTCACATTGGGAGGAGTTGGCAATAAAGGCACATTTTGGACCATGCTTTCTCTCACATTTGGGTTATTCATAACTATTCCTTGGCTTCCATTGCCATTGGTCAATGCAAAATTATTTCCCGATACTAGACCCATATTAAGATTGGTTCAAGAGGCATAGGCCGCTTGTAGTCGGGCTTCTACTTCTTGTGCTCATCTAATTGGCAGTGTGTACATCTGGCAAAGTGACACTACTCAACTGCACCTAAATGTTGAAATCTAGACCATGCAAAAAATATTGCAGTTGGGTAGCTACTAGGATGGGGATAGATGCTTGCAATTTGCGAAATACCTCTTTTAAAATCTTGGCATATGCTCGGATATCCTCATGTGGCCACTTGACATGTCACATTTAATACACGTAGCCAATATTGGTCATCCCTTTGAGGGAAAAAATCCCTTTGAAAGGCCTTGAAGAATAAATCAATAGTGGTTATGGTTCCAGCCTCTAGGCCGTGATACCATATGAAAGATCTTTCTTTGAGAGTCATGTTAAAGAACATCATTAAATGTCCTTCATCTTGGATACAAAAATTGAACATCAACTTTTGAAACTCCCTAATGTGGAGCTTTGCATCTTCCTCCACTAACCCATTAAAGATGGGTAGGGGAAACCTACGGCTTGAAAATCGTCATTCTAGCAAGTATAGCAATGGGTTGTGCTGCCATGGTAACAACTAGATTCACTATAGGGGTTCAAACAACCAGAATTATAGCTCCACTCAAAGTGGAGGGACTGATTGGAGGGGGGGAAGAACTAGAGCTTCCTCCCCCTAATGGACTATGTGCAAAGCTAGGGTTATTAAGACTCCGCCCTTGCAAATCTATTGGGCAACTCCTTTGCAGAGAGTATCTTGTACTTATCTTTACCTGCCATCTAGCTCATTCAGCCCTTTCTTGCTTTTGGAGCTTTGCTTGACGGTCTTGTGAGTCTAGCTCACTAATTTCTAGCATACACTAAAGAATGGGTCCCAATCAACCAAGGCATGGAAACCACCACTTGTAGGCAACTCTCAGTAAATGCAGTAGCTATTGGGATCTGAAATAGGCCCAACACTGGCTATAGGCACTAGTTAGGCCTTTATAACACTCACAAGACAACCCCACATGGCCTCGCGGCCAAGAGCATCCAAGGGCACACTATCCTAATCACTACTAGAGATATTGCGTTTGTAATGAAGCATAGTCCAACGATTTACCTTTCTTACTTCTTAGAGGGATATCCCCCACATCTTGGTATAATGTATCGTGTAACACAAACATAAAGAAGGTACCCCACTGGCTAAATGCTATGGCCCCACTACAGCTCTCCTACACCGAGAGGATTGGCCCCTCGATGTGCTGCTCTAACATAAAAAACACATAAGTAGTCTCAACTCTTATATATTTTGAACGATATAGAATATTTGATATTTCCTTACCAAGCTTCCTATATGCTACAGCTTAGGTTCCCTTACACATTCCACGTAGATCAATGTTTACAAAGCAATTGCGATGCATCCAGGTTTGATACCGTGTTATGCTCAATGCAAATATGGATGATCATTGTGCTCAAGCATTTTTCATTAGAAACCAATTAGGTGAAGTATAAAAAATTATTTTCCATCTAATCATACGTGCAGCGCGATAGAGACTAGCACCGAATTTCTTCGTGCTACTAGTCCCCTTAATTCAAATGATAATCCATCCTATATGTTGTGCATAGAAAAATACATTAGAATTTTAATCATTTTAAGCAAGTAACCACTCTCACAAACCCTCTTCCATGTTTCTGTTTAGATTTTGCATTCGTTGGGTAGGTGTAGGGTTCATTTTCATGTAATTTTTCATATAAAAATCGGTAAAACCATACTATAACATAGAAAAAAGGCTTGACTAAAGCTTAATCATCATGATCCAGCCTTGTTATTTGCTCACAAACATGAAATGTATTTTTCTCTAAAATTTAAGGCGAAAAAACTATTTTTTCTTAATTTTCCTATTTTTTTCCATTTATTTCTTCATAAAAATAAGATATTTTAGAATTATGAGTTCTCAGTGATCAAGGACCCTCAACATCATTTCCATATTCATTTTCATCCCATATGACCCCAAAACACTCAACAAAAACCCAAAATCCCAGTATTTTTATCAAAATCGCAACTTACAGGTTTTGCATGTTTTGCAGAGAATTATTATATCATTCTATTTTTGGTTTTCTTTCATATTTCAGAGAAAATGCAACATGGAAAATCAAGAACAATCAAAATCAAGCAATTTCTTCAATCATTTTCCATGAAACAAAAGAACCACTCACTTACACAGAGAAACAACAATTCTGAGGATCGTATCTCATAGACGAGAGGTTGCTGACGCTTCTTCCTTGCTGCTAAGGAATTCTCTCAACCTGATCTATGTCTTCCATCGCTCTAGCATCATCATTTGGTCCGGATTCATCATCGCAACCCTCCTCCTTCTCTCTTGAATTGATGCATATGAACAGTCGCAAAAAGGAGAGGAGAGAGAGAAAGATTGAATTTTTTGAATTCTTAATACTCCATGAAAATCAAAAAAATCATGCACATCTCCTTTCTCTCTCTGCCCTGATCAAGAATCTCCCCAACTACACATCATGATTGAAGCGTCATTGAATGAGATTTGAAAGGGGCGCAAAAAAATTTGCAACCCCCACAACTCCCCCCCCAATGTCCCCCTACCACCTTGTTTGTTTATTTTTTAGTGTTTTTCGAGGCTTTTATTAAGCCTAAGGTTATTAACTTCAAAATAACTGGTTTGATTTTTTTGTGTTCACACTGTCCCTAAGTGGATATTTTGGTTTTGAGCGGGCAAACACACTTAGATTTGAGATCTGTTTGGAGGAGTGGTTTCGTAGCATCGAAATCCATCAAGTTTCCCTTCGTTGTGCATTTTTTGGTTCCCAGATCTAGTACTTGCCTTATAATACCAAACCTTGCAGGGATTAAATGGGAGGTCAAACGACCTCCGATGGACTAACCAAGACCTGCATTGAATTCCTGGCGTCGAATTGCATCTTGGAAAACTCCAACTCGGTCATCCGCCACCACCATTTGATTTTTCATGAAAATTTGGTCTTTTGTTTTTCAGGTACTTATTTGCTCCAAAAACGGTCTCAAATTCTTCAAGCACGGCTTGAAATCGACTCCTAAAATTCAACTCTCGTAGCAGTAGCCAATGTGATCACTGTTTGTATGGTTGCCATCTTGGCAACAGGGCTGAATGTTTCCCCATAGTCTAACCCATAGTGCTGAGCACAATATTTAGTGATTTGTACCTCTCTACACTACCATCCGATTTGCATTTAATCTTGTAGACCCATTTGTAGCCAATGGTCTTCTTTTCTTTTGGCAAGGGTACAAGATCCCATGTTCTATTTTCAGCCAATGTAGATATTTCCTCATCCATAGCTATGCACCAGTTTTTATCCATCACTACTTCAGCATATGTAGCAAGTTCTTTGACCTCCATCACTTTTGTCATGTAAGCGTAATGCTTCACAGAGTAACCACTATAAGTCATCCTACTATCCACATGGTACTTGACTCTTTGTAAACATCTAATCTATGGTGTACTACTCTCATAAAAGATAACATCTCTACTCACTAGTGTCTCCCTAGTAGATGGATCATAGCATTTATATGTCTTCTTCTCTTGCGAATAACCAATAAAGACACACTTATGTGCTTTTGGATCCAGCTTCTTCCTCTTCTCATCATGGATGTGCAAATAATCAAGACAACCAAATACTTTCATGTGGCTGATATCAGGATTGTAGCCATACAGGTCCTCAAATGGTGTCATATCATGAATACCTGCAATGGGAATCCTGTTCAAGATATACATGGCTGTCATAACAATCTTAGCCCAATAATAGAGTGACATCTTCTTCTCATTCATCATTGCACAAACAGCTTCCATTCAGACATTGTTCTTCTGTTCAACTACCCCATTTTGCTGTGGAGTGTAGCTACATGTAAGCTACCTACATATGGCGTTTTCAATCAAAAACTATCAAATTCATTTGACACATACTCCCCACCACGATGAGATCTCAAAAAAGAGATGTGGCAATCAAATTCTTTTCAACCTGTTGCTTAAATTGCTAAAAAACAACAAATATCTCATCCTTTGTTTTCAGTATATAAACCCAAGTATAGCAACTGAAGTCATCAATGTATGTCACATAATACTTAAAGCCTTCCATAGATGCATTATGGGCCGATCCCCTACACATTAGAGTGAACCAACTGCAACACTCGCTTACTATTTCTTGCTTGACAAGTAGCAACCTTGACTATTTTCCAAATTGACAAGCATCATAGACATGACCAATATCTATGTAGGCAAACTTGGGTAGACCTATAACAATTTGTTTCTCCTATATCATTTTCATCCACCGAAGATTAACATGTCCCACTCTCTTATGCCATATTTCTAAATCTGTAACTGTGCCAGTGCTATGGGTAAACATGGTTGATTTCAACTATTGCAAAGTGGCATCAGGAGTAAACATCTTGCCATTCCTATGACCACAAGTAATCAATTTGCAGCCATTACAAAACTCCTCAATGAAGTAACCATGCTTATTAAACCTAACCTGTAAATTTTGCTCAGTCATCTGGCCCATAGACAACAAATTTTTAGTATTTGATGGGACATGCAATACATCATGTAAGTTCTTCTTCTTGCCATCATGGATTACCAAATGCACTTTGCCTTTATGTTCAATGCTATGTTGCGTGTCATCCCCCCATTCCTCTCATGCACCATGTCAATAAACTAGTCACCATGAGGGGTCATATGATTCGATGCCCTTGAATCAATATACCAAACAACATCCTTAGTAGACTTCTTATAGTAGCCATGTCTTTCACATATGTCATGGCAAACAAGCTATCCCTAGAAGCATCTTCTGTCTGACTAGATGATGCATAATGTCCATGTTGCTTGTCCTTTTGATTGCTCTGCTTCTTCTAGTACTCCTTGGCAATATGATCGTATTTTCCACAGTACTGAAAATCCTTATCCTTATTAGGATTGTCAGATGGATGCTGCTCTTGCATTTAAAATTTCCACCTTGAGAGCTGGATTTTAGGACCCGATTTGGACCTGTTCTTGAAGTGTTGGAGCATGTTTTGGAGCTGCAAAGTGCCCGAGAGGCGTCAAAGAGCCAATTTTCATGAAAAATCAAACGGTGGCAAATGGCCAAGCTAGGGGAAAGAAAAGGGTTTTGGAAGTGCTTAGGTGCGAAAAATGAAGTAAAGTCAGATCCTTTGTTTATGCACGTCATATATGACGATCTTTTGTTTAAGGTTAAGAGGCTAGTAGCACGATTAAGGTCGATGCTAGTCTCCAGCAGTGCAGCAATAACAAATAGATTGAAAATCATTAAAAGACTTGTTTTTACACTCCACTTTGCTCATTTGTTTTAAAATAAAATGTTTGTGCATGATAGGCATACACTTTTGCATTTCTCATGTCGCATGGTACAATACTCTGGATGCATAGCACTTGATTGCCAAACATTAACCAACACTAAGAGTGTGAGGAAGCCCTTGCTATAGGTTAGACGAGGGGTTCATTGGGATAAGTTCAGCAAGGAAACACCAACTTCTGGATCGATGAATAAATCAAAGAATGGAGCTTATACGGCCGTTTTTATGTAATGTGTCCACTTGTATCTTCAGGACACGTCTTAGCAGTCCATCGAAAAGGATGTCTAGAAGCTCCGCGCGGCACTCCCGTGGAATGTTACGGGGTTTGCAATCTAGGACTTTCCGCGTCTGCCACATAGCGGAAGTATTCCGACTGTTCCCACTTAGGACCGACCTGAATTAGGATTTTCCCTATTGGTCATTTCCTAACGGCAGCTAGCGTCGAATCCAAGCGAACTACTTTACACAGAAACGCCAGGTCCAAAGCGAATTCACACTGCACTTGGTTCAACGAGAATGGAAAACGAGAGGGATGCAAAGCTCAACCTCTCTGCCATAAGGCATAGTCCCATTCCATTCCCCTAAAACAATGTAAATCGGGATCAATTATAACTCTAGGTCAACGCTTTTGTTGTTCGTGTCCTTTGACGATCTTCTGGCTGTCCATCGTGATTTGAGAAAAGTTCCTGGCCAACCGAGACCACCCATCCGTAGGACGGACCTTTGGCCACATCCACCGCACTTTCCTCAGGTTGTTTTAGTTATTTAATTACCTAACACATTTAGTTGGACATGTATCAATCAGCTTCCTTAATTAGCCCGTCAGGCACTGGTTTCTTCATGTAATCATATCACTTGACATAGAAAAGAAATGTTAAACAAGTTCCTTGTGAACAGATTATCATACTTATCTTTGAAATATATAAAGTCCAGCCCGTAGGCTTATCCACAATCCGCCCGAAGGCTATCCAGCAATCCACAGGGATCACTAATCCAAGTTTCTACCCGTAGACTAGTATGCGGGCCTCGAGATCCAATCCCAAGTCATGTTAGTCTCTTGTGCAGGGCCCGGAAGGCGAGGGATTTACGGCCAGAGTCCCCCCTGGCACCCAAGCATCCTCCTGCTCCAAGTAGTGCTTAATGGAGAGACCTCTCGCGGCGGGTTCGGTCCACCTTCCTGGCCCGGTTAACAACCCCCTTGGTTAGGGTCAGGCAGGCAGTCGGGGGTAATTGAAGCTGCCTCTCCCTTCAGGCCTTCAACTTGAAGTATTAGATATCCATTTATCCTTTAATTCTTTGATCAAACAAAGCAAAACAATTCTCTTAAATCTGTAACAAGAACAATCATTTTCATTGGTCATTATTTTTGGCCAACTGCTAAGGAGTGAATCCTTCCTTCCGAATGCATCCAACACTCGATCTGGGATTACTTGCGACTTGGCAAGTCCCCTATATCCTGGGATTAGGGCCGTACCCTATTAACCCTACTTGGTCAATACCTTAAGTTCATATGTTATCCCAATTTATTGGTCGGCGGTCTTTTGCTTTCAAGCAATTATCTTTACCCATGAAAGATATTATGTTAGGATGATTATTCATCCTCTTGCAAGATAACTTGCGTAAGAATCTGCCAACCTCATTCCGAGGAATTTGGCCATTTCCTTGCGATCAATTCACAAGATCGTACAACTCTACTACTTGTTGTACAAGTGTCACATCAAGCTATGGGACTATTTACCCTTCGAATGGAGTCACAAAACAATCTGTTCCTAATTACTTTAGGTTGACATTGTCAGTCCTAGGGCTCCAAGTTCCATCTTTTAGTGAAAGATTCTTAGGGACAAACCCTAGGTCACTTCTCGCAAGAATGTCCTACTGTCCCTACATTCCGTGAATGTGGGCAAGTATTTAGGGTATAGGAGTTTCAGTTTTAGCAATACGTGCGACTAGGTCACATATTAAATCCTAGTTAGTTCTTTGGAATTGAATTAACTCTTTCTAAAACGAGTATGCCGCGGGTTTAGTTGTTTAGGTTTATGCCAATTTGACCTATCTATTTTTGAAGATAATTACGCTATCACTTCCATAATCACATGACTTATTTTCTATGCGTAAGTTGATTTTCAAATCCTAACTTTCCGGTTTAAGATCAAGCATATGTTAGGTTATAGCCTAATTCCAATTAATCATCCTATAACTTACGAACAAGATTCATGCTAAAACATGCAGCCTTTTCTAATAATTATGCAGTTGAAAAACAATATTTATGCCAATTGACTAGAGTTATTCAACATAAGAAGCATTTCATGCCTTGCACTTTCCTATGGATTCTTAGCACTTTCCATAATGACTTATTGCGAAGAAGATATGTCCTAATAATGCAGCATGCAATCTATACTTCCATGTTTGAACGGAGTGCACTATCTTAATTCCATTTTGTAAATATGGACATTAATCTAAGTTCAGTTCATTGAAATGTACAAAAACTACTTGCTAGAAATACATATCAATTTTCTGCTCACTTTATTTTTGTTCATTTTATTGAAATTACTAATGACCGAACTTGTCCGTCGTAAGCTAATTCTTTTAAATTAACCAAAATATTTAAGACGAAAAATGCATCCTATCTCCAAAAAATCATCCACGCACGTAAAATCATAACAACATAAAAAAAAAGGAAGGAAAACTTGGACTTGGGGTGAGATGTCCACGTGGATGTTAGGAGACGATCCTCCTGCGGTTGCGCCTTGGGCTTTCTTAGGAGCCATTTCGAATTTAGCTTTCTCTCCTTGGGCGCAGAGTTACGATCTTGTCCATCTCGGCAAGGGTATTAGGTGGAATTCGCACGGAATGGGGTGGAAAAATTTCGAAGGGCAGGGGTATAAGAACGACGATAGCGGATTTGGGAGAGAACCACAAGAAAGGATTTAAGGGCTTTGGATATAGGGGATTGTGTGTGGGGGGAAAAGAGGCTAAAAGAGCCCTTAGGAGGGGATCTCACGTGTGGGGGAAAGAAAAGGCTTTAAAGAAAGCACATGAAGACCCTTCAAATCAAATTTGGGGAGAAAAGGTCTTTACCGCGCCCACATCATCAACGGCCTACAAGGGTAATTTATGGAGGGGAAAAGGTGTAAGATAAAGGCTTATTAAGGCCCTTCAAGTCAAATGTCGAGGGGGGGGGAAGGGGGCTTATGGATCACGTAAGGGCCCTTCAATGGCAAATAAGGGGGGGAAAAGGGGCCTAAGGGAGCCCTTAGGAGGGAATTTTTTTGAGAGGGTGGGAAAAGGCCTTAAGGATGCCACATAAAAGCCCTTCAAGGAAGCCCATAAGGAAGGGGGCTTCCTAAGGCACTTTTAGAAGCTTCTCAGAAGCTTCTGAGAAACTTTTGTCCACTTTCCACGTGGAAGGCAAGGGAGTCAATTTTGATGGTGTCTCGTGGCTGCAGTTGGCGGATAGGTCGGTGCTAGTCTCCAACAATGCAGCAATAACAAATAGATTGAAAATCATTGAAGGACTTGTTTTTACACTCCACTTTTCTCATTTGTTTTAAAATAAAAAGTTAGTGCACGATAGGCATACACTTTTGCATTTCGCATGCCGCATGGTACAATACCCTAGATGCATAGCACTTGATTGCCAAACATTGACCAGCACTGAGAGTGTGAGGAAGCCCTTGCTATAGGTTAGACGAAGTGTTCATTGGGATAAATTCAGCTAGGAGACATTAACTCCTGGATCAATGGATAAATCAAAGAATGGAGCTTGTATGGTTGTTTTTATGTATAAGGGAGCGCATCTTGGAGCCAATCCCCTTGGTGTAGGAGAGTTGTAGTGCAGCCATGGTGTTTCAATTGAGAGGTTGCTCCTATGTGTGTGCTACGAGGTATTATACCTATATATGTTATGGGATCTCTGTCTGAGGGGTAGGGGAAGGAAACTATTGGACTGGTCTTATTACAAACAAAAATTTGATATTAGAGTTTAGTGTATTTTGAGTCCTAGACGCTCCTAGCTGCGAGGTTGTGCGGGGGTCTTGTGTGTCTTTGAGGTTCGGCTAGTACTAGAGAGCTAGTGTTAGGCCCATTTTAGGTCTCGATAGGTGGTCCGTTTGCTGGGAGCCGCCAATAAGTGGTGCTTTCAAATCTAGGGTCTCTAGGGACCAAATAGTCGGTGTATATTCTTTGACAAGAATCGTCAAGCTGAAATACAGAAAGAGGAACATGCTGAGGGGGCTACACATCGGGCTGAGATTCTAAGGCATTATTCTCCTCAAAGGAGCAGCCCAATAAGCATAAGAGGCAGTGGTTTTAATAACCCAAGTGTCACAAGCAGCCCAACCCTTTGAGTGCAAGGGGAAGTCTTAATACTTCTCCTCTTCCAGTCAATCAATGCACTTCAAGTGGGGGTATAGTTTTACCTATAAAAACTCCTATTGTCAATTTGGTTGTAGCCATGGCACAACCCATTGCAATTCCAGCAAGGATGCCGGATCTGCTGGCATTAAAAGCACCTTTACCCATCTTCAATGGGTTAGCAGAAGAAGATTGAGAACTCCATATTAATGAGTTTCAAACACTCATGTTCAACTATCGAATCCAAGATGAAGGACACTTAATGATGTTATTTATCATGACATTAAAAGGAAGGAAAGCAGTATGGTTGTTACCGGGTTTTCCGCAGCACAGAGGAGCGAAAAATGGAAAAACTAAGGAAATAGAAAAAAAAGGCGCCTTGACCAGTAACCAAACCCTGAAAATTTTAAATGTTCGGGCACGACCCTCAGAAAGTCTCGGTGTCGCCCCGAGACAACAAAAGAGTAAAAGGGTGCACCATTAAAATGTGGAAGCGTCTCCAAATCCTTGTAAAAGAGTGCCAGGCTCGCTCCTGTGCAAAGTGTACACATTAGTTGGGAACAGGATAAATTAGAATGGTGGGAAATGGGAAAAAGGCCCTAGGCTACGGCCGGCCATGTAAAAAAGGGAAAAGGGGATGACCACCCAAAAAGGATTTAGGGCTTTGTATATAAAGTTGAAAAGAGAATGAGAAGCTCATTCTTTGGTGTGTGGCAAAAAGAGTCTTCTTCTTCCTCTCTTCTTCTCTCCTTCTTGCTTGTGTGTGCTCTTGAGAGAGGGAGTAGAGAGTGTGAGGGAGTGAGTGTGTGTGGGAGTGAGGGATCAAGGGGGTGAAGCTCTTCACCATCTTCTCTTCTCTTCTTCTCTTCTCTTCTCTTCTCTTCTCTTCTCTTGCACGCGCGGCTATGGAGGATGGAGCTTGGAGATGGAGGAGGCTTGAGGATGCTTGAGCTAGCATCAAGAATCGTGGAGCTACCCGAGTGCAAGAGAGAGGAGGGTACTCGATCAAGAATCAAGGTAATCTCACTACACTCGTAGGTTCGACGGCGCGTCGGCTAGGCGAGAGATAGCCATTAGAGCTTGCTTGAAATGCTTGAAGCAATAAGCGGTCCGTGGGTCTTGGCGGTTGAGCAAAAACTCCCACATTTTGCTTTCGTTGTCGGGACCCGGATTCAAGGTTGAGCACTTGTGCGCCTCATATCGAGCATCGAAGTAGGGTATTCATCCCCGAAACGGAGATTGAGATAGGTATGAAGTTTGGTTGTTTTTTATCTTCAAAACAGGTAAGCATTTTGGGATATTTTGGTTGTTTGATGATTGGAAAATATGGAGAAATTAGTTCAGTTTTTTGCTTTCAATTTGTGTTGCGTTTAGAGTAGGTTAACAGTAGAAAATCGCACCCGAGAGCCATGGGGTTTGCTGCTGTACAACAGGGAGAAAATCAGGAAAAACAAGGGGGAAAATGGAGGAAATGCACATTTGAATGTGTAGGAATCGCAAGGAGAGTGATCGGTAACATCCGGGTAATGTCCAGTAGGGTTATAAGTTCTTGAAGGGCAAGGGAATCCTCATTTGCAACTAGCTGAGAGCGAGCGAGAGAGAGAGAGAGAGAGCTTGGGTGACCCATCCAATCGATCAGGGCAAGGAGTGACATTGCTATTGGTGATCCCCAGGTATATAGATCTCTCCCCCATCACTCCAATATCGTTCCTGGTGAATCTTGTAGTCTCTAATCATCGATATCTTAAGATTTTGGACGAATTTATGCTCGAAAGTGCGTTCGGGCCGGCGGAATCAGACACCCGATTCAGTGTACGATTCTCAGAATCGGACGTTCGGACAACCGTCCGGTCAGACCAACCCGTCCGAATTGGGGACTCAGACCACTCGGACTCGGACCACTCGGACACTCGGACCAACCCCGTCTGATCGGACTTTAAGCCCAATCGTCCAATCAAGGAAATCAGACTCACAAATTAGGACACGTCAACAATCGGACCACATGCCTGGTCTGAATGGACCACTTGTCTAATTTTTGAAAATCGGACACTTAACCCCGTCCGATTCTGAGACTCGGACGGCTCAAACTCGGACCCACCTGGTCTGATTCCTAGAATCAGACCACTGGTAAATCGGACCACTACTAAATCAGATGTCCGATTCCCAGAAGCCCAATCGTCCAATCAAGGAAATCAGACTCACAAATTAGGACACGTCAGCAATCGGACCACACGCCTGGTCCGAAGGGACCACTTGTCTGATTTTTGAAAATCGGACACTTAACCCCGTCCGATTTTGAGACTTGGACGGCTCAAACTCGGACCCACCTGGTCCGATTCCTAGAATCGGACCACTAGTAAATCGGATGTCCGATTCCCAGAGTTGAACATCCGATTTCCAGAGTCGGACACACCTTAGGCAAAAAAAAAAGGGAGAACATAAAAAATTGACCCCCACGATCGAATGGAAGCGCAACCCGCTCCAGGAAAACATGGCGAACGCCTTGTAGGCAGTTTCCAACATAGGAGTCAAGACCAAGGGACAGGGGATAGTGCTGGAGCACCCCCTAGCGACCTAACGCGTTGAGAATGGAAATCCAATCGGAGGACCTGTGATCGACCCCCTAGTGAACGGCAAGAAGCAGCGCAGACCCTAGAACCCGCTAGAACGGCCAAGAGTTAATTAAGCAACGAAGCTTATCAGGCCTGAAACAAGCGACAATGTGTAAGACACTGAGGAATTGCTTGCGACACTCACATCGAGTTTTCACACTTGAAGTACACTTAAGAAAGCTGAAAGCCTGATTGGGCACAAGTGTACGAGAAACGACACACTCACCGAGTGACCATAAATTGAGGTTTGTATTCAATAACCAAAGGAACTCACTCAGATAAACCACTTAAGGAACCCACCCATAGGAAGGGACCTAAGACATAGACAAACAATTGAAGCACAGGGTAGGACCAAGCAAGGAGCGCCAACGACGAGGATCTGTCAAGTCTATTCACCCTGTTCGACAGCATAGCAGAGCGCAAGAACTCAACCATGACTGAAGAGAGCTCCGACCATCGGTCTAGTGAGGAGCTTGATTTGAACATATTCCCAGATGCTATTCAGCATAGCTGGTGAGCAGTTACGACACGCACGCCCGGTACGAGCACCGCGGTAGGACAACAAACGCAATCATTGCAGACCTAGAGGAGGAGAGAAGGCTAGCCTACAAGGCATTGCAGGGAATAGCTGATTATAATAGGGATCAGCAGGCTAGGAGCCAAAGGCAAAGCATGGAGCTGCATGAGGTCCAACAAGTGATGAACTTGGCTGGCCGACGGACCATGAGAGAGCACTAGAGGGAGACTTGACATTAAGCGAGCTCCTCATGAAACGGCTACTCGATAACATCGTAGTAGAGCAGAGTGCCACCGCACTAGCGACGTCTCTGCTTGCAGGATTAGGGGCAAACCAAGGCTCAAAGAGCCAAGCCAAAATACCCATTGTTGCCAACAACTCAATAAGTACCAACCTCATGACAACCCATACAGTTTTGTTGAGCAGTTTGAGCAAGTCTGCGAAGCCAACGGCCTCAACGACCAGACTCAATGTTTGCAAGAATTCGGGCTTTGCCTAGATGACAAGGGTAGGACATGGTATACAAGCCTGGATGTCGTAGAGCAAGCCAACTTCAATAATCTCAAGGATCTCTTCGTCAAGAGATTCGCCGAGCCCGGATACTCCGATAACTTGCTGGTGCGCTTGATGAACGTCAAGCAGAAAGAGAAGGAGGACATCCATGACTACGCGACCCATGTGAGGAGTCTCTTTAAGAGAATCCCTCTAGGCAAGCGACCGACTAACAGAGCAGTTTTGACTGTATTCAGCAGCGGAATTCGAGACGAGGAGTTATATAAGGCATTGGCAAGCAATTCAAGCCTGCAACGGGACGTGGTGGCTAGAGTGTTTGAGGAAGCCATCAGAGTCGATGACCAGCTGAAAGAGCGGAGCTCTAGGAGCTCAAATCTAGAGGAGACCAACTCGCGAAGCTCAAAGAGAACGTCATCCTTTAGTGAGCGGTCAATCCCATCACCCCAAGATAAGGGGAAGGCCACCGAGAACAGACCAAGGCTTGGCTGAGGTCAAGATGGAATTAGCCAAGTTACAAGACATGTTGAGACAACCAACGTGCCCACACGTCCAATGCTTGTACTATGGCGGAAACCACTTTCCGGCCGAGTGTCAAGACCCTAGGTCAAGACCTTGCGCTAACTGCAGTAGGTTCCGCCATGATGTTGCGCATTGTAGATTACCAAGAAGACTTCCATACTCGGAACCCTACGGCTAGCCTTACCTAGCGAACAGGCCGTAGCCATTCTTCGGAAGGGGAACCCCATTGGCTCTTCCCGCGCCTAATGATATGAAACCAGTCGTCCCTAGAATGAACATAAATCCTACAGGCATTCCTAGACCGCCTGGTCCTTACGTGGCCCACCCACCGAGCGACGCTCCAGTACACCATGTGGAGGAGCCAAATGATGAAGAGACCTACATATACCCTTACGTCTCGCACGACGACAAGGGAAACACGGTCCTCATGGATTATCGACCCGTTCCGGTGATGGCATTAGGACAAGGACGAGGTAGAGGCCTAGGAGGGCAGCCACAGGATCCAGTCACTTGTTGGACTTGCAGACACCTTGGTCACGTCTCATCACACTGCCCTAAAAGAGAGCAACAAAACAGGGACAAGGCTGACCAAAGGTGTGCAGAGTGCGGAATCACCCATGTTTTCATAGACTGCCCAAAGCGAAAGCCGTCCTCTAGCTCAGCCAACTTGCCATCCGTCCCATTGGGGCTATTTCGCATCGAAAACCTCGATGGGGAGGCCACACCTATTCCATTGCGGGTTATGACCCGAGCCAAACGAAGCAGGCCAGCATCTCTCTACCAGGACCTATTAGCAATCTTGACGCAACCTCGATAGGAAAGAAAATCCGCAGGTGGAAAAAGAAGAGATCGGAAACCAAGGTCGCACTAAAGACCGAGAGTGCTACGACTCTATCTACGGGAAAGAAGGTTTCAGACGCGGAGGCAGAGACTTCAGCCCCTAAGACAGCTGAAAAAGGAAGCGCTAAGGTGGGGGAATACCCGCATCCGAAGCGACAATTAGAGGCCATAGAAAAGGTGAAGGAATGGGTGAGGGAGGCTCAACAGCATCTCAAAGACGCTGAGCCCATCATAGAGGACGAGATCGATGATCTCTCCAGCGTAAGCACGCCAATATCACCACCTCAACCTAAGTTGGCAGAAGCAACTGTGCCATAAGCAGTGCCACTGAGACCAAGCCTAGCTGCGAGACAGAGCCGCAGATCAGCCGCAGCCATTGACGAGTCTAAGTGAGGGGAAGGACGAGTATCTCACGATCTCCTGATCACACTAGTGACCACCCCTATAACACTTAGCCTGGGAGTCCTGGTTAAGCAGTATCCGACCCTATGGCAAGATCTTAAGCAGTGGGTCGAAGGATCACAAGAGCAGGTCATGGTAGACCCTCAAGACCAGGATGCAGAAACGCAATTGCCAAGTTTGATGCTACACTCCATGCCTAAATCCTTGCACATCAATGCCTTTTGGGAAGGCTTTGAGATGCGCGCGGTCCTGCCGGTCTTAGCCCTGGGTGACACAACAAGAAAGGGAATCGTAGACACGGGAGCTGGGGTTAGTGTGCTTAGCCATGTAGTGCTTCAGACTTGGGGAAACCCACCTGTCGAAGCTGCTAGGTTTAATGTCACGCTAGCAAACGGTATGAGAGTTAAGCCATTCGAGGTACTAAAGAATTGGCCAGTGAAGATCGCAGGTGTCCAGTTCTCTGTCAACTTTATAGTCATGAAGGGAGTGGACTATGATGTCCTATTAGGCCGACCCTGGATGCGCAACACTAGAGTCATCGAAGATTGGGGTAACGGCTTAATCTTCCTTGGCAATAGAACGGACACCGTGAGAATAGAGATGGACACTTGGAAAACCTCGCCAGTCGACCTAGATGCCATCTCTGCTATGATCAAGGGGAACACTCAGGCCAAGAAGCCCTATGGGCCCTTAACCAAGTATATCCCATGCCCAGAGGATGAGCGGGATTGGATGCACGTTCTTGCTACAATCGACCTGCCATTCTCAGATCATGAGGCATATGAGCAGGCCATCAAAACGATCGGAAATTCTAACGAAGCACTCTTTGCACCAGTCTGCATGATGGCAGGAAGCAGCCGAGCCTGTCACCTTCCAAGTACCATCCAACAAAAGGAAACTCCAGGGGGCACTGGAACACCTAACAGACCAGCTAGCTGGCAACCCAGCTGCAAATTTCGAACCACTCCAAGATCTCTTAGAGGATTCCAAGTGGCAATGGACCAGGGTGCACGAGTTAAACCTCATGTATAACTGGGCCCTAGTTCCTGACCAACGACATGAGGCATACCAAGCCCTAGGAGATGACGAGCAGTCGGATGACAAGGATTCCAGCGACGAATACGAAGACTGCCAATCCTTCAGCGAAGAGAGCGAGGGTGAAATAGATACCATAGAATACGACACTGAAGAGCGAGAAATTGAGCAAATACGAGCAGATGCCAAGCCACAGGGAAGGCAGACCCCTAGAATAGAGCGAGGAGTCATGCGGAAGGAATGTGATCGCACTTGGTTGGAATGCATAGGAGCCATAGACCTTGAGCAAGCAGGCCTAGCCCAGCCAGGAACGATGTCAATACTTAGGACTGAATCACCATCTGAATTGCGGCCACCAGGGAAGACCACCTCTTCTAGTGAAGATGGAGGGTTTGACTTTGAATCGAAAGTTACCTCGGACAGTGATCCAGAGATCCCTAGGCCGCCATGACTAGACGCACCAAGGGGGACCTACCCGTCCACCTGCGGCACAGACGGTTAAGGCAGGAAAAGGCAAAGCACCCCAGGGATACAGGATCAGAAGAACAGTGAGAGCCTCATGACCTCCCTAAACGCTTCATGAAATTCAAAAAAGGGGATAGGGTAGTAGTTCTGTTAGGTGCCAAGCGTGAAGGGCAGACGAGAGAACTAATCAAAGGACCAACCAAGGTCAAGGAGGTAGACCTAGCCCAGGAAGGAAAAACACCTTGGCCAGTATTCATTGCCGACGACTTGACTGGTGAAGAAGAAACAAGTCTTGTCACTCTCTTGCGATAGTATATAGACGTGTTTGCCTGGTCCTTAGAAGAACTACAGGGGGTAGATCCGAGTGTTGTGACTCACAACATACCCTTGATGTCGGACGTAACGCCGATCAAGCAGCGACTGTACCCTATGAATCCAAAACACGCTCATGTTGTCAAAGAGAAAATTGACAAGCTGATGAGAGCTGGATTCATTTAGAAAATTGAGCACACAGACTGGGTATCACCCATAGTCATTGTGATGAAGAAGAACGGAAAAATCGGAGTGTGCGTCAATTACAAGAAGGTGAACACTGCTACGAAGAGAGACAACTATCCATTGCTGTACACCGAGCAAATGCTTGAGAGGGTGGCAGGCAAGGAAGCCTACAGTTTTTTGGATGGCTTCTCAGGGTACAACCAGGTGCAAGTGCATCCTGGCGACAGGCACAAGACTACCTTTGCCACTGAGTGGGGCGTCTTTGCATACATAGTCATGCCCTTCGGGTTGACCAATGCCCCCGCCACTTTCCAACGCCTCATGTGTACCATCTTTAAGGACATTCTTTGCAAGGAATTAGAGGTCTTTGTCGACGACCTGTGTGTCCATTCAACCTAGATCGAACACTTAGACAAACTCCGTGCAGTCTTTGAACGGTGCCGCTTATATCGTCTCTCCTTGAACCCCTTGAAGTGTCAGTTTTGGGTAAAGCACGGATGCATCTTAGGACATATGGTGTTGAGGAACGGCATTGCCACTGACTTCTTGAAGGTCAGGGTTATTGTTGACCTTCCACCCCCAATTAATTACAAGGGAGTTCAATGATTCTTAGGCCATACAAGATACTATCGGCGGTTTGTGCTGAACTACGCGCTGATCGCCTGACCATTGTACAAGCTACTGATTTTCTTCGAATGGACCAAGGCATGCCAACGAGCATACGAAGAATTGAAAAAGGCTCTAACAACAGCACCAATTCTACATGCCCCAGATTGGACCATTACCTTCCACATGCACATCGATGCTTCTAAGTTTGCCGTGGGGGCATTGTTGTGCCAACTTGGTGAGCACAACGTAGATTACCTAGTGAGCTTTGCTAGCAGACAACTCACTGAGACGGAGATGAATTGCTCGACAACAGAAAGGGAGGGATTAGCCATGGTGTTCGCTGTGAAGAAATTCCGGCATTATTTATTGGCCATACCCTTCATCTTTTTCATGGACCATCAAGTCCTCCTCTATTTAGTGAACAAACCTTGTGCTACGGGGTGCATAGCTCGATGGCTCCTCCTGCTCCTAGAGTTCAATTTCTCCGTGGTAGTACAAAAGGGAAAACAGCATTACATGGCTGATCACATGTCACGCATCCCCACAGGAGAAGCCACTGAACAAGGCATCGTTGACGAGTTACCTGATGCCCACTTATTCCACTTGTCCAGCGAAAGAGATTTATTTAAGGCTAATCTAACGCCAAATTGGGCGGATGACATAGTCCAAGTGCTCGAGCACGGACTACCTGAGTGACCAATAGAGAAGGCCTGACTTAAACGCTTGATCCTAAAGATCCAGCCCTACCAATTGTTTGTAGGCCAACTCTTTAGGCTAGGGCAAGACGGATTGCTGCGTAGGTGCATGTGTGAGCATGAGATGCATGATGTGCTCTCGGAGGCGCATAGCGGCATTGCGGGAGGACACTTTAGTGGAGACACGATAGCACGAAAGGTGCTACAGTCTCAACTATGGTGGCCCACACTATTCCACGACGCCAAGCGATTCGTCAAGCATTGTGACGAGTGCCAATGGACAAAAGTACCGATTCGTAAAGATCAAATGGATTTGATCCCAATTATTACTTGCCAACCCTTCAAAAAATGGAGAATTGACTTCATAGGATCCATCAGTCCTACGACGCAGTACTCACAAGCCAAGTACATCGTAGTGGCCACGGATTACCTCACGAAATGGGCAGAGGCAAGAGCCACACGAAAAAACGATGTTAGGACGACTGCCAAGTTCTTATGGGAGCAAGTGATCTCGCGCTTTGGTTGCCCCATCGAATTGGTTAGCGACCAAGGCACACACTTCATCAACGAAGTGATAGCACATCTCCTATCCACCTTTCTCATCATTCATCGCAAATCCTCACCATACTACCCTCAGGCTAATGGCCAGGCAGAATCAACTAACAAGATTCTTATCAACGTCCTGACTAAAGTAGTCTCAGCCTCACGAAGCGACTGGGACAATAAGTTGATGGCAGCCTTGTGGGCCTACCGCACAGCTTATAACACAGTTGTCGCGGCCAAACCCCCTTTAGGCTAACCTATGGTACTGAGGCAATTCTACCATTAGAATCCTTCGTTCCTAGCCTAGGAATAGCACTTCAAGAACGATGGGAAGGGAAGGAGGCATGGATGCAACGCCTGGTTGAGCTGGAATGCCTATTAGAAACTCGTCTTCTAGCCACCCATGCGCTTATCTGTGAGAAAGCCCGATGCAAGAGCTGGTTTGACAAGCATGTCAAGCAGCACGAGTTTGAACAGAGTGACTTAGTGCTCCTTTACTCTGTTAAAGGGCACAAGCAAAAAATGAAATTCAGAGGTCTCGGACCCTTCAAGGTTTGGGCAATTAGCCGAACCGGCAATGTCGAGCTTGAGACCCTAAACAGCGAAGGAATAGGCTTCTTCAATGGCAGTCGTGTCAAGAACTACTTCCCTCCCACTCATCCTTTGCATGAGCCACCAATGTTAGAACCGCCGGTCAAAATACGAGCAGCTACAATCACTGAAATCAACGAAGATGATGAGGAAGCCGTAGAACCCGCTTACCTCCGTATCACGGTCTGCCAAGCAAACATGCGCTTTCAACGCCTTGATCGACGAGGGAGCAGACTTCAATGTCTTAACCCACAATCATTGGATCCAACTTGGCAAACCACTACTTCAACCCACAACTGCCAAGCTAAACCCATATGGGGCTCAATCATACACACTTCTCGGCAAGTGCAGAGTTGCCGTTTCTATCGAGTTTGAGACTGTTCCAATGCTTTTTTACGTGTTGCCAAGCGCTACAGACGTAGGCACGGAGTCACTATTGGGGCGAACCTTCAAAAAGCAGACTCACTGCAATATTGATTATAAGTCGCAGTGCATCCACCTAGTAATAGGCAACGTGCGCATTGTAACAGCTTTCAGCAAGGGCTGCGCGACACTATCACCGTCCGCAAAGCCGCCGGTAGAAACATCGATAGGCAAGACTAAGGAGGGGGTTAGTGCGCAACCGCCACTCCTCGACTCCCATAAATCACAACCCACAATGGCCAAAGCTAGGGCCCAGCAGCCTCGCCTTCAATGGGTGCCTAAACAGCCGCAACAACTGCCTAGAAGTTGATGCCCCTATCCTCCTAAGACCCAAAACTCTAAACCTAGTAGGCCCAGATGCGATCACAAGAAGCGCCACGTGATCAAGCAAAGATGGGTCCCTAAAGCCCTCTTGCATGTGCAAGGCTACTACGAGGGAAATTCTTGGCTGTGGATCCCTAAGCTCCCCACGGCCAAGGGCACTATTCATACACCACCCTCAAGCTTGATCAGCCCACGTCCCCCAACGCCTCAAAACCATAGGCTGCAATGCTCTCCAGAGCCCCAGCCATCCGGCTCATCTACGCTTCGGCCCAAGAGAGTCGCACAAACCTATCGGCCCAAGCAACAGCCACCGTCACAGGTGGCATCACCCGACCAAGTCAAGCCGACTCCCCACGGCAAAGCTGACTGCAGCAGCCCATACGTTGTTGCTGACACTAATCTATCCATAGTCCAAACAGCCCAACTGCAGGCTCAAGGAAACTCCCAACCACAACTATGCATTGTCAAGGCCTCTAGTTCTAGCAAACCTCGACTACCCATCGGCCTTACGCCCTCCTATGAACGGAAATCATTTCTAGCACTAGCCGCTGACCTTGCCGAGGACACCGACGATGATGTCATGGACTGCATTAAACGACTCGATGCCACCTTCGTGTTGCTAGCCCTCAGCTATGACCGCTTGGACTTGGGTCTATTAGAAGAATCCTTTGCAATGGAAGTGCGCAATATGCCTTGCTCTTGGGAGACTTTTGAATTCGTATTTGCAAAAGCCTCTCGCTCTGTTGTGCTGAGTTGCTCAGCAGTGAGATCTCCAAAGAGCAAGCCATTAAACAACGTCTCATCACATCCTACGATCAACGAACCACTTCTGCTATCATTGAGCAGGAAATCAGCGAGTTATCCAAGCTCGCTGATATGGACTCCATATTTTTGAAGTGTTGGTACACTCTTAGGCTGCAATGGAAAGTGGAGGGGTGCCGAATAATGACCAACGCTGAGCAGCGCCGCGCAATCAAAATAGCAGAGTACAACCCCACCTATGTCACGCCAACCTCGTATCGAGTATTAACTACTCTCCGTGGCCAACCCATGGAAGAGCACATCACGGGGCATCCCTACCTTGACCGCCTCTTAACAGAGGAAGAGCTACACATTGCAAGTCGGGTCAATTCTGGCGATCTCCTAACCGATGTTCTAACATACATCACGCATGTCGGTATCCGCCCATTCGAATTAGACAGGGAAGCTTAGCTAGAGTATAACCCCAACTTCTATGCTTGGCTCCTGCACAAATAGACCCACACCCGTTATGCTGAAAGCCCTTGGCCTCTCAACCTCCAATCCTGAGGCGGATTCTTCTCGTGCCAAAGGGGGAGGGGGTAAGGTGGAATCTAAAAAGTAAAACAAGTATGAAATGTCAATAAAATTTGAAATGCAATGCTAAGGTGTAATGGTAAAAGTCTGAAAAGAAAAGTTAAGGCTATGCTCAATAACATCTGCTACGCTTTTATTCTTTCAGTAAGTTATTTGTCAAAAAGCACTAATAGTGGAAATGGCTAAACTTGCAGGTAGCGATCATGGCAAGCTAGGACAAAGCGGGCAAGCTCCCCTTCTCGGAGGAGGAGCAAGCGAAGTACGGCCTCACGGTGGAGACGAGAGCCTTCAACCAGTTGAAGTTCCATTACATATTCAACCTTGAAGACGTGGCCATCAAAGAGCCGACAGTGCGCCAAATCATAGATCAGTGCCATCTGCAGAAGTACCTAGACGCAGTGGGCCAGAGGGTGGTCTACACCCAGTGCACTGACTTCTTGCGCACCTTTAATAGGAACAGAGGCACCATCACGGTGCGTGAGAATGAAGCCACCAGGCAAGTGCAGATCGAGCTAAACCCGGAGTTGGTGGAAAGGGCACTAGGGCTGCCGAATAAGGTGGAAAGAAAGCCAAAGAGGGACATCTATGCCATGTTGGGAATGGACAAGGTGAAGGTCCATACCAATGATGGGATTAGCCTAGCAGACATCCCAAACCCAGAAATCCAGCTGCAGGCAAAAATGGTGTACGCTTTGTTCTCAAGCCAGAGGTACAACAGCATAATGAGCCGGATCAACGTACCTTTACTCGACAGCATTGCGGCACAATGGCTGGACGAGGTGAACCTTAATGGGTTTGTGAGGAGAACCATAGAGGCTTCGGCTAAGGCCCTAGCAACAAGAGGAAGAGCCGCTGGAGGGGAATCCCCATCGTCTCTATCAACCCGCAAGGCATCATCCTCCAAAGCCGCAACCATAGGGTTTGGAGGCGTCCTTACGGCCATAATCCAAGAAGCACTAAGGCAAGGACGAGAAGAAGAAAACAAGGAGGGAGGCGACGAGGGAAGTGACGAGTCACCGTCACAATCCCCGCCTCACACAGAAGAGCAGCATAGGTCTCCTGACGAAACGGAGACTGACGAAGAAGAAGAGGGAGAGTCCCAGGGCAGTCCACAAAGGCACCCCCCAGAATAATGAACCAAAGCCCTGCATGGAAAGAGGGAAGAGGAGCGCAAGAAGAAAGAGAAGGAAGATCTGGAGAGGGCTCAAAGGGAGTCAGTCAGGGATGAGGAGGAGAGAAAAAAGAAGACTAAAGAGGAGCTGAGAAGGAAGGAAGAGGAAGAAATAGCACTGGCCACCCGTTGCTCCATTGAGGAGCAGCACAAAAGAGACGAGGAAGGCACAGAGAGCCCACACCGAACAGAGGCGCCTGGTTCCAGTACCAGCATGCCGGAAATCACACCCCTGCCCCTGACAGAGGGAAAAGGCAAGGAACCGATGATGCCAACCCCCCCTCTTCATACCTTCCACGCCAACCACTCTTATCATGACAATATCCACTGCCACCACCACCCAAGGCTCCACCCCAAAAGTCGATGAGAGCAACGTGGTCACTTGGAGAAGCAGGCAGGGCCACCCTAGCATCAGGAGCCAAAAGGGCAACCACGGCTAATATGGAGACAAGGCCAGAGCTAAAGAGGCAGAAAAAAGAAGCCGCTGTCACCACCGCCACCGTATCCCACCCCCCACCTCCAATAGGCCAGTATAATGAATATGTTAAGAAGATGCTCTCGCAGCTAGAAAGGGCCAGGGAAGAAAGGAGAACAGTCATGGAGGATCTGGCAATAGAATGAGAATCATGAGCCGCTCTCCAGCTGGAGAAAACAAAGCAGATAACAGAATACCAAAGGGAGATCGTTGCGCTCAGGGAGGAAGCCAGCAATAAGGATGCAGAGGAATCAAAGGCCCTGAAGGAACGTGACGCTGCTTGGGAAGGAAGGAGAAAAATCTTGATGGAGCGCCTCAACGGGGAAAGGGAGACCAACATTCACCTGCGGCGCAAGAATGACCAGCTCTCTGCAGTCAACCCGGAAGCACAAAACCAGCTTGACAAGATCACACAGGAGGCTACAGAGCTGGACCAGTTAAGAGAAGAGTAGATGTGAAGGATGCAAGTGAAACTGGACCAGCTCAATGCACAGATCACGGATGAATGCTAGGAGTAGTCCCGATTGCACCGCGAGCTCGAGGCCCAGTAGTTGGCGTGCCAGCTGGCCAAAGCCGAAGGAGATAGGGTGCTGGTTGAGAATCAGGCAGAGGCGGCCCAGCTCTCCATGATAGCCCAGCAGCACACCTTCCTCAATACACTGCTCCACTCCACCAAATCGGAAGGAAACAAAGCCAATGATCAGTTGCAGAAGAAGCTAGCCATTGCACGCAGAGCCCTAACAGCAGGCCTACATGTGCCACTGCACCTAGGAGGCCCGTCGCAGAGCTTGGAGGAGCAAAGAAGATATCTTGCACAGGTAGGCCTGACGGCGCAGGAAATAGACGAACTCGGCTTCACAGAGGCGAAGGCACAAGAAGATGTGCAAGCAGAAGGGGGTGAACCGGAGTTTGATCTGGGACCTCAGGAGGAGGAATACATCCCGCCACCCCCTCAACCACAACAAGAGGAAGTGCATCCCCTAGACACATCTGCTGAGAGGAAAGCAGCCCAGGCTAACCGCAGGAAAGAAATGGTAGAGAAGGCAAGGAAAAAGCTGAATGTTAGACATGTTCCAAGACAGCCTGCCCCTCTCCTACCGCACCCTCAAGATCTCCCTGCTGAATTTTGTTGAGTTGATTATCTGGGAATAGTAGGAATGTAACCTCGACCCCTTCGACTTGAGCTTTAAGTTTCCCGCTATATTAAATAGAGTAATGCCCATTCAACTTGTAAATGACGTAATCGCTATGGGTGCAAGGCTCAAGGCCAATTATCTATAACGCCAATAGCACCTCCCATAGGGACGCCCTTCTCTTTATCCTCCCTGATTTGTACAGCTCTATAGATATATTTCTTAGTGAGTTTACCTCCTGTCCTGACCCCGCCTTCATAACCACTTGTAATTATCTTAGACTAATTAGGGTCCTAGTCTGCCAAGAACCCGCACCTCACGAACGCCACCTCCCACCCCTCTACTTCGACCCCAACGCCATGGATAGCAACACCATGACTCGCCTCACGATGCGCGCTTCTCTTTTGCCATCCTTCTGTGTTGCACTGCTCGAAGATATGAGCGATAGCAAATTCACCCAGTGCAACCACCCCTTCCTTTCCACCATCACTCTCAAAACCTGCCTCAACCTCAAGGGCTACTTGTTGAGTCGTACATTCCTTAACAAGGCCCCCTCGCCCTCCGCCATCCCCTACCTGCCATTCGGATGACGAGGAGTAAACTCCCGTCATGCCCTTGTATCACATGTATCCATGTATAAGCCTCTTTATATTTATTTTATTTTAAAAAAGAAAAAAAAGAAAAAAAAAGAGGAAGAAGAAGAAGAAGAAGCAAGCCACAAGACAAAAAAAAAAGGGTGAACTGGAAAGAAGAGACGACAGCGAAGCATAGCAAAGCCAAGGGATGCATCTACCATTAAGCAAAGATAAGCAGTGAGACCTTCGCAAGATCCACTTGCAATTCCCCTTTGCCTCGTCATGCACCACCATCACTACACCTAGGGTTCTCCCTAGCTCCTTCCCCACTTCATGCTTAGGGCACATCAAGGGCAGGACTTTTAGACCTGTCACCCTAAGACCTGCACCGCACCTCCAATGACACACTAACTCAGTCCTCAAGTGTGGGACACTACCAAGGGCTTGCCCAAGGTTAGACCCATCTCCCAGTTCCACTGCCACGGACATCACGCACTACACGGAGAGGCAGACACACCCCTTAGGGAGTGCACAACCTTTCTTGCAGATTATATTCAAGTCTCAAGAACTGGCTACTCCGCTAAAGAGGATCATCCATGGCATCCTTTAATAACCAAAACTTTTTCCATGTACCGGTGTCCAGCCCTCTGCCTGCTGAGGGCTACCATGATTGAACCAAGCCAAGATAGATCTGCCATTGGCATAGATCTTGGAACCTCATCTTCCAAAGATGCATGCCCAATGCCTCAAGATCTACGGATTGCTTATTGAATCCACAAGCCTGAAGAATTTCAATGCAGAGTTGAAGATTTTCAATGCAATACTGAAGACCTTCAACTCAAAGACAAAGACCTTCAACTCAAAGACACCGATTTTCCATGCAACGACAAACCATATCTTTGTCAAGACAGAGTTCGGGGGGGGCTTCTCCAGAATAAATCCCTCCAATACCATCCTCCTAAGGGATTGCTTATTTCTTCAAGCGTTTCTGATGCTCGAGGGACAACTGGCTGCATAATGGACGCCACAACTGTGTGAAAGATGCCGAGCGTCTTCATGGAGCCTAAAGCACGCCGGAATCTCTCCTAGTCATCGTCATTAAACTCCATCACCTGCCATTCACACAACCACCGTGGAAGCAATGTCATCCACCTACCTGTTCCGTACCAGCCAACCTAACTAGCCACTACGTCCCACTGCAGTGCCATGGGGATGGCACTTGGCTAGGAGGGGGGTAATGTTACCGGGTTTTCTGCAGCACAAAGGAGCGAAAAATGGAAAAACTAAGGAAATAGCAAAAAAAGGCTCCTTCACCGGTAACCAGACCCTGAAAATTTTAAATGTTTGGGCACGACCCTCAGAAAGTCTCAGTGTCATCCCGAGACAACAAAAGAGTAAAAGGACGCACCATTAAAATGTGGAAGTGCCCCCAAATCCTTGTAAAAGAGCGCCAGGCTCGCTCCTGTGCAAAGTGTACGCATTAGTTGGGAACAGGATAAATTAGAATGGTGGAAAAGGGGAAAAGGGGCCTAGGCTACGGCCGGCCATGTAAAAAAGGGAAAAGGGGATGACCACCCAAAAAGGATTTAGGGCTTTGTATATAAAGTTGAAAAGAGAATGAGAAGCTCATTCTTTGGTGTGTGGCAAAAAGAGTCTTCTTCTTCCTCTCTTCTTCTCTCCTTCTTACTTGTGTGTGCTCTTGAGAGAGGGAGTGTGAGAGTGTGAGGGAGTGAGTGTGTGTGGGAGTGAGGGATCAAGGGGGTGAAGCTCTTCACCATCTCCTCTTCTCTTCTTCTCTTCTCTTCTCTTCTCTTCTCTTCTCTTCTCTTCTCTTGCACGCGTGGCTATGGAGGATGGAGCTTGGAGATGGAGGAGGCTTGAGGATGCTTGAGCTAGCATCAAGAATCACGGAGCTACCGGAGTGCAAGAGAGAGGAGGGTACTCGATCAAGCATCAAGGTAAGCTCACTACACTCGTAGGTTCGACGGAGCGTCGGCTAGGTGAGAGATAGCCATTAGAGCTCCTTGAAACGCTTGAAGCAATAAGCGGTCCGTGGGTCTTGGCGGTTGAGCGAAAGCTCCCACAATGGTATCATGGTCTAGAGGCCAGAACTATAACTACCATTGACCAATTCTTCACGGCCTTATATAGAGAGTTTTCCCCTAAGAGACGGGTGGACAATATTGGTTGTGTGTTTTGAATGTAACACGGCAAGAGCCAAATGAGAATGTCCAGGCCTATGCCAAGAAACTAAAGCAAGTTCTTCGTAAACTTAATACTTATATCGCCATTCCATCGGCTACACAATTGCAATATTTCCTACATGGATTAGGTTTCAACATCCAGGTGCAGCTGAGTAGTGTCGCTTTGGCCGACATTGACATTACTATTACCCAAGTAGAAGGAGTAGAGTCGTGCTTACAAGTGGCTTATGCAATAAGGGTAAATTGGAATGGCAACAATTTGGCACTAACCAATGGGAGTCAAGGGGACCCCATGTCAAGTGTGAATGGAAGAGGGAGTATCATGCCAAATTTTCTTGTGTTACCAGCTCCTCCTAGTGTGACTATGCCTATGGCTAGTCATATGGCTCCACTGAATGTTGGAGGCCAAACAACAAACCCTTATGTTATCCCAGTAAGTTAGTAGGCTATTCCCAATCAAGTGGTTAGGCCGATGGGATGACAGATAGACAATCATGGCTATGGGTCAAGTGTCTCAAATGTCCTTGTTGAATTTTAGGATATAATGAAGCACTACACTGACATGATTACAAATAGTAAAGACAAATAGTTGTTGATGTCAATTTCCTTAAGAAGTAGCACAATTTAACAGGGAGTCGATGCCCTGAAGAGGGTGCCCCCTCAAGATTCAACTATAAGTGGTGTGGTGGCAAATATTTCCCTTGGAATTTTCCAAATGTCAAATATGATATTTGCGAAAAGTCTGGCCACTTAGTAGCCATATGTTGGAGTAAGATCAGTTTTCTCCAACAAGGTAGTAAACATCCAAGTCCAATCAATCATCGCGCACAAGGGAATAATCTCTAGCAAGATGATAGACCAAGACAAATAATACAAAGAGGAAAGGCTACGGTAAAGGAGTTGCCTCATGGCAGTGGAGTCAGCCTTATTAAGACTATACGTGTCAATGGCACTGAAACTTCTAATTTACAAGCCATAATACGAGATCAAAAGACTAGAGAGGGTGACAAAGACAACGTAAAACTTGTCGAGGGAAACCCTAAGCAAGATGATAGGGGAAAGCAAGTCTTGAACCTTGATATGGAAGGGGACCTCTAACGCCTGTTGATAGTAAGGTTGATCCCAAGAAGGGTAAAGAATTGCCAAGAAAAAACACAAAAGTTAAAAAAGAGGCACCAAAGCCGGTCCAAAGACCAAAGGAGAGAATGGTTTGGCGAGAGAAGAGAGCTTTGGCTAATTACCACGACTTTGATTTTGCAAGTTCTCTTTGTGAAGTCAAACTAGACGTGAATATCCTACAATTGATTAAACTATCTCTAGGAGTATGCAAGGAGTTTAAGAAAATCCTGTGTATTGGGTATATTATAGAACCTTTCGGCATAGCACGAGTAGGAGAAGATTGGTTTGAGCATGATGAAAAGCATTTCCCTAGGGTTCTAGTATATGTGGATGGAATATTAGTGGAGCATGCTATTATGGACACTAGATCCTCGATCAATATCATGAGTTTAGACTTGATGGAGAGGCTAGGCCTAGAGATCCAAAAAGATAGCTCCACACTTCTTAGGATGGCTGATGATAGTCTAAGGAAACCAAAAGGTTGCATTACTAAATTCCACGTTACTGTTGGAAGCATGGGATGCTAACTGGACTTTAGGGTGATGAGGTTTACAGGATGTCCTAGCTATCAAGTTTTGCTAGGCAGGCCATGGATCTTATGAACAGATTGCCAAGTCAATATACCCGATAGTCAAGTGATTCTAGGTAGAGTTTTGAATCGTGTAACAGTGGATGCTTACCCTGAGTTTTCTGAGAGTGAGAGAGCTCCTTTATCCTCTACTGAACTAGAAACAGTAGATGATCCATCTTGTAGTGAGATGCCATCGAGCGATGGATTTAAAGAAGGGTCCACTATAGAGGACATTTATCAAATAGCTTTGAGTGAGCCGATAGAACCCCAGGATAGAATAAGAGATACAGATGTTATTGAGTTGGACCTTGGTATGCCAAATGGTTCGTGGCCAATTAAATTAGGTTCCATGCTCAGTTCAGAAGAAAGGGAGGACTATGTGTCCTTAATCCAAGAGTTTCCCGGCATCTTTACTTGGAGTTATGATGAGAGTTGAGAGGCATTCCTCCCAGCTTGGCTATTCATACCATTCCACTAAAGGAAGGCAGTCGTCCTCCTGTACGTCAGAAAGTAAGGTGTATGCTTTTAAATTGACGGACGGGTTGTTTAAGGAGTTACATAAGTTGCAAAAAGGTGGTTTGATCTTCCCTGTTTAGCATACAGACTGGTGTTCACTAGTAGTGATCGGGAAGAAGAAAAATAACCAAATCCAGCTTTGTGTAGACTTTAGAGAGCTGAATAAGCAGATTCTTAAGGATTACTATCCATTGCTTTTTATTGACCAAATCTTGTATCAACTAGCAAGTAGGTAAATATATTCATTCATGGATTGCTCTAGGGGATATAACCAAATGGCGATTATTGAGCAAGACAAGCTGAAAACGACATTCTTTACTATCTTCGGTACCTTTGCATATCATGTGATGGCATTTCATTTATGCAATGCACCTCAATCATGGCAATTGAATAGCTGATAAGGCCTTTGGTGACATCTCCTGAGAGAAGTTGAAGGTATTTATCGATGACTTGGGAGAAGCCACCATAAGGGATAGACATTTGATCATTCTAAGGAAGTGTTTTGAGCATTGTAGACAATTCTATATAGCTCCTAACCCATGGAAGTGCATCTTTGGAGTACCCTATGGGCTGTTGCTAGGCCATGTGGTTAGTTTAGTAGGGATCATGACTGACCTTGAAAAGATAAAGCTCATAGTTGCTATGAGTCCGCCACGTACTCCAAAGGAGGTACATAGCTTTCTGTCATCAGTAGGGTATTATCAGACGTTTATCAATGCCCTGGTAGAAAGAATGTTGCCACTAATGAACTTAATAGTCCTTGATCAGTGAGAGCTCATAATTCTAAAATATCTCATTTTTAATGAAGAAATAAAAGAAAAAGTTTAGGAAAAATAAGAGAAAATTAGTTTTTTTGCCTTAAAGTTAGAGAAAAATATATTTTATGTTTGTGAGTGTATAACAAGGTCAAGCCTTGTTTACATGAAAATGAACCCTACACCTACCCAACGAATGCAAAATCTAAACGGGAACAGGGAAGAGTATTTGTGAAAGTGGTTAGTTGCTGAAAATGATTAAAATTCTAATTTATTTGTCTATGCACAACATATAAGATGGATTATTGTTTGAATTAAGGGGACTAGTGAACCTTGTGAAATTGATTAAACTATCTCCAGGAGTATGCAAGGAGTTAAAGAAAATCCTCTGTATTGGGTATATTGTAGAACCTTTGGGCATAGCACAAGTAGGAAAAGATTAGTTTGAGCATGCTGAAAAGCATTGCTCTAGGGTATGTGGATGGAATATTAGGGGAGCATGCTATTGTAGACACTAGATCCTCCATCAATATCATGAGTTCAGACTTGGAGAGGCTAGGTCTAGAGATCCAAAAAGATAGCTCCACACTTCTTAAGATGGTTGATGATAGTCTAAGGCAACCAGAAGGTCGCATTACTAAAGTCCACATCACTGTTGTAAGCCTAGAATGCTATCTGAGCTTTAGGGTGATAAGGTTTGCAAGACGTCCTGGATATCAAGTTTTGCTAGGCAGGCCATGGATCTTATGAACAGAGTGTCAAGTCAATATACCCGTTAGTCGGGTGATTCTAGGTAGAGGTGCCAATCGTGTAATAGTGGATGCTAACCTTGAGTCTCCTTATAGTGAGAGAGCTCCTTTATCCTCTACTGAACTAGAAACAATAGATGATCCATCTGATAGTGAGACGTCATCAAGCGATGGATCTAAAGAAGGGTCCACTACAGAGGACATTTATAAGATAGCTTTGAGTGAGCTAATAGAGCCGCAGGATAGGATAAGAGATGCAGATATATTTGAGTTGGAACTTGGTATGCCAAATGATTCACAGCCAATTAAATTAGGTTCCATGCTCAGTTCGAAAGAAAGGGAGGACTATGTGTCATAAATCCTGACATCTTTGCTTGGAGTTATGACGGGAGCTGAGAGGTATTCCTCCCAGCCCGGCTATTCATACCATTCCTGTAAAGGAAGGAAGTCGTCCTCTTGTATGTCAAAAAGTAAGGGATATGCCTTTTGAACTGAGGGATGGGTTGTTTAAGGAGTTATAGAAGTTGTGGAAAGCTGGTTTGATCTTCCCTGTTCAACATATAGAATGGTGTTCACCAGTAGTGATTATAAATAAGAAAAATAACCAAATCTGGCTTTGTGTAGAATTTAGATGAATAAGAAGACTGTTAAGGATTATTACCCATTTCCGTTTATTGACCAAATCTTGGATCAACTAGCGGGTAGGAAAATATATTCGTTCATGGATTGCTTTGCGGGGTATAACCAAATGGCGATTGCTAAGCAAGTCTTTACTGTCTTCATTACCTTTTCATACCATGTGATGGCATTTGGTTTATGCAATGCACCTGGATCATGGCAATGAACAACTCATAAGACCTTTGGTGACATCTCCCGAGAGGAGTTGAAGGTATTTATCGATGACTTGGGAGCAACCACCATAAAGGATAGACATTTGATCATTCTAAGGAAGTGTTTTGAGTGTTGTAGACAATTTGATATAGCTCCTAACCCATGTAAGTGCATCTTTGGAGTACCCTATGGGCTATTGCTAGGCCATGTGGTTAGTTCAGTAGGGATCATGACTGACCTTGAAAAGATAAAGGTCATAGTTGCTATGAGTCCGCCACGTACCTCAAAGGAGGTACATAGCTTTCTATCATCAATAGGATATTATCAGATGTTTATCAATGCCCTGGCAAAAAGAACGTTGCCACTAATGAATTTATTATTTTTCAAGTGTCAGTTTGCATGGAGTGATGCTTGTAAAGTATCTTTTGATTACGTAAAGCAGGAGCTTGCCAAAGCACCTGTTTTAAAAGCACCTAAAAGGGGCGAAATGTTTTATATATTTTGAGTAACAAGAATTCATAGTATTATCTATATTGTTTAGCCCAAATCTGGGATGAAAAATGGTACCATATGATTGCTTTTTCTAGTCGGAAGTTGGGCATATGAGAAATCAACTACACCTATATGGAGAAGTTGTGCCTTGTGATTGTATTTGCGACCAAAAAGATCAACTAGTACATTCTTTATGAGAAGGTGGTTTTTCATACGAAGGTGGAAGGACTTCAATTGTTGATGAACAAGTTACAGCTGCCTGATTGTTTGGCAATGTGGTTAATCACTTTGCAGGAGTTTGATTATGAGATTAAGAGGAAGCCACCAAAGCTACAAGGCATTGTGGAATGTCTTGTGGATTTTGGAGAGCCAAAAGAGGTCTTGACTGAAGAAAGTGACATGGAAACATTGTTGAAGATTGATACAGCTTCTATTCCCTCTTGGTATGCTGCTATAATGTACTATCTATCCACATGAGATACTAGAGCTACTCTATCAAAATCTGAGAAGAGAAAAATTAAACAACAAGCTTTAAAATTCGTGTTAATCGCAGGAACCCTATATCAACAGGGTGTTGATGATATCTATCACCGATGTGTGATGCTTAACGAGGTTCCATTTATTTTGGAAGAGTGCCATGACTCCACTTGTGGAGGGCACTTTGCTAGGCGGTTGATAGCATATAAGGCCTTAAGAGTTAGATATTGGTGGCCATCCATCTTCCAAGATTCATTTGAGTATGTTAAGCGGTGTGATACATATTAATGACATGATAGTAGAGAGAATAGGAAGTGCCCACTTATGCCTATTATGGCTATCCTTCCATTTGAGAAGTGGGGCATCGACTTTGTGGGTCCTATACCTTCATCGTCCACTACGCAAAAGTGATATATTATCGTGGCGATTGACTACTTTACAAAGTGGTCAGAAGCATGAGCAATAAGTAAGGACAATCCAAAAGAGACTACCAGTTTCCTATTAGAGCACATTATATGCCGATTTGGTCCACCAACAGAATTAGTATTGGACCGTGGAACCCACTTTTTAAATAAAGTGATCAAAAGCTTGACTAAGGCATGGAAAATTAAGAATAACAAGACGAAGGCTTATAATTTGCAGGAAAATGGACAAATTGAAAGTACTAACAAGCAGCTTGTGGTATCCTATCTAAGACAGTCTTCGAAAAGAAACAGGACTGGGATAAGAAATTATATGTGGTAGTATGGGCATACAATACAATGTTCAAGTGAGCTACTAGCCATACTCCATTTAAATTGGTTTACGGGGAAGAGTGTGTGTTACCCCTCAGAATTGATTTAATAACTATATGGTTTCCAATCAACATTCTTTGAAAGCCAAAGATGCACTCTTTGAGTGTTTCACGACCATAGCCCACCTGGATGAGCTTAAACTATAGAGTCTACTACACCAGGAGGTAGCTAAACCTTGGATGAACCAATTGCATGATCTGAAAGTGAAGAAATATACCTTTAAAAAAGCACATTTAGTTTTGTATTAGAATGCACGTAGGGAGTAATTTCCAGGGAAGCTAGAGCCTAGATGGGATGGCCCTTACAAGATAGTTAGGATAGGTAAAAATAAGTCCACGACTTTACTAGGTGATCTACATGGAGTGGAATTTAAAATTAAGATTAATCTTAATAAGACTAAATCTTATTATTTTTGAGTATGCTAACATGATAAAGGCATTGCACATCCATGCTGGGGTTGATCTGACACCTGCACGAGAGCTTAATTTGTTTGATGGGGCGGTTAATTCCTTATTTGGGGCACCCATATCTAGAGCAAAGATATCATCAAGAGAAGCTTATCTCGTGGAGCAAAGGATACAAAGTGATTGAGGAAGAAGACGAAACCTTTGTGTGGGAGATCAAAGTTTTCTTCCACCATCACTGCTTACAAATTTTGACAAGCATCCCTATTGAGTGTAATGAAGAAGGTGGGATGAAGCCGTTAGTTCATCCTCTAAGCATATTGAATTTTGACTGTCATCATTACAAATAGAGGAGTTCCTGATGGCTAGTTGTGTAAACCCATTATGGACGTACATATTATACTTTGATGGAGCATCCAAGGGCCCTAATAAAAAGGGAAGCATTGGAGTAGTTGTTTGAGATCCCCGACGTAGAGTTACAATGGAATTAGCTGTTTATCTCGGGGTAGGATTCACTAACGACATGGCGGATTATAAAGCCTTGATTATGGGACTAAATATTGCCAAGAAAGGTGGTATTCGACTATTGTTAGTAAAAGGGGATTCCCATGTGATCTTAAATCTACTAAATGAGACATACACAGTTTGGAATCCTATCCTTCGCATGTATCATCGAACTGCTATGACCCTACTTGATGAATTTTAGAGAGTATCTCTTCAGCTAATTCCACATTATTGGAATCAGCTTGTGGATTCATTAGCAAACTTTTCTTATGATGAAGACCTCTTCTTCAACTGTGGTCCTAGTTCATAGGTTGCTATTGATAATGAGACATGACCTGGTCACTTGTGGGAAATTTTATTAGATCATGCGTTATATGGTAGGCGATGGTTGGTATGGGTAATGCGAAGAGTGGCCGAGACCCATCTACCACTATTATCTTGGACCCATAGGTTGGTTTGACGACATGTTATGCGTACGCCTCTTGCTATATATGCACGAGGGATGGTTCACAACCTAGTTGAGAGCTCTAATTTTTCCCTTGGAATGGAGCATATTCTCATCTATCTGTATTATTCTAAGGAGGGATGCGTAGTTGCTATTCTGTTTGATCTCATTAGGCAAAGAGGGACAGTTTCGTTAGGTTTTAATGTTTGATCTCATTAGGCCAAGAGGGACAGTCAATTTTGCAGTGACATGATCTATTTCATTAGGCCAAGATGGCCATTTGTCTATCTAGTGCGGGTACAGTTAATAGTTTTTTGTTTCGACAGATTTAAAGAAGAGCTTGGAGGGAGCCTTTTTCCGTGCTAAAGCTTCTTGTGGCCCTATCCAAGTGATATCTTTCCTTTATGAGTACATGTCTTTTCACGCTATATGTGTTTGTCTACCTATGGGGGATTTCTTTTTGGGGACTGGCGACCAAGGCATGAAGTCCCAAGTTTAGGTCAGGTATGTTTTAGGGAGGTCTGAGTAGTCATTACCTCCTACAAAGGCATTGTCAGGCATTGAAAGACCTGTTTTAGAAGGAAGTTCTAGTGACCATGTTCTGATGACCTACTAGGCAGCCATTCTAGGATTTTCTCTTAGTTGCGAGATAGTTAAAAAATCCTACAAAAAAAAACTGATGATAAAAAGAAAAAAAACTCTGAATACCTGAAAGAAAAAAAAAGTATAATATACAGAGGTGTGTAAAAAGGGGTTTTTACCCCTCTAAAAATAGAAAAGAAAAAGGAAAATCCTTGAGCAGTTGTTCACCGCCTTACAAAGGCCTGGTAGGTTCTTGGGGTTGAGACAAGACTTGGGGCAGACCCAAGGCCAATGCCTTGTCTTCCTAGGGGTGGCAACTAGTTGAAAAGTAGAGAAAAGAAAGGAAGGTTGGAGTGAAAATAAAAGTAAGTATCATAAAAGGATTAAGTGTCACCGGGAGGGCTTGGTAGATTCTTGGGTACCAAGAAAGGACCTGAGGCCAATACTTTGTTCTCCTTGGGTCACTACTCTAAGCTCCCTTCTTTTTACATGCCCGTAGACAGCGAACTTGGTATTCCGACTGTCTATACGCCTGGCACGAGGCAGAACAGGTACATTCTGCCTCATGAGAGAGGTGAATCGAGTAGTGCACCACAGCTTAGACGCTCGCAGAGGGTCAGATACCCTATTGACAGGTTGACATACAGTGGCTACTCTGCAAAGCATTATGCGTACACGACAAAAGTGATGGAGATCAAAGAACCAGGTACTTATGCTGAAGCAGCAAAGGATGAAAATTGGTGCATGGCTATGGACGAAGAGATGAAAGCCTTGGCTGAAAATCAGACTTGGGATTTGGTACCACTGCCTGAAGGGAAAAAGCCTGTTGGCTGCAAATGGGTTTATAAAATCAAATGTAAGTTTGATGGCAGTGTGGAAAGGTACAAAGCAAGGCTGGTTGCTAAAGGATATGCTCAGCAGTATGGCTTGGATTATGATGAAACATTCAGCCCGGTTGCAAAAATGGCAACCATACGAACTGTTATTGCCTTGGCTGCTGCTAAAGGCTGGAAATTACAGCAGATGGATGTTAAGAATGCATTTCTTAACGGTGACCTAGCAGAGGATGTCTATATGGTTCAGCCGAAAGGGTATGTGCACCCTGATTTTCAGCATTATGTATGCAGGCTGAAAAAGGCATTATATGGGCTGAAACAGGCTCCGAGAGCCTGGCATGCTAGGATCAGCAGTTACTTGCAGAGTCTTGGATTTGTTGTTGGCAGGGCTGGCTGATCACAGCCTGTTTACAAAGAAGACTGATAGTGGCTTGGTAGTGCTGGTCATATATGTTGATGACCTGATAATCACTGGAGATGATGACATGGGAATTCAGCATGCTATGAAGATGCTGAAATCTGAATTTGACATGAAAGATCTGGGAGATCTGAAGTATTTCTTGGGTATTGAGGTTGTACCAGCTGAAAATGGCTTATGGCTGATGCAGAAGCACTATGCCATGGAAATGCTTAAGAAGTATGGCATGGCTGAATGCAAACCACTGGATACACCTCTGGACCAGAATGTAAAGCTAGACATGAACACTGGGGCTGAAGTAGAAGATGTGACTATGTACAGGTAGATGGTTGGCAGTCTGATTTACTTGACCATCACTAGGCCTGACTTGAGCTATGCAGTAGGGCTGATAAGCCAGTTTATGCAGAAGCCGAGAAAGCCGTACTTGGATGCAGTTAGACGCATCATGAGGTATGTTAAGTCCACTGTAGACTATGGGCTGTTCTATGTCAGAGATAAGCCCTTGACACTGATTGGATACACAGATGCAGATTGGGCAGGATGCTCAACTGACAGACGATCTACGAGTGGCTATGCCTTTGGCTTTGGTAGCGGCATGATCAGTTGGAGCAGCAAGAAGCAGCCTACGGTTGCTTTATCTAGTACTGAGGCAGAGTATAGGGGGGCTGCATTGGCAGCATGTGAGATTGCTTGGTTGCTCAAGCTTATGGCTGACTTGGATATTCAGGTTGATGCTCCAGTGAAACTGTTATGTGATAATCTGAGTAGTGTACTCCTGGCCATGAATCCAGTTTAGCATGCCAGGACAAAACACATAGAGGTACACTACCACTTTATTCGTGAGATGGTCCTTGCAGGAAAGGTTGATCTTATGCATGTGAGGACTGATGAGCAGGTAGCAGATATCTTTACCAAGTCTCTGGGTAAAGATAAGTTTTGTGGTTTTAGACAGCTACTTGGTGTGCAGATGTTGTCTTGAGCTTGAGGGGGAGTGTTAGAAGTCAAGCTCCCCGTGTACTGTGTGACTGTCTTTATGTACTACCGACATGACAGCTAGTGTACAGCTGTCTCCTGCTTGTGACTACATTAAATAAGTCGGTTAGCTAGTCGGTGACCTGACTATGGTTAGTCTGTCTAGTCAGCGGGTCACTTACTCTATGTTACTCTTGTATGTGTGTTTTTACTCTATGATGGAATAATGAGAAGAAGAGTGTGGAACCTGAATGGTTCAGTTCGTGCTCAACCCTGTCTCTCTCTCCTCTACTAACACACTAATATCTTGTGACTGCTGCTGTGAATTTTGTACAGCATTACCATTCTGTGCATCTACATTATCAATCACATTTATTGGTTTATACCAGCTACTCATCTCATCAAAAACAACATCTCTGCTCACTGTAAACTTACGAGTAGAAGGGTTATAGCATCTATACCCTTTTTGCTGCAGAGAGTAACCAATAAAGATGCACTTCTCAGCTTTTGGATCCAACTTGGATCTCAACTCATCTGGCACATGAACATAGGCAATGCAACCAAAAATTTTCAAATGAGAAATATCTGGTTTCCTACCAATATACCTCTCCTCTGGAGTCATCCCATGTCTTGCTGCAGTGGGAGTCCTGGTCATTATGTAGACTGCTGTAGCAACTGCTTCAGCCTAGTAAAAATCTGGCAAGTCTTTTTCATTGAGCATGGCACGAGATACCTCTCCAATATGCCTGTTTTTCCTTTCTGCAATTCCATTTTGTTGTGGGGTATGACTGCATGAATATTGCTGCTTTATGCCATGCTCCTGCAGGAACCTTGCAAACTCATTTGAGAGGTACTCTCCCCCTCCATCTGACCTTAGGCATTTTATTTGCAGGCATGTTTTCTTTTTCAACCATAGCTTTAAGAGTTTTGAAATGCCCAAAAACTTCACTTTTCTTTTTCATAAAATACACCCAAACTTTTCTGCTATAGTCATCAATAAAAGTGACAAAATAATGATAGCCTCCAAGAGATGTAGCTTTAGTAGTCCACACATCAGAGTGGATTAATTCCAATGGCTTCTTACTCTCTTGAACATGTCTAGGAAATGGTTTCCTTGCCTGTTTTCCAAATTGACAGGCTTCACATACCTTATGCATTTCTGCAACCTTGAATTTAGGCAATCCTTCAACAATATTTTGGGCCTGCATTGATTTAAGTCGCTGTACATTAACATGACCAATGCGTTTATGCCAGATATTAATATCTGCAACTACACCGGTCCCATGTGCAAACATTGCTGCACTCAATTCAGGCATGTCTGCATCCAACGTAAACATTATTCCCTTCTTCTTTCCTTTTTTGAGAGTGGAATTTAGGTGACGGGAAGTGCTTAAAAATAGCTAAAAATTATGAATATCAGAGGAAAAATATTCACCGTCAAAGGCGGCGGCTCGATCTAGGACTATTTTAAGCGACAAGCAGTCGACGCGCGCCTAAGTGACACGTCTGGATTTTTAGTAATTTTTTTGTTAGTTGGGACGGGATATGGGAGCTGCAGGCCTATCCAGAATGCCGAGACGGACGCCCAGAAATTTACACCACATCAATCGGAGCTCGTATGAGGAAGTTGGCCCAAAACCGGCCGGGGTGCCCAAAAAGGGGTCAAAGTTGAAATCTCAAAGGGTGTGGCTAGTGGGGGGTGCCCTTTGGCTCCCCAACCCCCCTAATTTTTTCATCGTGCCCAAGGTAGTGCCGTGCACAGACCCGCGCGGAAAAAACGGCGCCCCCCCTCAAATCGAGATGCAGGCTGTAAAATAAGCCATGGATTCAATCATAGCAGGCAACAAGATTCAATCTTCGCTCCGCATCGCTCCAATTCATGCGAGGAATGGCAGCCTGTAGAGGGAGAGAGAAAATCAGTCTTTCTCTCTCCTCCCTCTCTCTCCTCTAAGAGGGAGTTCATGTGGGAAGAAGAAGGAAGAAGAAAGAGTGATGGAGGCTTGTCCGGCATGGATCGGATTGCTCCACGGGCTAGAAATGGTGACTTGTGATCGTCATGAGCATGAAGTGCTGCTGATTTTTAGATTTGCAGCCATGGACATGAAACCCGAAACACGCAAATAAGCGGTAATTCAATTTTTTCAAAGGAAATTTGAGATTTTATGGCTTTTGATTGATAAAATGTTGTTCATGTGGGCTAAAAATTGTTTATATTGCTGTTTTCCATGAGTACTTGTTGATCATAGAAAATCAGAAAAGTACGCATCTTGTGGTCCAAAATAATACACTAAAATACGTAAAATATGGAAAATCAAGGGGAAATGGTGTTTTTGGGCATAAAAATGGGAAAATGAATAGGAACACCAACTAAATTTTCAATTTTGCTGCAAGAAGGAACTAAGGGCCACAGCCCATAACCTATTTTGAATTTTTAGTAATTAAATAATACAAAAAACGAGGGAAAATACAAGGAAAATAGAGGAAAATCACTAAAAATAGGGGGAAAAATGCATTTTGGGTGCGGAAAATTAATGAAAATTGAGAACAATGTTTGTGAATGGTTGTGGGGACTGAAGCATGAGGATTTGCCTCAGTTCAACCCCACCTTCTTGTTCTAGTGTGTTTTCCCCGCTTGTTACACATAAAATGATGGCAAAATGCCTCATAAATCTATGCAACGATGCAATATTTAAACGGGGAAGGGTAGGGAAGTTGAAATATGTCTAAATGCCATGCGAGATGATGGAAAAGTTGTTTATTTTTATGCATAGCATTTAGGACGGAAAAGAATTATAAAATAAGAGCTTAATAGCACGAGGATCACCTCTGTGCTAGGCCCATGCAATGAAGCACGAACGCTAGAGGAAGAAAACCATTAAAAGAATGTTTATGCACTTGTGCACGATACTGTTTTGCTAAATGTTTGAGCACTAGGCATCCACCAAATGCATAGAGCATGAAAAGGATTTAAAGGTATCAGAGACTAGCTCCTGGACATGCATTGCAATTGTTTTATTAGGACATGACCTACGTTTAGAGGCAGTGAGGTACCCATGCTGTAGGTAGACGCGGGTCCCAAAGGGAAAAGCAAGTGAGGAGAAAATGGTACACTCCTGGACACGCTTATTTGGTACCTTGAGCGACTTTTGTGCGAAATGTTTATATGTTGAGCGACGCATCGAGGGGCCAAACCCCAAGGTGTAGGAGAGTCGCAGAGGGTGGACGGCATTTAGCCGTAGGAGGAACCCCATGTGTATGTGATTCGAGCCTTTTGGCTATGTGAAAGGGACTCCCTCTGAGGAGTAGTGGGTGAGAGAAAAGTGGACTACAAACAACGTAATATAAACGCAATGTTTAGGAAGGTAGAGATTTTGATAGACGCTCCTGGCCGCGAGGCCGAGGGGTTGTCTTGTGCGTAGTGATGAGGCCCGGCTAGTGCATGAGCCAGCGCCGGCCCGTTTTTAGGTCCATCAGTGGTGCGTCTGCCAGGAGCCGCTTAAAAGTGGCGGTCCTCGAATCTTGGTTGTCTAGGGACCAACTAGCAGTTTATGCCAAAGGATACTGAGATTGATCCGTTATTTATCGATAAGCATCGTCTAGCAGAAATCCAAAAGCAAGAGAGAGACGAAAGAGCTAGGCGACGGGCTGAAATTTTTAAGAGATATTCCCCTAAGCGTAGCGGTGCTGAACCCTTACGAGGGAGTGGATCTAGTGGTCTTGGGGCCACAAGCAGTAAGTTAGGAGAAGGTGGAAGCCTTAGTGCTCCCCTAAAAATGCATTTTGGGTGCGAAAAATTAATGAAAATTGAGAACAATGTTTGTGAATGGTTGTGGGGACTGAAGGATGAGGATTTGCCTTAGTTCAACCCCACCTTCTTGTTCTAGTGTGTTTTCCCCGCTTGTTACACATAAAATGATGGCAAAATGCCTCATAAATCTATGCAACGATGCAATATTTAAACGGGGAAGGGTAGGGAAGTTGAAATATGTCTAAATGCCGTGCGAGATGATGGAAAAGTTGTTTATTTTTATTCATAGCATTTAGGACGGAAAAGAATTATAAAATAAGAGCTTAGTAGCACGAGGATCACCTCGGTGCTAGGCCCATGCAACGAAGCACGAACGCTAGAGGAAGAAAACCATTAAAAGAATGTTTTTGCACTTGTGCACGATACTATTTTGCTAAATGTTTGAGCACTAGGCATCCACCAAATGCATAGAGCATGAAAAGGATTTAAAGGTATCAGAGACTAGCTCCTGGACATGCATTGCAATTGTTTTATTAGGATATGACCTACGTTGAGAGGCAGTGAGGTACCCATGCTGTAGGTAGATGCGGGTCCCAAAGGGGAAAGCAAGTGAGGAGAAAATGGTACACTCCTGGACACGCTTATTTGGTACCTTGAGCGACTTTTGGGCGAAATGTTTATATGTTGAGCGACGCATCGAGGGGCCAATCCCCAAGGTGTAGGAGAGTCACAGAGGGTGGACGGCATTTAGCCGTAGGAGGAACCCCATGTATTTGTGATTCGAGCCTTTTGGCTATGTGAAAGGGACTCCCTCTGAGGAGTAGTGGGTGAGAGAAAATTGGACTACAAACAACGTAATATAAACGCAATGTTTAGGAAGGCAGAGATTTTGATAGAGGGGTTGTCTTGTGCGTAGTGACGAGGCCCGGCTAGTGCATGAGCCAGTGCCGGCCCGTTTTTAGGTCCATCATTTTTCTATCAAGCGACCTTTATTTTTCATATCCTCAACAAAGCATCCATGAGGATTAAATCTGACCTGCAAGTCCTACTCAACCATTTGACCAATAGAATCCAGATTCTTGGTAATATTCGGGACATGAAATACATCGGACAGGTATTTCTTTTTCCCATCCTGCATAGACAAGGGAATTTTTCCAATCTGCACAATAGGATGTGCAATATCATCACCAATCTCCACAAATCCTGGTTTTTCCATTTTCCTTGCATCCTCCATCCATTCTGCATGACCTGTCATGTAGTTTGATGCACCTGAGTCAACATACCATACATCGTTGCTTTCTTTTGCACTTGTCACAGAATTGTTCATGTGCTACACCATAAACAAATGCTCATTTCTGTCATCACCTTGTCTACTAGAAGATGCATAATTCCCTTGTTGCAATTTTCCATTCATGATGTCATTCTGCTTTTTATAGCAGTCTTTAGCCATATGACCCATTTTACCACAGTAGTAGCATTCAACATTACTGTTTGCATTTTGGCCTCTTTGCCATCCACCACGACCTCTTTGGCTCCCCGTGCCTCTAGAGTTACCATGTCCTCCTCCATAGGACTGGTTTTCTTGAGTTTGCTGCATATTCTGATTTCTACCACGGCCTCCAGATCGGCCTCCTCTACCTCTGCCTCTACCTCTTCCAACATTTGAGTAGAAGACAGCTTCTTTTGAAGTTCCTCCTGAAGAAGATGCACCACCATTTCTCTGCTCCTCAGAAATTAGAAGAGCAATCAACTCCTCAAAATCAGGAAATCTTTCACGTACGGAAATGGATGTTCGGAACTGTGCATAATCCTTTCCTAGACCATTCAAGGTCACAGAAACTAAATCATCATCTTCCACTGGCGACCCAATGGAAGCAAGTGCATCTGCAATCTTCTTCACCTTCATGTGATAGTCATTGATGCTCATATTTTCTCTTTGCACATTGTGCAACTCTTACTTGAGCTACATTTTCCTGGCTTGCGTATTTGTGCTATACATTTTTGACAAGGTATCCCATACCTCCTTTGGCGTACTTGCATCTTGAATATGCACAATCATAGTCTGAAATGCTGATAGACAGCCAGTACATAACTTTCCTGGCTCTCTCATGCCATGCTTTAAATGCCTGCATTTGCTGTTGATTGGGAACATCAGGAAGAACTGGTTCTTCTTTATTCCCTGCAACGAATTCCCAATATCCTTTTCCCATAAGGAAATTCGTCATTCTAAACTTCCATGCTTGGAAGTTGTTCTTGTCAAGCTTTTCAGTGACAATCTGTGAAAGAGAATCAGATGCCATTACAGAATACTGCAAAAAATTCTGTCACTGCAGAGAACACAGCTTCAACCTCACAAGGACAAATCTGCAAAACTGATGAAAGTGGTATTTGACCACACAGTCACTTCCTAGTGACGATTTTGCATCAACAGGCAACAAGGATGATTCTGTAAGTCCCAATGTCTCTAGGCATAGGCATATGATGCAATTTCTACAGTAACTTTTCACCGACCTGTAGAACAGTGGTCGCACAGCATAAAACAGGGCCTTTTCCTGAGTGCGTGCAGAAAACTTCCACCTCCAAAACAGGCCCTGAAATGGCCTCAAATAAAAAAAACAGAGCAACCTAGGGCTAAAGCCCTTGCCCGCAGCATATACTGCCCTCTTACTACACCGTGAAGGGCGTCTCAATCTGAGACAATGCACTCTTGCACTTTCCGGCTGTGCTACCTGCAGAGACTTGCTCCCAAAACAGAAAAATGAAAGCAACACTGGTCCTCTTACCAGAACACTGCGAACGTGGCTTGCTCTCTTGAGCTCCTTACCACGAACAAGGCTCTGATACTATGTCAATATTGTGGGAGAGAAGGAAGGAGTCTCACTTGTAACTTTCTTGCTTGCACAATGGGGGAATACACACAAAGGTGGAGGCTGAAAACAGTTTTCCTCTTCTTAGTTGTGTAAGCCAAAAAGAACTCTTGTATATAGAAATAGAAGAACCCTATATATGGGTCTCAAACCAAACTCAACTAACTAAGGTGGTATACTAACTGAGCCACGAACTAGAGTAGATAAGGATAGCTGTCATCTAGCTATTATTCATGGGCGGTGTACCAACCGCATCTACAGCTAACAAGTCGGTGATATAAATGCACAACGGTCACCCTGGCATATCACGAGTGGAGCTCAATATCTCAACAAACTGATGCTGCCTCTCCCTCCAGGCCTTCAACCTGAAGCATTAATTATTTTTCCATCTTTAGTTCTTTGAGCAAAGCAATACAAACAGTGCTCCTAACTGTACAAACACAATCAATCCAGTGGTCGTTTACTTGGCCAACTGCTAAGGTGTGAATCCTTTTCTTTGAATGCATCCAACATTCGATTTGGGATCAATTGCGACTTGGCAAGATCCCCAAGGGTTTTTGTTGTTTGTTTACCCTTTTAAGCTTGGGTTAGGGCCATACCCTAATAACCCAAATTAACCAACACCTTAGGTTCCTCAAATTAAGACAGTAAATCCTGGGCAATCCTCATCGCCCTAACTTGTCCATTGCTTGTTACCCTAACTTGGCAACTCAGTAGCAGGATGACTACTCATCCTCTTGCAATTTAAGCTTGTACTCGGAGCCTGCCAACCTTGTTCCAAGGAGTGGCAAATCTATCACAAAGCCATGCGACGCTGCAACTTGTTGCACAAGTGTCGCACCTAACTCATGGGATCATTTCTCCCATCAAATGGCATTTCTTGGTCAAGAAATACGTTTGGTCAAGATGTAAGGTTTGGGAGTCCTCTTGACCCAACCCAATCCCTAACCTTACTAGGCCAATAACGTTTGGCCCTAGGGTTTCTAACTCAACGGAAGTCTAGTATTTGACCAAATGATCCTTAGGGTAAAACCCTAGATTGTTCTTGCATAGGCGTCCAACTAACTCTAACATTCTGAGAATGTGGGTAGGATCTTTGGGATCAAAAGTCTTGACTTGCCGTCCCAAGTGCAATATCAGGTAGAATTTTTAATGTGCTAAACCGTATCTAGCACTTTGAAGTGTTCATCGTACCAACTAGTTATGCTTTTACGAATCCCTTGAGGGTTATACCATTACAAGTGATCTACCTAAAATGATCTAATTGTCTTGCGAAAAGAGTGATCTTTGCTTAGAAGATATGCAAATACTTTTTATAAGAGGTGCAAATAAATAAATTCAAGATGCAACATTCCATGCAAGTATGCGAATCATAGACTTTTACTTCTATGCAACTATAAAACGTAAAATGACCGTCTCTTTTCCTTGCCTAATCTATAATGATAGACAATTCATGGCTAACTCATATAAAAACCTACGTTGAGTTTCAACGAGAACTATTCCTATACACTCTTTGTCCAAAGCATTAAATTCATGATTTAATATGAAATGCATCTTTTTCTAAAACAACTTGGATAAAGAAGTTCATGAATATCACGAGACCATTAATGATTTTAATTTTTCCTTCGACACTTAACAAACCTAGGATGCAATTAACGTCGCATGCAATATGCATGATACATAAATATCTTCCATGTAATGTAATTACTTGGACAACATTTTTATGGACGTCGACGATTATTTCCTACGAATCACGCCTAGGGAATCATTTCCTAAAAGCATTAAATTTCTTGCGAGGAAGACAAGGATGCATTTAAACAATTTCATTTTTTTAATCTATGCAATATGTGCTTAGGATTTGCAACTTGGAAATGCAAGAAACCCAAATGCACGACATGCACTAACTCTTGTAAATCGTCCAAGGAGATAAATTTCCCAAATGTATTTTAACTTGACTATGTGAATTAGAGACATGCGTAAATGCATTCTTCCCATGAAAATTAAGCGTGGCCAATGCATTCCTTTTATGCGGAATTAATCCTTTTAAGAACCTGGGCATGAGGACTTGTAGGGATGTCCATGCGTGTGCTTGGGGTAGAAACTCCCGCATAAGCACCTCTCGCCATTTTCTTGGGAGCCATTGACGAGTTGAATTCTGGTTCAGCAACTCCTCTTTGGCTCTTTACGTGATACGAATCCCTTTTTGCCCTGGATCTTCTATTCTCCACGGGACACGGCCCTTATAGAATGTGATTTTAGGCTAGCCCGCAATGTGAGGTGAAGAAGGCTTATAGAAGCCTTTTTTTAGAAGCTTCCAAAGAAGCTTCTATGCTTCTGAGTAGAAGCTACGTGGAGAGAGAAGAAAGTAGTTGAGTGGGAGAAGATGCCGATGATGAAGATGGAGATGATAATGATGATGGTGATGGTAAAGTGGAGGCGGCAGCAGCATTGCAATAGGCGGCAGCAGGCGGCATGTGGCGGCAACTCCCTGGCATAGCGGCGCTCCTCTGACAGCATGGCCTCCCTCTTCTCTCTCTTCATGCCTCCCTCCCAAGCTCCAAGGGGGAGATCTTATAGGCTAAGGGGGGGGGATAGCCTCCCACGTGGGTGGCTTGTATTAATGTGTCCACCTGTTCTCTCGTTGGACACATCTTAGTAGCCCATCGGGAAGAGAGTCTAGAAAGTGCCGCCCGGCACTCCCACAAAATGTCACGGGGTTTACGATCTAGGTCTTCCCGAGTCTGCCACGAAGTGGAAGCATTCCGACCGTTCCCACTTAGGATTGACCTGAGTTAGGGTTTTTCCTAGTAGTCAAATTCCTAGAACGGTAGCTAACGTCGAACCTAGGCGAACTACTTTATGCAGAAAGGTCAAGGTTGGAGTGGATTCATGGTGCACTTGGTTCAAGGATAATGGGAAATGAGAGGGATGCAAAGCTCGACCTCTCTGCTCGTAAGGCATAGTCCTATTCCATTCCCCTAAAACAGCACAAATCGGGACTCTAGCTTCCTAGATTCTAAGTCATCATTACCTTGCTGTCAACTTCTTCAAGAAAAGTTCCTCGCCAACCGGGACCACCCATTCGTAGGACGGACCCATGGCCACATCCACCGCACCTTCCTCAGGGTTGCTTTAGTTGTCTAATTATCTACCACGTTTGGTTTGACACGCAAAAATAGCATCCTTAATTAGCCACGGTTCCTTCACGTAATCTTAGCACTGACATAGAAAAACAATGTCAAGCAAGTTTCTTTTCAACAATTGATCTTATTTATCTTTGGAATACATCATATAATCCAGCCCGAAGGCAAATCCATAATCCAGCCGAAGGCAATCCATAATCTGCCCGAAGGCTATCTAGCAATCCTCAGGGATTATTAATCCAAGTTTCCACCCATAGACTAGTATGCGGGCCTCGAGATCCAATCCTGAGTCACGTCGGCCTCTTGTGCAAGACGTGGAGGCAAGGGATTTACGGCCAGAGCCCCCCTTGACACCCAAGCGTCCTCCTGCTCCAAGTAGCACCCATGGAGAGACCTCTTGTGGTGGGTTCGGTTCATGTACCCGGCGTGGCTAACAACCCCCTTGGTTAGGGTGAGGCAGACAGTCGGGGGTAACTGATGCTGCCTCTCCCTCCAGGCCTTCAACCTGAAGCATTAATTATTTTTCCATTGTTAGTTCTTTGAGCAAAGCAATACAAACAGTGCTCCTAACTATACAAACACAATCAATCCAGTGGTCGTTTACTTGGCCAACTACTAAGGTGTGAATCCTTTTCTCTGAATGCATCCATCATTTGATCTGGGATCAATTGTGACTTGGCAAGATCCCCAAGGGTTTTTGTTGTTTGTTTACCCTTTTATCCTTGGGTTAGGGTCATACCCTGATAACCCAAATTAACCAACACCTTAGGTTCCTCAAATTAAGACAGTAAATCCTGGGCAATCCTCGTCGCCCTAACTTGATTTGTCAATTGCTTGTTACCTTAACTTGGCAACTCAGTAGCAAGATGACTACTCATCCTCTTGCAATTTAAGCTTGTACTTGGAATCTGCCAACCTTGTTCCAAGGAGTGGCAAATCTATCACAAAGCCATGCAATGTTGCAACTTGTTGCACAAGTGTCGCACCTAACTCATGGGATCATTTCTCCCATCAAAGGGCGTTTCTTGGTCAAGAAATACGTTTGATCAAGATGTAGGGTTTGGGAGTCCTCTTGACCCAACCCAATCCCTAACCTTACTAGGCCAATAACATTTGGCCCTAGGGTTTCTAACTCAACTGAAGTCTAGTATTTGACCAAATGATCCTTAGGGTAAAACCCTAGATTGTTCTTGCATAGGCGTTCAACTAACCCTAACATTCCGAGAATGTGGGTAGGATCTTTGGGATCAAAAGTCTTGACTTGAAGTCCCAAGTGCGATACTAGGTAGAATTTTTAACGTGCTAAACTCTACCTAGCACTTTGAAGTGTTTATCGTACCAACTAGTTATGCTTTTACGAATCCCTTGAGGGTTATAGCACTACAAGTGATCTACCTAAAACGATCTAATTGTCTTGCGAAAAGAGTGATCTTTGCTTAGAAGATATGCAAATACTTTTCCTAAGAGGTGCAAATAAATAAATTCAAAATGCAACATTCCATGCAAGTATGCGAATCATAGACTTTTACTTCTATGCAACTATAAAACGTAAAATGACCATCTCTTTTCCTTGCCTAATATATAATGATAGACAATTCATGGCTAACTCATATAAAAACCTACGTTGAGTTTCAACGAGAACTATTCTTATAAACTCTTTGTCCAAAGCATTAAATTCATGATTTAATATGAAATGCATCTTTTTCTAAAACAACTTCGGTAAAGAAGTTCATGAATATCACGAGACCATTAATGATTTTAATTTGTCCTTCGACACTTTTAACGAACCTAGGATGCAATTAACGTCGCATGCAATATGCATGATACATAAATCTCTTCCATGTAATGTAATTACTTGGACAATATTTTTATGGACGTCAACGATTATTTCCTACGAATCACGCCTAGGGAATCATTTCCTAAATGCATTAAATGTCTTGTGAGGAAGACAAGGATGCATTTAAACAATTTCATTTTTTTAATCTATGCAATATGCGCTTAGGATTTGCAACTTGGAAATGCAAGAAACCCAAATGCACGACATGCACTGACTCTTGTAAATCGTCCAAGGAGATAAATTTCCCAAATGTATTTTAACTTGACTATGTGAATTAGAGACATGCGTAAATGCATTCTTCCCATGAAAATTAAACGTGCCCAATGCATTCCTTTTATGCGGAATTAATCCTTTTAAGAACCTGGGCATGAGGACTCGTAGGGATGTCCATGCATGTGCTTGGGGTAGAAACTCCCGCATGAGCACCTCTCGCCATTTTCTTGGGAGCCATTGACGAGTTGAATTCTGGTTCAGCAACTCCTCTTTGGCTATTTACGCGATACGAATCCCTTTCTGCCCTGGATCTTCTATTCTCCACGGGACACGGCCCTTATAGAATGTGATTTTAGACTAACCCGCAATGTGAGGTGAACAAGGCTTATAGAAGCCTTGTTTTAGAAGCTTCCAAAGAAGCTTCTATGCTTCTGAGTAGAAGCTACGTGGAGAGAAGAAAGTAGTTGAGTGGGAGAAGATGCCGATGATGAAGACGGAGATGATAATGATGATGGTGATGGTAAAGTGGAGGCGGCAGCAGGCAACGTGTGGCGGCAACTCCCTGGCATAGCGGCGCTCCTCTGACAGCACGGCCTCCCTCTTCTCTCTCTTCATGCCTCCCTCCCAAGCTCTAGGGGGAGGTCTTATAGTCTAAGGGGGGGGGGGAGATAGCCTCCCACATGGGTGGCTTGCATTAATGTGTCCACCTGTTCTCTCGTTGGACACATCTTAGCAGCCCATCGGGAAGACAGTCTAGAAAGTGCCGCCCAGCACTCCCACAAAGTGTCATGGGGTTTGGGATCTAGGTCTTCCCGAGTCTGCCACGAAGTGGAAGCATTCCGGTCGTTCCCACTTAGGATTGACCTGAGTTAGGGTTTTTCCTAGTAGTCAAATTCCTTGAACGGTAGCTAACGTCGAACCTAGGCGAACTACTTTACGCAAAAATGTCAAGGTCGGAGCGGATTCATGCTGCACTTGGTTCAAGGATAATGGGAAATGAGAGGGATGCAAAGCTCGACCTCTCTGCCTATAAGTCATAGTCCCATTCCGTTCCCCTAAAACAACACAAATCAGGACTCTAGCTTCCTAGATTCTAAGTCATCGTTACCTTGCTGTCAACTTCTTTTGAGAAAAGTTCCTCGCCAACCGGGACCACCCATCCGTAGGACGGACCCATGGCCACATCCACGCACCTTCCTCAGGGTTGCTTTAGTTGTCTAATTATCTACCACATTTGGTTTGACACGCAAAAATAGCATCCTTAATTAGCTAGTTAATCACCGGTTCCTTCACGTAATCTTAGCACTGACATAGCAAAACAATGTCAAGCAAGTTCCTTTTCAACAATTGATCTTATTTATCTTTGGAATACATCATATAATCCAGCTCGAAGGCAAATCCATAATCCAGCCAAAGGCAATCCATAATCCGCCCGAAGGCTATCCAGCAATCCTCAGGGATTATTAATCCAAGTTTCCACCCGTAGACTAGTATGCGGGCCTCGAGATCCAATTTTGAGTCACGTCGGCCTCTTGTGCAAGACCTGGAGGCAAGGGATTTACGGCCAGAGCCCCCCTTGGCACCCAAGCGTCCTCCTGCTCCAAGTAGCACACATGGAGAGACCTCTCGCGGTGGGTTCGGTCCACATACCCGGCGTGGCTAACAATCCCCTTGGTTAGGGTCAGGCAGACAGTCGGGGGTAACTGATGCTGCCTCTCCCTCCAGGCCTTCAACGTGAAGCATTAATTATTTTTCCATCGTTAGTTCTTTGAGCAAAGCAATACAAACAGTGCTCCTAACTATACAAGCACAATCAATCCAGTGGTCGTTTACTTGGCCAACTGCTAAGGTGTGAATCCTTTTCTCCGAATGCATCCAGCATTTGATCTGGGACTTGGATCAATTGCGACTTGGCAAGATCCCCAAGGGTTTTTGTTGTTTGTTTACCCTTTTATCCTTGGGTTAAGGTCATACCCTGATAACCCAAATTAACCAACACCTTAGGTTCCTCAAATTAAGACAGTAAATCCTGGGCAATCCTCGTCGCCCTAACTTGATTTGTCAATTGCTTGTTACCCTAACTTGGCAACTCAAGTAGCAGGATGACTACTCATCCTCTTGCAATTTAAGCTTGTACTTGGAATCTGCCAACCTTGTTCCAAGAAGTGGTAAATCGATCACAAAGCCATGCGACGTTGCAACTTGTTGCACAAGTGTCGCACCTAACTCATGGGATCATTTCTCCCATCAAACGGCGTTTCTTGGTCAAGAAATACGTTTAGTCAAGATGTAGGGTTTGGGAGTCCTCTTGACCCAACCCAATCCCTAACCTTACTAGGCCAATAACGTTTGGCCCTAGGGTTTCTAACTCAACTGAAGTCTAGTATTTGACCAAATGATCCTTAGGGTAAAACCCTAGATTGTTCTTGCATAGGCGTTCAACTAACCCTAACATTCCGAGAATGTGGGTAGGATCTTTGGGATCAAAAGTCTTGACTTGGATTCCCAAGTGCGATACTAGGCGGAATTTTTAACGTGCTAAACCCTACCTAGCACTTTGAAGTGTTTATCCTACCAACTAGTTATGCTTTTACGAATCCCTTGAGGGTTATACAATTACAAGTGATCTATCTAAAACGATCTAATTGTCTTGCGAAAAGAGTGATCTTTGCTTAGAAGATATGCAAATACTTTTCCTAAGAGGTGCAAATAAATAAATTCAAAATGCAACATTCCATGCAAGTATGCGAATCATAGACTTTTACTTCTATCCAACTATAAAATGTAAAATGACCATCTCTTTTCCTTGCCTGATCTATAATGATAGACAATTCATGGCTAACTCATATAAAAACCTACGTTGAGTTTCAACGAGAAGTATTCCTATAAACTCTTTGTCCAAAGCATTAAATTCATGATTTAATATGAAATGCGTCTTTTTCTAAAACAACTTGGATAAAGAAGTTCATGAATATCACGAGACCATTAATGATTTTAATTTGTCCTTCGACAACGAACCTAGGATGCAATTAATGTTGTATGCAATATGCATGATACATAAATCTCTTCCATGTAATGTAATTACTTGGACAACTTTTTTATGGACGTCAACAATTATTTCCTACAAATCACACCTAGGGAATCATTGCCTAAATGCATTAAATTTCTTGCGAGGGAGACAAGGATGCATTTAAACAATTTCATCTTTTTAATCTATGCAATATGCGCTTAGGATTTGCAACTTGGAAATGCAAGCAACCCAAATGCACGACATGCACTGACTCTTTTAAATCTCCAAGGAGATAAATTTCCCAAATGTATTTTAACTATACTATGTGAATTAGAGACATGCGTAAATGCATTCTTCCCATGAAAATTAAACGTGCCCAATGCATTCCTTTTATGCGGAATTAATCCTTTTAAGAATTTGGGCATGAGGACTCGTAGGGATGTCCATGTGTGTGCTTGGGGTAGAAACTCCCGCGTGAGTGTCTCTCGCCATTTTCTTGGGAGCCATTGACAAGTCGAATTCTGGTTCAGCAACTCCTCTTTAGCTCTTTACATGATATGAATCCCTTTCTGCCCTAGATCTTCTATTCTCCACGGGACACGGCCCTTACAGAATGTGATTTTAGACTAACCCGCAATGGTGAGGTGAACAAGGCTTATAGAAGCCTTGTTTTAGAAGCTTCTATGCTTCTGAGTAGAAGCTACGTGGAGAGAGAAGAAAGTAGTTGAGTGGGAGAAGATGCCGATGACGAAGATGGAGATGATAATGATGATGGTGATGGTAAAGTGGAGGCAGTAGCAATCCTGCAACAGGCGGCAGCAGGCGGCATGTGGTAGCAGCTCCGTGGCATGGCGGCGCTCCTCTAAGAGCACGGCCTCCCTCTTCTCTCTCTTCGTGCCTCCCTCCCAAGCTCCAGGGGGGAGGTTTTATAGGCTAAGGGGGGGGCGGAGATAGCCTCCCACGTGGGTGGCTTCCATGCTTCCTCTCTCCCCCATGCTCTCCACATAACACTACTCCTCTCACACTCCCTCTCCCCCTGCCATGCATCGGCTGAGGGGAGGGGTAATTAATTAAAAAAATTACACTAAAGTTATCCATTAACCCCTTTTTCCCCGTGAAGGGTGTTCTCGTGCGGCTTCTTGCAGGATTTAGCCTTGGCCTTATTTGCACAACAAGGTTGGGGTTTATTAACGTGCGTGTGGGGTAAGCATTTAACTGTCAACTTTTTACGATGTGGGAGATTACTTTGGGGTGCCTTATTGCACGAGGTTTAAGGTTGACTTAATATTTCGAGTGGAAATATTACACTCTCTTCAACAAGGTAGTAGACAGTTAGATCCTCTTAACCATCATGCTCGAGGGAACAATCTTTAGCAAGGTGATGGGCTGAAACAAATACTTCAAAGAAGTAAGGCTACTATAGAGGAGTTGCTAGTGGCAGTACACTTAGCCTCATTGAGGCTGTGCGGGTTAATGGCATTGAAGCTTCCGATCCGGGGGCCATTACAAGAGGTCAAAAGGGTAGAGAAGGCAACAAGGATAATGTAAAACCTGTTGATGGAAACCCTAAGCACGATGACAAAGGGACGCCAGCCCTTCACCCTGACATGGAAGGGGGACCTTTAAAACTCGTAGGTAGTAAAGCTGATGCCAAGAAGGGTAAAGAATTACAAAGAAGAAAGGAAAAAGCTAAGAAGGAAGCCCCAAAGCCAGTTCAATAACCAAAAGAGATAATAGTCTGGTGAGAGAAGATAGCTTTAGTGAATTATCACGAATTCGATTTGGCAAGCTCTCTTTGTGAAGTTAAATCAGACATGAATCTCTTGTAGCTAATTAAGTTTTCTCCAAGAGTGTGTAAGGAATTTCAAAATATCTTGCATACAAGGTATATTGTGGAACCTTTGGGCATAGCGCAAATAGGAGATGATTGGTGGGAGCATGCTAAAAAAACATTGACCAAGGGTTGCGACCTACGTCAATGGAATACTAGTACGTCATGCTATCATAGATACATGATCATCAATTAACATCATGAGTTCAAAATTGATGCAGAGGTTGGGTTTAGCAATCCAAAAAGATGCCTCCACAATTTTGTGAATGGCTGATGACAGTTTAAGGCAACCTCAAGGTCATATTATCAAAGTCCTTGTGACCGTTGTTGCGAGTGTGGATTGCACTATGGACTCTAGGGTTACTAGGTTTGCAGGATGGCCAAGCTATCAAGTATTGTTAGGAAGGCCATGGATCTTGTGATTCGACTGTCAAGTTGATATACCTGTTGGTCGATTGATATTTGGCAAAGGTGCCAATCATGTGGTAGTCGGTACTTACACTGAGTCTCCTCAAAGTGAGAGAGCTCCTCTATCATCTACAGAATTAGAGACATTAGAAAATGTACCTACTAGTGAGACATCATCGAGTGATGAATCAAAAGAAGGGTCCACTATAGAGGACATCTATCAAATATCTTTGAATGAGCCAATAGAATCTCAACATCGAATAAGAGGCACGGATGTGCTTGAGCTGGATCTTGGTACACCAAATGATTTGCAAGAGCAATTAAGATAGGGTCCATGCTTAGTGTGGAAGAAAGGGAGGACTATGTGTCCCTTATCCAAGAATTCCAAGACATTTTTTCATGGAGTTAAGATGAGTTGAGAGGTATTCCTCCCATCTTGGCTCTTCATACCATTCCTCTGAAAGAAGGCAGTCATCCTATATGTCAGAAAGTAAGGCATATGCCTTTCAAACTACAGAAATTGCGAAAAGGTAGTTTGATCTTCCCTATTTAGCACACTGAATGGTGTTCACGTATTGTTATTAGGAAGAAGAAAAATAATCAAATCCATTTTTGTGTGGATTTTAGAGAGTTGAATAAGCAAACAGTTAAGGACTACTACCCGTTTCCCTTTATTGACCAGATTTTGGACCACAGCAGATAGGAAAATATATTTCTTTGTGGACTGCTTTGTGGGATACAACTAGATGGAAATTGCAGAAGAAGATAAGCTAAAAACAACTTTCATTACTATCTTCAGTACCTTTGCATACCATGTGATGGCCTTTGATTTATGCAATGCACCTAGTTCATGGCAAAGAATAGTAGACAGGACCTTTGGTGACATCTCCTAAGAGGAGTTGAAAGTATTTATCGATGACTTGGGGGTAGCCACCATAAGAGAAAGACAGTTGATTATTTTAAAGAATTTTTTTGAGTATTGTAGACAATTTTGGATGGCTCTTAACCCACAAAAGTGCATCTTTGGGGTGCCTTATTATGGGCTATTGCTAGGCCATGTGGTTAGTTTAGTAGGGATTGTGATTGATCTTGAAAAGATCAAGGCAATAGTCGCCATGAGTCCATCACACACTCCGAAAGAAGTACACAACTTTTTGTCATCTGTAGGGTACTACCGCAGGTTTATAAATGCCCTGGCAGAAACAACGTTGCCACTAACGAATCTATTATCCTTTAGCTGTCTATTTGAATGGAGTGACCCTTGTAAGGTAGCTTTTGATGATGTGAAATAAGAGCTAGTAAAAGCACCAGTTTTAAAAGCACCTAAAAGGGGAGAAGTATTCTACATATTTTCAACAGCTACCATGCATAGTATTAGTTGTTGTTTATCCCAAATTTGGGAGGGAAAATGGTATCACCCGATCGCTTTTGCTAGTCGGAAGTTGGGCATATCAGAAATCAACTATACCTACATGGAGAAGTTGTGCCTTGCAATGTTATTTGTGACAAAAACATTCAGGCACTACATTCTCTATGAGAAGGTTTTTTTTTAAACGAAGGCAAAGGGGCTTAGATTGCTGATGAACAAGCTATAGCCACCAGATCATTTAGCAAAGTGGTTAATCACTTTGCATGAATTTGACTATGAGATTAGAAGTAAGACACTGAAGTTGCAAGGTATTGTGGAATGCATTGTGGATTTCGAGGAGCCAAAAGAAACTTTAGTTGAAGGAAGTGATATCGAGGAAATGTTTAAAAATGATGCGGCCTCTATCCTATGTTAGTATGCTTCTATTACACATTACTTATCAACAGGGGAGACTGGAGCGGGGTTTATCAAAATTAGAAAAGAGGAAAATTAGACAAGAGGCTTTGAAATTTTCCTTGATTGTAGGAACACTATATCGGAAGGGGGTTGATGATATCTATCACTGATGTGTGATGCCTGATGACGTTCCATTCATTTTGAAATAGTGCCATGACTCTGCTTGGGGAGGGCATTTTGATGGATGGCTGACTACCCAAAAGCTTTAAGAGCCAGATATTGAAGGCCGTCCATTTTCCAAGATTCATTCATATATGTTAAGAGATGCGATACTTGTCAACAACATAATAGTAGGGAGAATAGGAAGCGACCACTTTCTCTGATTATGGCTATACTTCCATTCGAGAAGTGGGGCATAGACTTTGTGGGTCCTATTACCCCATCTTCTTCTACGCAAAAGAGATATATCATAGTGGCCAGAAGCACAAGTGACGCGATGAAGGAGGACGCAAAGGAGGCTGCTAGTTTCTTATTAGAGTAGATTATATGCCAATTCGGTCTGCCAAAAGAATTAATATCGAACCATGGAACCCATTTCCTAAACAAGGTGATCAAAAGCCTTAAGCATAATAAGACAACTCCTTATAACCCACATGCAAAAGGGCAAGTTGAAAGTACTAACAAGCAGCTTCTTGGTACTTTATTGAAAATAGTGTCTGAAAAGAAGTGGGACTGGGATAAGAATCTATATGTGATGGTGTGGGCATATAACACAACGTTTAAATGATCCACTAGCCACACCTCATTCAAGCTAGTCTATGGGGAGGAGTGTGTTTTTCCCTTAGAGATTGAGTTGCCGACTATAAGATTTGCAATCATTCTTTGGGTGACAAGGATGCCCAACCAAATCATCATCAGTAGACAATTCACAATAACTTCAACAATTAGTCGATCCACATCATCAGCTATAGCTCATATCTCATGTGCACCCTTCATTAATATTGCATCCACAACCTTAGTCAATGAATCTATATTGTCATCACCATCTTGCTCAAATCAATGTCGTTGCATCATCAATCTTGCACATTTTTTGTTTTCCCTTTTTCTTGAAGTATTATAAGCTTCAACTACAACTCTTGCAATCTTTTTCTTAGGGTTACCAATTCTAATTTTTGTGAGACCTTATAGACACTTGATTTAGCTTGCTATCTTGCATTGGATCCTTTAGGCAATAATCTTATTTGAGTTTTCATTTATGAAGCCTAGAAATTGTGTTCTTTATATCTTCCCAATCTATTATCATCCCTCTTTTCATATAAGCATCTTTCAAAAAATCCAAAATACATGTTTGCAATGTGGAATCTATTTCTTGAACCAAACAACTCACTTTTTAGTATCTCGAGCATCAATTGATCTCTCCTTAACAACTACATGTATCTAAGCTCAAATTAATGTAACAAATTTGACATTGGTAACCCCTTATTGGGTTTATCAAACCATTCCAAGAAACATAATGTGGTCATCGGTTCCATGGCTTCCATGGCTAAACCCCCACTTTGACTGCCGACTTCACATCAGGTTCACCAATATTGGAGCATGCAAGATTGAAGGATGACCCAAAAGGATGTAGCACAAAAGGGATGCATAGAGTAGGGAGAAAAATAATCAAAAGAAAGACAATTTATGAATTCCTAGAGCCCAAACATGCCAATTGAAGCCAAAACAAAACCTTTTAATTGATATCTTGTACAATAGGTCAAGATCAATGCATGTATTATAAGTAACTGTACAAATCCTTATGATGAGAGGATTGCCCCAACTCTCTGGAGACCCTCTGAGTCAATAGCTTAGAAAGCACCTTGGTATAGATTAAATCCCTACTATATGTAAACTCTAGGCATTCACATAGACTTCAAGATTAATATTTTATTCAGGTATCTATGTGGCATGAGGTAGCTCCTATCATCTCAGCACTATACGAAGTAGTATGAAGCATTGAACCCTCTCAAATACCTGTATAAGTCCAAAAATACCACTTCCGTCTTGAACTCACTATTTATTACAATAGTCAATAATGACTCATATACTGCTCCAAATCCTCCTAATCTTGGTCTCAAAAAATGACAATTTATTCCCTAATGATAAGGAGTGATATGCATTCAAGGGGCGACCCTAAAATCATTATTGGAGCTCAAAATTTTTTTGGATAGCAAGTTTCCATGTTCTCTTGCTTGTATATTCCTATTCTAGATAGCAAGAAAAAGAAAAGAACTCACCTCTCTCAAGCCAAGACACAAGATTCCCATTCCTCCCAGTTGAAGTTTATCTCTCCCTTTTGTTTGTCTTTAGTATGGATGTCTTCTCTCTCTCTCTTCAGTTCACGATGACTATCGTTGTCCTATTCCAACCTATTTTTCCCAGGTTTTTTTATTTTCATAAAAGACTCTATTTTACTTCACTTGTCCCCCTTTACCAAGGTTCTTTAAGTTGCCTCCCCCTCCCCTTAACCATACATTATATCTCATGCAACCTTCATATGCTAAGCCTTCCCTAACTTAACCTCAGAGATGACTTTTGAGATTGAAGACTGCATCTAAACTAAGTAAGTACACTAAGAAAATATCCCACAAGTCTCTCTTCTCATTCCTTGAAGGCAATGCAAAGAAATCTGTAGGGTAGGGTAATTTTCAACTTTCAAAGCTTAGCCCAAAAATCCCATGACATCGTGGAACCTTGCCATCATTGGTACTCTTGCTCCTACATGCATCATAATATAGAACTAATAGTCCCTTCTTAAAAGTATATTTCTGCTTTTTAATCATATAGCTGCTTCATCCAACACTTAACCACTTCTGCAATTTGAGCTCATCCAAGTGGGCCAGAGTCATAAACTAAATCAGTTGATGATTTTAGTGATGTTGTGGCTGTGTTTGTAAAGTGCTAGGAAGGGATGCTACCAATGCCCTAGATACACTATGAACAAGGATGTTTTTGTGCATATGCATATGGGAAAATTGAATGTATGTATATGGAGGTTACAAAGGGAGGCTATCCTAAAATAGATGCATGCTAGAGGATGATGTGGCCTTATGGTCATGCTAATCTATAGGTGTTGAGTAGGTTGTATGATCTAAGGGATAGCCTATGGTTTATATGGATATTTTCTTGGGCAAAGCATACATGGCCTTATGATCCATGTGGGTGTACCTAAGATTTCTATGCATTTTTGGGGATGATCATGTTTTGGGTTTATGATCATGGGAGGAGGATGTTTGAGCACATGATCTTTTGAGTGATGACTAGATGGGTTTTGATCCTAGTGGGTTGCCTAGTATGGCACATCTAGGGGATGTGTAGGTTCAAAGGGGTTGGATGTCACAAGGATTATCATTAAGTACATGAAACCTCTAGGCATGATAGTCACCGGGACATTCCATTTATGCCTTACGACTACATACTCTTAGTGGGCTTATGAGAAGAATCTCGAGGATTTCGAATACTCATAAGATAGATATGCATTTGGACCACTTACTTCTATTTGTTTTTCCTAGATAGTATCTTCTCTTTAGCAAATGTGACTACATTCATTTAAGTATGTCAATAAACTCTTGTGAAAACGTATGCATGCACATGGATAAATACAAGTAGCATATGCATACATAGCTTTTGTGAGAATGAGGTATGCACTCAAAAAAATGTCCTAAGATGATACTATTATTATCAACATTTAATTAAAATAGGAGACAAGGGATGCTAACTTGAGTGATAAGTTTGTTTTTGAGGGAGATAAAAGAGGAAGCATGTTGTGGGGGAAGAAGAAAAAGGTATTTTGGATTTAAAAATGAGGGCTTGAGTGATGCATGGAAGGGAAAATCCATCATCAATCAATGTGACCTTTTTCTTACACGATTAGTAGTTGATATCAAGCTAAAGGCAAGGGGGAATTCGCGGCTCACTGGGTGTGCAACAGTTTTGGCCCCAACATGATGTCTTCCAAGCGAGGTGCTATAGAAGTTTTTAAGCTAGGGTTGTGTGGCTCAAAGAACTTGGATTGTGATACAAGAGGGATGGAGTAGATATCATTTTGAAGAGTGGGCAACTCAACATATTCTCATGTTTGATAGCCTTCTGTTGAATGTTGTTATAGTAAAAGCTTGAATCAAGGAAAAGGTTTGATTTCTCAATCCAATTAAGTCAACCTATCAAAACACTATTTGCTAGAAGTAAAAGTCTTGGTAAGGAGATCAAGTACCATCACCCCAACATAAATGAAAGCTAGTAATACTATGTTCCTACGAAAGAGTTGACTTGTCATGACAGAGTAGGGATAAAGTAGCACATGGTTATGATTATGTTAGTTTAATTATCTATCTAGTGATTTGTTGTAATTTCCAAGGAATAAGTAAGCACAACAAGAGATATTAGACGTAAATAATAATCAACATGATCATTAGTATGGGTAATTAGACTAGGTGTGCTACAATAGTGACAATTCTACTATGACGATGATTTTTGGTGCAAGCCACAACCTACATGTTCTTGGGACTCCACTATGAATACAATGGCCATCAAATTTCTTATTTTCAAAAATCATGTGGTGCGAGGACTTGCTTGAGCTGCTATGTAAAAAGCACACCATATACATAAGAGGAAGCTCACTCAAGAACACAAGGAGGTCAATACATTTTCTTGTTGGTTTATTTTTCATTTTTCACATACATTACAATGTACATAAAATATAGATAAGATATAATATAAAGAAAAGTGGCCTATTAAGTCAAATAGTGCATAACTGACTATACTAATCGACTGGTGCTATAACTATGCCAACTTTAGGTAGGTGCAACAAACTGAATTTAATAAGTGATAAGTCAGTGGCCATGTGAGGATCATAATGACCAGTGATGTGCTAAGTATATATGTGTAGACACATCTAGCAAGGTATCCCATCATCAATTTCCATACTTGTTGAGCTTGCATCTAAACACTCCCCCTCAAGTCAATTGTATCTCTACAACTCTAAGCTTTGAAAATTTTGAAGCTTCTCTACACCCAATGACTTTGTGAAAATGTCAACTATCTGATCCCATGTGTAACATATACCAACTCAATCTCTCTTGCAAGTACCTTCTCTCTTACAAAGTGGTAATACACCTCAATGTGTTTTTTCCTAGCATGGAATACTGAGCTCTTAGCTAACTATATGTTGCCTATGTTGTTAAGGTGACTGAAAAACTAGACCATATCCTTAGACATCCAAATCACCCAATAACTTTTGCAATCATACCACCTCAAATATTGTCATAGTAGTACCTTTATACTCAGCCTCTGTGTAGTAGTACTCGATAATGTAGCAACGTGTTACATTTTGCTAGCTAGTCTATGTAACTCCTGCACTACCAAGGGAAAGCACGAGTTTGCTAGTACATATTCTATCAAACAGCTATAAGTGTAATCTGTAGTTGTGTATCCAAACACTTGTATATCCTTATTTGCCTCATAAAGAAGTCCATAATGCAAAAATGGACTTCTTACCTCACTACCAAGGGAAAGCATGCATTTTCTAGTAGGTATTCTATCAAACATGCTATCAATGTAATCTATAGTTGTGTATCCAAACACTTGTATATCCTTATTTTCCTCATAAAGAAGTCCATAATGCAAAAGTGGACTTCTTATACCTCAATATGCATCTAATTTCATCCAAATGAGAGCGGATTTTACGACCAAGAAAGAGTCATAATAGGGCCCAAATTTGTTAATTTGAAGTGAAAAGAGAAGCTCGATGGAAGCTACAGATTTGGATCTGACAATTTTAAGCGGCCATAGATGTCACACACATGCCATGATCAAGTGTACATAGTAATCCTTGATCATGCCATATAAATCCACACCCCATGCAAATGCACCCTTAACACAACATCCTTGATCCAACCATGTGAACCCACCCTTGCCATATCATCATAAAACCTTCTAGAAGATATGCCATGTCATTGCTTGTATCATTGATAAGGTCATCATGAAACATTCTAGCAGATCTTTAGCCACCCTCCAACACCTATAAAAGGAGCGGCTCACCATAGAGTTCCTCAGTCTTACCAATTCCAGTCTTGGGATCTCAAGGAGTTGAGACCTCCAAGTAAGTAACTTTGAGTTCTAGTTCTAGTTCTTGTCTAGTCATGGTATCTAGTCTAATCTTGTCTTCCATTATACTCCTATTGTCTTGTCACCTTGTAATCTCATAGTACAAGATCTTGTCTTGTAATGTATTGTATCATGTTCATTCGCATCGAGGGAGATCTTGTAATTCTAATATTTTGTATCCATACCTATAGTCCCGAGTTGTGGTATCCTTCATATCCTATCGAGACCTATTGTCTATAACTACGGTCTCGGGTTGTGGGATTTTCAGTATCTTGTTAATTTATCATTGTACCTTGTGCCCCTATTGGGATTATCTTGTAATTGGAATTTTTGTAACAAATCTTCATCTAGTCTAGTCTCTTGAGCACATCCTAGTGCATCCATAACGATTTGGAAAGACTACTTCTTCCTAGCCCTACTGAGCATCATGGAGGTTATCCTTGAAAGAATCATGGCCTCCCTTCAAAACCTCCAACAAAAAATTCAAGGCTTGAAAGAATGATAAGTGTAACATCAATTAGAATACCCTATACATCTCGGTCATGTGCTTCAAGATATGTAAGACTAGATCCAAGACTTGCAGAACAATAGAGAAAGTGATCAATTGATTTAGCATGTTTATCAACCCCCAACAAGAGAACACAAGATTAGAATGCCAAAGAAGTTCCATGGTGAGCATTCAAAGTTGAGGGGATCTCTACAAACAAGTAAAGCTCTATATCAGCATGCAACTCCATAGGTATCTAGATGATGCTTCCAAGGTGAGATTCATCGAGACTTTGCTTTATAGTCAAGCTTTATCATGGTTCATCCCAATCTTGGAAAAGAATATGCCAGTACTTCATAACAATGAGGTACTTCTTTGCAAGCTCACTTCTACATTTGGAGATGGAGATACTAGTTGAGTAGCAGAAACAAAACTTCGGAAGATATAATAAGATAATCGCTCTGCCTCTACTTATGCATCTAAATTTAGGCAATTAATATGTGACCTCACTTGACATGAGGAGTATTTTATCACCCAATTCATATGGGGTCTTCAAGATAACATCAAGGACGTCATGCTCACTATGTCTGAGGAAAAAATACTCAACGATTATGTCATGCAAGCCATCCAGTGTGATAATAGATTGTTTGAGAGGAAGCAAGAAAAGAGAGAAGACTTAAGGCCTTGCCAATGGAGCCTAGCCCCAATCAGAGATTCAATCAGAGAAGAAACCAAGCCTGAACTGATGCAAATAGATAATATCAAACTCCAGCCCTTGATCCCACAAGAAAGGCAAAGATGAAGAGAGAATCATCTATGCCTATATTATGGGAACCGTGGACACATTTCCCTAAATTGTCAAAATAAGAGGGCAAGAAACCCAATAGTTGATGCAACCACCCTCAGACATCAGGAAAATGAGGATGCCTAGTTGTAAATGAGATTGTACAATTGGACCTTGATATAAGAAAGGGCCGTTTGATCCCAACCATACCCATGGAAACTTTCTTTATCGCAATCTAGATGATCCTATCAAGAAATACCCTTTTTCTCAAAGCCTGATCGACTCCAAGGCCTCCGCATGTTTCATTAATGATGGTTTTGTGAATAGATACCATATTTGAGTACTCCAAAAGACCAATCTTGCAACTGTTAAAGTCGTGGATGTAAGTCCTCTAATATCTAGAGATATTACCAAAGAAACGCAACCACTCATGGTAACTCTTGGTGATCACAAATCTTGTGTATGCTTTAATGTCATACCCAGTCCCACAAATCCATTGGATGCCTTGGCTAAAGAAACACAATCCAAAAATTGATTAGGTTAAGAAAAAGATTACATGTCATGAAAATCAAGGAAAGTTGGTATATCTAGGAGCCAAATCCTTTATGCACACAATAAGACAAGAACTGACCTACATGATATATCATATACCTACTCAAAAATCTAGTAAGGATGAGTCAGTCAAGCTACCAAGCTAGTATCTAGAATTCTAAGATGTCTTTAAAAAAATAATGTAGATCTCTTGCCTAAACACAAACCATATGATTGTGCTATAGAACTCCACCACGGGGCTACACCACCTTTTGGACCTATCTATAGGCTACCCCTGATGAACTAGTTGAGAACTACGAAAGAACATTGATGAGAGCTTAGAAAAGGGGTTCATTAGATGCTCAAAATCTCCTACTGGAGCCCCAATTCTGTTTGTGAAGAAGAGATATGGGTCACTTTAAATGTGTGGGGTTATTGAGGGCTCAATAAGATAATAATCAAGAATCAATACCCTTTGCCATTGATATCAAAGCTCTTGGAATGCCTTGGAAAAGCCAAGATCTTCACAAAGGTTGATGTGCGAGGGGCTTACAAGCTTGTATGAATCACAAAAGGAGACAAATGGAAGACAACCTTTCACACAAGGTTTGGTCACTTTGAGTATGTTGTTATGCCATTCAGTCTCACGAATGCTCCTACACTGTTTCGATATATGATGAATGATATCTTTTGAGAGCATCTAGATCCAAAGGAGCATGAGAACCATGTAAAATTAATTTTGGAAAAGATTAGAGAAAAAGGACTATATGAAAAACTTGAGAAGCATTTTTTCCATTAGAGAAGTGGAATTCTTGGGGTACAATGTCTCCCAAAGAGAAATCTTCATGGACCCCAAGAAGATTGAGACTATTTTTGACTGGAAGACACCGACATGTGTCTGCAATATCCAATGTTTCCTTGGATTTGCCAACTTCTACATGATATTTATCAAGGATTACATAAAGATAGTCACACCACTCACTATACTCACAGGAAACTTAAAGTTTTCATAGATCCCAGAAGTGAGAAGTCTTTCCAAACCCTGAAGACTGCTTTCACCCTTGCCCCAATCCTAGTCCATCCAAATCCTACCAAGCCATTTTTCTTGAAGACCAATACATCAAACTATGCCATAGGAGCCATCTTGTCCTAGCATGGAGATGATGTTTATATGCATCCAGTTGCATTCCACCAAAGGAAGTTCTCCCCCTCCACAGATAAACTATGAGATCCATGACAAAGAAATCATTGCCATTGTAGATACCTTTGATACTTGGCGCCATCATCTAGAAGGTGCATCCCATAAAGTTATTGTCTATACAGATCACAAAAATCTAGAATACTTTATGAAAACCCACATTCTCAATCAAAGAAGGCAATCTTGTTAGAGTTACTTCTTATCTAGGTTTGACTTTCTCATTACTTATCACCTAGGACACCAGCAATGCTAATCAGATGCTTTATCAAGAAGAGCCAACCTAGCACTAATAAGGGAGAAGAAGCTTTTGATCAACAACGAGCAACACTACTCAGGCTAGAGAACCTCTAGCTAGCACCCATCTCTAGCTATCACCAAGATGACTCTACCTTGATCTAATTAATCCATGAAGCCCTACCACATGATGATTTGGCAAACAATGTCAAGAGAGAAAATCAAGAGGGAAAAGGAAATAAATTTTCTGAGTTTCAAGAGGGAAAATCAAGACAAAATCAAGAGGGAAAAGGAAATAAATTTTTTGAGTTTCAAGAAACTAATAGATTGTTATACTATAAGGATCTACTTTACATCCCTCTAGGAAAGCTGAGACTCCAAGTGCTCTAACAATGCCATGACACCCCAACAGTAGGATACTTTGGAGTTAATAAGAACTTAAAGCTTATTTCAATAGATTTTTCGTGGCCCATGATGTGGAAATAAGTTAAGAAATATATAAAATCATGTGAAACCTACAATAGGGCCAAGGTACCTCGTCACAAACCACATGGCCTCCTGCAAACCTTGCCCATTCCAACATCACCCTGGTCTTCTTTGTCCATGGATTTCATAATAGATCTTCCCAAATCAAAAAAATATGACTCTATTCTTGTTATGCTAGATAGGTTCAGCAAAATGGCACATTTCATCCCTACCACCAAGACCATCACAAACGCACCTACCGCTAGACTCTTAAATACATTTTCAGATTAAATGGACTCTCAAATGACATATCAACAATCGAGGTCTACAATTTATATCCAATTTTTGAAAGAGCCTTTACAACCTCCTTGGAGTCCAATTTAAGTTATCCATACCCACCAATCATCCACAAAAATAGAAAGGGTAAATCAAGTCTTGAAAGAATATTTCTGTTGTACCATCAACTACCATCAAAATGATTGGCTTGAGCTCTTGTCCTTTGCAGAGTTTGCTTATGCTAATAGTATCCATGCATCTATCAAGAAAACTTCTTTCTTTTTGTAAACTATGGCCAGCATCCAAGGATGGATGTACATCTCTCCAATCAAGTAAAGAACCCTCCCATGTCAAAGATAAAGCTCAACATCTAGCAGATATACACCAAGAACTCAAGCAACAAATCCAAAAGACTCGGAATCAATACAAGCACTATGTGGACCAACATTGTCTCCCACATCTAGCATACGAAGTTGCTAATAAAGTATGATTACTCACATATAGCCTCTAGACAACAATGCCCTCCACGAATCTAGATCACTAGAGATTTGGGCCCTTCACTATGGTTGTCTAGATCAACCTAGCTCCTGCTTACCGACTCCAACTCCCCAGCACCATGAAAATCCATCCAATCTTCCATATTTCCTTACTCAAGCCATACAATATCTCACCATTGAGGGGGGAGAGATCTAATCCCCCACCACCTGTCTAGATTGAAGGTCATGAAGAATTTGAGGTTGAGCATGCCTTACACTACTCGAGGATCTCTCCAAGTCAATTGGAATACCTTGTTCACTAGAAAGAACATGTAGAATATCTCCAAAGAGCAACTTTGAAAGTTAAAGAATTTCATAAGAGAACCAAACCACCAAGCCACTCCTTGTGGAACTTGTTGTCGCTAGAGGAGGGGGTGATGTCACGGACATGCCACGATCAAATGTATGGATTAATTCTTGCTCATGCCATATGAATCCACATCCCGTGCAAATGTACCCTTAATAGGACATCCTTGAGTCAACCATGCAAAGCCACCCTTGCCTTGTCATCAAAGAACCTTCTAGAAGATATATCATGTCATCGCATGCATCATTGATGATGTTATCATGGAACATTCTAGAAGATCTTTAGCTGCCCTTCAACATCTATAAAAGGAGGGGCCTCCCATAGAGCTCCCTAGTCTTGCCAATGCAAGTCTTGGGAGCTCAAGGAATTGAGACCTCGAAGTAAGTAACTTTGAGTTCTAACTCTAGTTCTTGTCTAGTCATGGTATTTAGTTTTTTCTTATCTTCCATTATATTCTTATTGTTTTGTCACCTTGTAATCTCATAGTCTGAGATCTTGTCTAGTATGGTCTTGTATCTTGCTCATCCATGTAGAGGGAGATCTTGTAATTTTGATATTTTGTATCCATACCTACGGTCCTGGGTTGTGGATACTTGATATCCTATCGAGTCCTATTGTCTATACCTACAATCTCACCAGATTGTGGGATACTTCATATCCTATTGAGTCCTAATGTCTATACCTATGGTCTTGTTGGGTTGTGAGATTTTTTATGTCTTGTTAAGTTATCATTTTACCTTGTGCCCCTATGTGGGGTTATCTTGTAATCAAAATTATTGTAACACATCTTACATCCAGTCTAGTCTCTCGAGCATAGTCTAGTGCTCCCATATAACGGTAGAAGAACGAATTTAAAATCACTTTGAAAGATGGACTTTGCAGCGCTGGCCTCCATTGTTTTATAATTTTTTTGGGTGTCGAAACGTAGAGGGTGAGATCCATGCAATTTGGGAATTCACGATAGACACACTAAAATTTTCAGTTTGTCAATTGGACATCTGATACAAGAGTAGCCAAGGTTGGGCACGAAGGATTAAAAGAAAGTGTGAAAGTGATTGTAAATTTGAAGGGTGGTGAGTGTTGGGAGGAGCTCAAGTGGCCCCGAAAAATTTTTCCAAAGGGGGGGTTTGATTTTGCTACATGCGTGGGGGAAAAAAGCCCTTCTTGGTGATGCCATGGATTTTGGAGCTACAAGGGGGTCTATAGATGCTACAATCTAATTATGGTCTTGGATCAAAAAATGGTTGCGTAATTAGAAAGTTGAAAATTTGGTATTTCTCTCTCCTCCCTCTCTCTCCTCTCTTGAAGGTTGTTCATGTGTGAATGAATTGGAAGAGATCGAAATGAAGACCAATTGTTGGGCTTGAACTGACATGAGATTATATCAACATTGAGAATTGATGAATAGTGATGATTGGAGATCACTTGTGGGTCTGGTGGCTACCCAAAAATTCATTTCTTGAAACTCGAAACTCAAAAAATTGGCAGTAAACCTCTTTTTAATAGAAATTCAAATCTTGTTCATATGCATGTGTAAAGCGTGGTTGCAATGTCTGAGAACATTGAATTATAACATTCAAAATCCATGTTTGTAATCATGAGTTATTAATTTTATAAAACTCGAAATGTGTGTGTTAAGAAGTAAAATAATGTTTATCATTATTTTGGGCAATCAAATCATGTTCATGCAGGAAAATTTAATATGAAGATGGATTACAATGTGAAAAATGAGATAATACAGTCATTTATGTAAAGAAAATTAATAAAAATAATTTAAAAATACTATTTTGAGCTAAGAAAATAGAAAAAAAAGAGTTTTAACATCCGAAAATTTATGAAAAATTAGAACTATGTTTGTGCAAGTATGATGAAGGTAAAGCATTAGGTTTAGCCTCACTTTGTCCCCAATATGTATATCAAAGTGCATATTTATCACTTTTATAAAAAAAAATTACACATGAGAAATCCTTTTAACCTACCCATAGTGAATGCAAAATATTAAACGCTAGGGAGAAGGGGATTGTGGGAGTTAAGCATCCTTTGAATTTTGATTTTATGCATATTTTAGCATATAGTATTTGTTCAATTTAAGTCTTAAAAAGGGTAGTAGCACAACTATTCTAGTGCTACCTTAGCAACAATGTAATAATATGCTACCATGAAAGGGTTATTTGCGTACATCCACATTGATTGATTTATAATCTTACTTGTTTGAGAACATGTATCATTCACATTGCATCTAGATTTTCATACATGGTATTGAGAGAGTTATCTCTTGGATGTATAATACTTGATTTTAGATTATTGACCCATGACAAGTGTGAGGTTCCCTAAGTTGTAGGACTAGTGTTACCATTTATTTTGGAGATTGATGTGGTAAGGGTTAAATTATCTCTTGTAATGTTTCATTAAAAGAGAGAACTATGTTGTGTATATGCTTTATGTTGAGACGACGCATCTTGGGGCTAATCCTTGGGGTATAAGAGAGCCATAGTGGGGCTACAGTAATAAGCTAGGAGGTTCTCCCTTCGTTTGTGTTACAAGGTGCTATCATCGATAGATTTGGATACTCCCTATGCTTCGATTCAAAAAGGGCATCACATTGGACTACAATTTAGAGATGGAATCTACAAATGCATTCTTTGCATAAATCAATTCATAATGTCTATATCTTGTCATGCCATGGTGTGAAAAACTCTGGAGTGTATCATCATCCCACTTTCTTATTAATGTAGAGAGTCAACGTGATCTGAGACATTAGTACTAGTGTTTATTGCCTTGGAAAAGCCAAGATCTTCACAAAGGTTGATGTACGAGGGGCTTATAAGCTTGTATGAATCACAAAAGGAGACGAATGGAAGACAACCTTTAACACAAGGTTTGGTCACTTTGAGTATGTTGTTATGCCATTCAGTCTCACGAATGCTCCTACACTGTTTCAACATATGATGAATGATATCTTTTGAGAGCATCTAGATCCAAAGGAGCATGAGAACCATGTAAAATTAATTTAGAGATGGAATTTACAAATGCATTCTTTGCATAAATTAGTTCATAGTTTCTATATGTTGTCATGTCATGGTGTGAAAAACTCTGGAGTGTATCATCATCCGACTTTCTTATTAATGTAGAGATTCAATGTGATCTGAGACATTAGTACTAGTGTTTATTGCTAGGAGGTTCTCCCTTCATTTGTGTTACAAGGTGCTATCATCGATATATTTGGATACTCCCTATGCTTTGATTCAAAAAGGGCATCACATTGGACTACAATTTAGAGATGGAATCTACAAATGCATTCTTTGCATAAATCAGTTCGTAGTGTCTATATGTTGTCATGCCACGGTGTGAAAAACTCTGGAGTGTATCATCATCCGACTTTCTTATTAATGTAGAGAGTCAATGTGATCAACATTAATACTAGTGTTCATTGCATGGATTATCCAAAAATACTAGATTTTTAAATAATTTTAGCCAATTTTTAATATGATTTATTGTAAAAATCCAAAAACGTTAGAAAAGCTTCTACATTAGGATGGCATGCAAAAGATAATTTGCTTTTTGAGCCAGTTATGAGATTTTTCACCAAAAAAACAGATTGACAAAATTGTGCGCGTCGCGATCGCTGTTGACAGGTTGAAAACTGCACTTTGAACTAGAAGAAGAAGAAGAAGTGATTTGGGAGATCCTTGAGTATATGTCTTGGGGTTTTACCCCCCTTTTGAAGCCAACGAAGCCATCAGATTTGGGTTTTGATTAGTAGAGAAGGAGATGTTATTTGGATGCACGTTTTTGGTCTATGAAGGAGCTCCAGGAGATCTAATGTCTAGAGAGTGCTTTTGAGTAGTGCCAGACAAAGGATTTCAGGTTCTATCAATATATATTGAATTTATTCATTGTGCTTTGTCATTATTGTGTTTACATCTTCTGTATTATTTATCTTCTTCTCCATCTCCTAGCTCTACTTCCTTCTACCTCTGATCCCCGGTGGATATGACCTTTCGACAAAAACCTGACATTGGTGAACTTGATATAAAAGTGTTAGAATATCAAGCTTGTGTTACTCTTCAATCAGTCTATCTTTATGTGTGTGACCGACATAAGCTGGATACAACTATACACGTGTGTGACATTTAATAAGTCGGTGTAGTTAGTGACTTAAATACAATTAGTCTTGGTTAGTCATACCTATGCGTGTAAGTCTCTTTCAGTTATTATGATCGAAGAATAATGGAAGAACAACAACAACAAGTTGAGACTCATCTTCCACTCCATTCTGTCTCTCTCCCTCTCTTCCAGCATGGTATCAGAGCTTGAAAGCTTGAAGCTTGAAGGCTTCGCAATGGCCGTTTGACATCAAGACATCAAATCTGAAGAAAACATCATCAAAGGAGACTATGCCTACATCTATTTTTTTTACAGAAGCTATATCTTGCTATAGAAATGGTTTTTGGAGAAACAGCCCCCATATCTTGACTGTTTCAAATTTCTAGAAGAAAGTTTTTTCAAATTCCTCACAGGTTTTGAGATATTTAGCACAAACCTATGCAGACTAGTTGTTTACTACAGTAAACATCAGGTGATTCCAGGGCACTTGTGCCTTTCATACTAACAATGTATATGTCCTTATTATCATGCATTTGAGCATGATATTGGAGTATTAAATGCTCAATGTTGGAGTTTATTTGCAAGTTGGAAATAGTGACTTGGTTGCTATCCTAAATTTGGAAACAATATACCTACAAGGTTGAAGTATATGTGATGCTTATTTGCTATTGACAAATGCTTGGATCATACCACTTGAGTGGTAGATGCTTTTTGGGATATTATGAGTGCTGAAAGTTCAAAGTTTGGACTAATTTGTTGCTTGTTATACCAAGGTATTTACTGGTTATTGTCTGCAAGAAGGATACCTATCATCTTCACTTGACATACATGCAATCTATTCTAACCAGTTGGACATGTATCAACTCCTACATAGAGTGGCAACTGAATGCGATGTTTTGGGGCTATTTTGAGGTCTTGATACTCTTGTTTTAACATAGAAAATACTGTTGGTTATAGCAATGGGCTGGTTGTATTTGGTACTGCTACTTGCATACAGTACAAACATTGATACTTGTATGGACATAGTTTGTTGCTAAGATGTTTTGCCACTACTATAGAATGTTTTGAATTGATTTGAGCTTGGTTTATGCTCAGTTGCCTATGTTTTTTTATTGTTGGTATACAATTTGCAGCAAGTAGGTTGTCAGGAAAACTATCTTGAATTGCAAGAAACTTTCCTAATAGCAGAAAACTGGTCTTGAACTGTAGGAAAAGGAGTCACATACTTACAGGTTATATACATCACTAAATACCTAAGCTACAACTATGACAAATGCTCAAGGCACTGACAATATCACTCAAATTGTGGGAGAAAATATGGACAATAAAAAATTTTCTTTATGAAAGTTTCGTATGAAGAATTTTTTGGTTGGCAGAGGTTATTGGGACTTATGCACATGTGATGAGGCTGAACCTGAAATACATGAAAGGAATCTGACAAATGATCAAAAAAGGGCTCATAAGCTATGGACTGAGAGAGAATGCAAGGTGTTACATTGGTTTTCCTTATGTATATCAGATGCTATGGTTATATAGATTACTGGTTGAAGTTCCTCTCATGAAGAATTATGGAAATGTGTAACATGTCCACCTGTTCACTTGTAGAACACGTCTGAGTAGCCCATCGAGAAGAGAGTCTAGAAAGCGCCGCCCATAACCCCCACGGAATGTCACGGGGTTTGCGATCTAGGTCTTCTCGAGTCTGCCACGAAGCAGAAGCATTCCGGCCGTTCCCACTTAGGACTCGGACCGACCTGAATCAGGGTTTTCCTAATGGTCAAATTCCTAGAACAGCAGTAGCATTGAACCCCAGGCGAACTACTTTACGCAGAAACGTCAAGGTCGAAGCGGATTCATGCTGCACTTGGTTCAAGGAGAATGGGAAATGAGAGGGATGCAAAGCTCGACCTCTCTGCCCATAAGGCATAATCCCATTCCGTTTCCCTAAAACAGTACAAATCGGGACTATAGCTTCCTACATTCTAAGTCATCGTTACCTTGCTGACACCTTCTTTGAGAAAAGTTCTCGGCCAACCGGGACCACCCTTCCGTAGGACAGACCCATTGCCACATCCACTGCACTTTCCTCAGGGTTGCTTTAGTTGTCTAATTACCTACCACATTTAGTTTGACAAGCAAAAATAGCTTCCTTAATTAGCCAATTAATCACCGATTCCTTCACGTAACTTAGGCACTTGACATAGAAAAACAATGTCAAACAAGTTCCTTTTCAACAATTGATCTTATTTATCAGTCTTTGAAATAAATCATATAATCCAGCCCGTAGGTTAATCCATAATCCGCTTGAAGGCAATCCATAATCCGCCCGAAGGCAATCCAGCAATCCTCAGGGATCACTATTCTAAGTTTCTGCCCGTAGACTAGTATGTGGGCCTTGAGATCCAATCCCGAGTCATGTCGACCTCTTGTGCAGGACCCGGAGGCAAGGGATTTATGGCCAAGGCCCCCCTGGCACCCAAGCATCCTCCTGCTCCAAGTAGCACCCACGGAGAGACCTCTCATGGCGAGTTCGGTCCACGTACCCGGCGTGGCTAACAACCCCCTTGGATAGGGTCAGGCAGACAATGGGGAGTAACTGAAGCTGCCTCTTCCTCCAAGCCTTGAACCTGAAGCATTAGTTATTTTTCTAGCATTATATTCTTTGAGCAAAGAAGAACAAACAGTGCTTCTAACTGTACAAACACAATCAATCTAGTGGTCGTTTGTTTGGCCAACTGACAAGGTATAATTCCTTCTCTCCGAGTGCATCCAGCATTCGATTCAGGATCGATTTGTGACTTGGCAAGATCCCCAAGGGTTTTGTTGCTCGTTTACCCTTTTATCCTTGGGTGAGGGTTTGTACCCTGTTAACCCAAATTAACAAACACCTTAGGTTCCTTAAACTAAGATAGTAAATCTTGGGCAACCTCATCGCCCTAACTTGATTGGTCAATTTCTTGCTAGGCAATACATAACTTCCCTAACTTGGCAAATTAGCCCAAAGAAGGGTGATGTAGCAAGATGTCTACTCATCCTCTTGCAATTTAGACTCGCACTAGAACCTGCCAACCTTGTTCCAAGGAGTGGCAAATCTATCTTGTGATTCAAACACAAAGCCATGCGACGTTGGAACTTGTACGAGACAAGTGTCGCACCTAACTTGTGGGATAATTTCTCCCATAAAACGACGTTCCTTGGTCAAGAAATACGTTTTGTCAAGATGTAGGGTTTGGGAGTCCTCTTGACCTAACCCAACCCTAACCATACTAGGCCGACAACGTTGGGCCCTAGGGCTTCTAAACTCAATCGGAAGTCTAGTATTAGGCCAATTTGACATAGGGTAAAAACCCTACATCGTTATTGTATGGGCATCTAACTAACCCTAACATTCCGTGAATGTGGGTAGGACCTTTGAGGTTGGAATTATCAAGTCGGTTTTTCTGAGTGCGATACTAAGAAAAATTTTAACGCGGCTTAGCTCTACCTAGTGCATTGAAGTGGTCATCATTTGAGTTGCACCCTTAGAACGAATTACCTAACTGATCCAATTGTCTTGCGACAAGAGGTGATCTTTCCTTAGAAGAGATGCAAATCCTTTTTCTAAGAGATGTAAATAATTGCAAAACATAACATTCCATGCAAATATGCAATTCATAGACTTTTCCTTCCATGCAGCTAAAAGATTTCAATGATCATTTCTTTTCCCTTGCGCTAAAATTATAATGATGCAACGTAACCAAGCTTTAATGATTGACAATTTAGGACTAACTTGTATAGAAACCTACGTTGAGTTTCAATAAGAACTATACCTATAAACCCTTTGTCCAATGCATTGAATTCATGATTTAATATGAAATGCATCTTCTTCTAAAAAAACTTTGATAAGGAAGTTCATGCATAAGTGAATGTCATAGGACTATTTATTTACTTAATCCATCCTATAGCATTTAACCCGACTTAAAATGCAAGCATCCTCTCATGCAACAGGTAACTTCATGGTTTCCTTTTCATGCAATGCAATTGTTTGGACAATATTCAATGGCGTCTAAGATTAACCTTTATACGAATCACGTCCATAGATTTAAATCATAAGTGAAACATGCGACAAGCCCTATCCTTATTAGCACGATCCCTCTCTAATTTAACTATCATACATTCAAGGGGATTGCAACAACCCTTGTTGACGGGAGTGCAAGCAATTTCAATTAATCGGCATGCACTAAACATTGTAAATCGAATGGATGAGCGCATTTAAATTTTTCTAAAAACCATCGTGCTTAAACACATTCCTTTCATGCAAGAAATACAATTGAAACCTAGGCATGAGGACTCACAGTGATGTCCATGTGTAAACTTGGGTTGGAGGCTCCCACGTATGCACCTCGCGTCTTTTGTTTGGGGGCCATCGATGACGTAGACTCTTGACTCCGCAAACTTGTGCTTTCCTTTATCCGATCTAGGAACTTCCTCCAGACTTTGGCAAATCAATCTCAAAATCTGCCTACTCCCCTCACGCGTAGAATTTACCTTTACAAGGCGTGGTTATAAAAACTCGGGAAAAACCGTGTGTACAAGGCTTTTGGAAGCCTTGTTTTTTAAGAAGCTTCCAAGAAGCTTCTGTTTCTTAACAGAATGACGTGGAGGGGGGGAATGATTGGAAAGAGGATGATGGGCAGGGCGATGACAACGAGGAGGAGTATGATGATGATGGTGGTTGTTGGGTGGCGCAGCATGGTGCAGAGCGGCAGCAAGTGACATTCTTGGCGATGGCGGCCAACACGGCATGGGCGGCAGCTACAGGGGCTCCACGACCTTCTCTCTCTCCTCCCTTCCTCATGCTTGAGAGGGGGGAGGTCTTATAGGATAAGGTGGAGGGGGAGATAGCCACCCACGTGGCTTCACATGCCTGCTCCCTCCCTCATGCACTCCACCACTTACATCACTCCTCTCACACTCCCTCTCCCCCTGCCATGCATCGGCTGAGGGGAGGGGTTAATAATTAAAAAAATTTGTAAAATTTTAACCATTATCCTTCTGTCTCTCCCGTAAAGGGTGTTCTCGCGCGGCCTTGCAATCTTCAAGTCGCGGCCTCTTATGCACCATGCGGGTGGAGTTTATTAACACGCGAGGGTGGAGCATTTAGCTCAGGGTTCTTCTAGTCGCGGGGAGATTATTTTAAGCTGCTCTTGCGCGGGGCGTGTAGTGGTCAAAATTCATTAATATTTCGTGTGGAAATATTGCATTCTCTCCCCCTTAGAGGAATCGAGATGTCCTCATCTCAAGAGGAACTGGGGGTATTCTCGGTTGAGAGTACTTTCATCCATCCAGGTGGCATCCTCTTCAGGATAATCTTTCCATTGGACGAGATATTCTCTCAAGGTCCTCGATCTCAAATGTCTCTCCCTAACATCTAAGATCCTGTCAGGCCGTAGATCAAGGAATTACAACTTGTTAATCATCAAGTACGTGTCTAGGGTTAGGCACATACTTTTTCAGTAGGCTGATATGGAATACATTATGAACTTTTAGGTTCTCGGGGAGTTGAATTGTGTAAGCATTAGGTCCTAGGCACTTGAGGATCTTGAAGGTCCACAATACCTTGGACTTAGCTTCTTGCATTCGCTTAAGGATAGGGAACTCTTCTTTGGATATACGCGAATGAAGACCATATCTCCTTCAACGAAGGATCTATCTTGACGATTCAAGTCTGCATAAGCCTTTTGTCTATCCTTGGCGGCTTGGATGTCCTATCTTATTGACTTGATTTGGTCATCCATATCTTCCAGCATCTGCTTTGAAGCTTCAATCCTTAAGGTTGGATTTGAAAAGTTTGAAGGACTATGACAATCGTACCCATACAATGCTTGAAAAGGGATCATCTCAATGCTTTGTTGGTAAGAAGCATTGTAGGCAAACTCAACTAGTGGCAAATATTGAATCCACTTTATGGATTTGCGATAGCAGTGTGCTCTTAGCATATCCTCAATGACTTGGTTCTCGCTCTATTTGACCATGGGTTTGGGGATGGTAAGCTGTACTGAAATAGAGTTGAGTTCCAATGGCTTCAAAGATAGCCCTCCAGAAGTGCGATGTGAAGAGAGAGTCACGATCACTAATGATTCTTCTGGGTAACCCATGCAGTCTGAATATCTCCTTGATGAATAACCTTGCAATGTGTGAGGCTTTATAGTTTGTCTTAACTGGAATAAGATATGCAACCTTGGTAAGCATATCTACCACAACCATAATGGAGTTGTATCCTCCTTGAACTTGGGGCAGACCAACAACAAAGTCCATAGTAATGAATTCCCATTTCATTTGGGGACTGTCAAGTGGTTGCAACTTCCCTGGCATTTTGACATGTTCGGCCTTAATACGTTGACAAGACAAACATTCAATGACATATTTGAGAACGTCACTTTTAAGCCTCTCCCAATAATAGCTCTTTCTGAGACTGCATTGAGGGTCTTGGCATAGCTAGAATGTCCTGAAAAAGGGGAGTCATGGGCTTCCCAAAGTATTTTCTACTTGAGTGGCTGGCTTGTTGGTATACATAATCTCGTTCTATAGAAGACAAGTCTACTATCGATAGAGAATTCTAGATACTTTGCTTGTAGCTTCCGGTCTTGATCCTTGATGGGGATCTCCCTTAGCAATTTCTGACAGATTGGATCATGGCATGCCTCTTCTCTAGCTAGCTCAAGTATTGGGTTGTTTGGCATGGATACCTTAATAGCTAGGGATCTGGCTGTTGATGGATCTTGCAAAATCAGAGAATTCAGAAATGCCTTGCGACTGAGTGCATCGGCAACTACATTCTCCTTTCCAGGCTGATATTTTCTTTTGAAATTGTATTCCTCTAGCACTTCAATCCATCGACGTTGCCTCACGTTGAGCTCATTCTGGGTAAAAATCCATTTGAGACTTTTATGATCCGTCACTAGGGTAAACTTGTTACCCAACAAGTAGTGTCTCCAAAGCTTGAGAGCATGGATGACAGCTAACAGCTCCAGATTGTGGGTAGCATAGTTCCTTTCATGGCTCTTCAGTTTCCTTGAAGAGTATGCTACAAGATGACCTTCTTGTCAAGAATCGCATGGTGGGGGGACTTGCTCAATATGCTACGCCAAAACACACACAGAATGCACAAGAAGAAGCTCAATCAAGAGACAAGAAGAGAGATGGAGGCTGAAACGTTTTCTTGCTGGTTTTTTCTTCTTCTTCCACACACTTTACAATGTACACAAAGTATAGATAAGATACAACATAAAGGAAAGTGGCCTACTAAGTCAAATAATGCATAACCGACTACACTAGTCGACTGGCGCTATAACTATGCTAGCTAAAAATAGGTATAACAGCCTGAATATAATAAGTAATGAGTCAATGGCCATGTGAGAGTCATAATGACCACCGACATGCTAAGTGTAGACGTGTGGACCCATCTAACCAGGCAGTCCATCATTAATGTCTGCATGTGTTGAGCTTGTCATCTCGATACTCCCCCTCAAGCTCAACTATATCTTTGCAACTCCAAGTAAACTTCGAAACTTTTGAAGCTTCTCTATATCCAATGCCTTTGTGAAGATATCAGCTATCTGATCCTGTATGCTGACATACACTAAGTCAATCTCACCTGCTAGTACCTTCTCTCTCACAAAGTAGCAGTGTATCTCAATATGTTTTGTCCTAGCATGAAACACAGGGTTCCTAGCCAACTATATACTACTCATATTGTTATAATAAATGACAACTGGAACTTCCACCTGCACATCTAAATCATCCAATAACTTTTGCAGCCATACTACCTCACATGCTGCAACAGCAACACCTCTTTACTCAGCCTCTGTACTCGACAAAGCAGTTGTAGGTTGCTTTGCTAGTCCAAGTAACTGCTGCACTACCAAGAGAGAACATGTATTCGCTAGTAGATCTTCTATCAGACATACTACCAGCCCAATCTGCATCTGTGTATCCAAACACCTGTACATCTATACTTGCCTCATAAAAAAGTCCATAATGTAATGTGGACTTCAATCTCAATATGCGTCTGACTACATCCAAATGTGGCTTTCTAGGTACTTGCATAAACTGACTCACAAGACCAACATCGTAGCTCAAGTCTGCCCTTGTAATGGTCATGTAGATCAAACTCTCCACTATCCTCCTGAACATAATGAGGTCTTCTATCTCATCCCCAACATCAGCACTCAACTTTACATTCTGCTCCAACGGGACTGAAAGTGGTTTGCATGCTATCATACCATACTTGGACAACATATCCAAGCCATATTGTCTTTGGGACAGCCATATACCATAATCACATCTGATCACCTCAATGGCAAGGAAGTACCTTAGCTCACCTAAATCCTTCATCTCAAACTTTTTCTTCAAAAAGTCCTTGACTTCAGCAATCCCACTATCACTATCATCTGTAATAATCAAGTCATCCACATAGATGACTATGATGACCAAACATGCATCTCCCTTTCTCACATAAAGTGAGTGATCAACATCATAAACATAAAAGCCAATATTGACAAGATACTCTCTGATCTTGTCAGACCATGCTCTAGGTGCTTGATTGAGCCCATAGAGTGCCTTCTTCAACCTGCACACATACGTGGGATGCTCTAAATCTTCATAACCTACTGGTTGATCCATATACACTTCTTCCTGCAAATCACCATGCAAGAAGGCATTCTTCACATCCATTTGCTGCAACCTCCAACCTTTGGCTACTGCCAAAGCAATCACACATCTGACAGTTGCCATCCTAGCAACTGGACTGAAGGATTCTTCATAATCTATGCCATATGTCTGGGCATAGTCTTTTGCAACCAGCCTAGCTTTGTACCTACTAATAGAACCATCTACATTGTGCTTAATCTTATAAACCCACTTACATCCAATAGCTTTCTTGCCCGTCGGCACTAGATCCCAAGTCTTATTGGCCTCTAATACAACCATCTCCTCATCCATTACTGCATCCCAATGAGTATGACCAACAGCATCCTCAAAACAAGTGTGCTCAACATCCTCAACTAGTTTCACCATATAAGCATAATGGTGAGCTGCATAACCTTCAAAACCAAATCTTTTAACACACCGGATCACTCAATGGAGCCTTTACATTACTATGAGCTCTCTGTACACCTGGTGTCCTGACAAAAGGAATATCAAGCTCATCATCCAAGCTCTCTGAACCACTGGAGTCTCCATCAAGAACTGCATCAATGCCATCTGACAATTTATTCTTTCCTTTGTCTTTACCTGTAGTACTACTAGATGCACCTGAAGATGTAGAGCTACTCCTTCGTCTCTCAGACCAAGGACTACCTGATGATGTCTCTGGTCCACTAAGAGTCTGTGATTCTTGCTTTTCAGCCTGCACATGAGTGTCAAAATCATCATCATCATCCAATGCATCACCACTAGATGCATATCAACTGCTCATTTCATCAAAGATGACATCCCTGCTCACTCTGAACTTACATGTGACAGGGTTATAACAACGATACCCTTTCTGCTCTAAAGAGTATCCAATAAAGGCACATTTTTCTGCCTTTGGATCAAGCTTCTTTCGTAGCTCATCTGGCACATGAACATATGCAATACAGTCAAACACTTTCAAGTGTAAGACATCAAGCTTCTTAACTGTAAAACATTCTTTGGGGGTCATACCATGAATTGTAGCTATGGGAGTTTTGTTCATAATATAAATAGCAGTATGAACAGTCTCAGACAAAAAATGCTTAGACATATTCTTTTCAGCCCCATCAAGGCACGTGCAACTTCTCCAATATGCCTATTTTTCCTTTATGAAACCCCATTTTGCTGTGGGGTATACCTGCTTGTGAATTGTCTCTTTATCCCATGAGACCTCAAAAAATCACTGAACTCATTCGAGAGGTACTCTTCCCCTCCATCTGACCTCAAGCACTTTACTTTCAAGCCTGTTTCTCTTTCAACTGCAGCCTTGAAAGTTCTAAAGTGCTCAAATGCTTCACTCTTTTCCTTCATAAAATATACCCACAGCTTTCTAGAACAATCATCAATGAATGTGACAAAGTATGAACTGCCTCCAAGAGATACATTTTGTGTAGGCCCCCAAATATCTGTATGCATAACATCAAGGATATTTCTGCTTACATCTCTGTCATGTGAAAAGGGTTGTCTTGCCTGCTTACCAAACTGACATGCTTCGCATACCTTATAAAATTCTGCAATTCTAAATGTAGGCAAACCTGTAACCAACCCTTTGGACTGCATTAATTTCAGCCTTTGTACATTTTCATGTCCAATGTATTTGTGCCAAATTTCAATATCTGCAACAACATCTTTTCCTTTAGCATACATAGCAGCATTCATAGTAGGAATTTCAGCATCCAAAGTAAACATACGTCCAACTCTACTTCCCTTTGCAACCAACCTGCACTTGTCATTGAAGTCTTCTACAAAGCAACCCTTTGCATTAAATCTGACTTGCAGCCCTTGCTCTACCATCTGACAAACTGATGCTAAGTTCTTTGTAATAGATGGCACATGTAATACATCTAAAAGAATCTTTGTCTTACCATCATGCAAGGACAAGGGAACTTTTCCCATGTGTGAAATTGGGTGGCATGAATCATCACCCGTCTGCACATAACCTATATTTTGCAAATCTTACATCTCTCCAAACCATTCTGCATGGCTCGTCATATGATTGGATGCACCTGAATCAACATACCAAACATCATCATGTGTTCCCTTTCCTGTAACAGCATTCAACATATGCTACATAACAAACAGACGTTCATTTTTGTCTTCATCCTGTCGTGAAGACGATGCATAGTTTCCTTGCTGCAACTTACCACTACGAATATCATCTTTCTTAGCATAACATTGGGCTGCAATATGACCTGTTTTGCCACAATAGTGACACACAATACTAGAGTTGTTAGAACCTCTGTTCTGCCATCCACCTCTTCCTCTAAAGCTCCCCCTGTCAAGATTGTGGGAGAGAAGGAAGGAGTCTCACTTGTAGCTTTCTTGCTTGCACAATGGGGGAATACACACAAGGGTGGAGGCTGAAAACAGTTTTCCTCTTCTTAATTGTGTAAGCCAAAAGAACTCTAATACAAAGAAATAGAAGAACCCTATATATGGGTCTCAAACCAAACTCAAATAACTAAGGTGGCATACTAACTGAGCCAAGAACTAGAATAGATAAGGATAGCTGTCATCTAGCTATTATTCATGGGCGGTGTACCAACCGCATCTGCAACTAACACGTCGGTGACATAAATGCACAACGGTCACCTTGGCATATCACGATTGGAGCTCGATCTCTCAACACTCCCCCTCGAGCTCAATCCCAATTCCTGCACACCAAGCAGGTCTCTAAACTTGCGCAGCTTCTCTACGCCCAATGCCTTCGTGAATATGTCAGCTACCTGATCCTCTGTGTTGACATAAACTAGATCAATAAGACCTAGTAAAACCCTCTCCCGCACATAGTGATAATGCACCTCAATGTGCTTTGTTCTAGCATGATAGACTGGGTTATTTGCCAAGTGTATACTACTCATGTTGTCACAATAAATGACAACTGGCCCATCTGTAGACTGATGCGTATCATAAAGTAGCTTGTGCAACCAAGCTACCTCACATGCAGCCATTGCTGCACCCCTGTACTCAGCCTCTGTGCTCGACAAGGCAACTGTAGGCTGTTTCTTGCTGCTCCAAGTGACTGCAGCACTCCCAAAAGAGAACACATACCCATTGGTAGATCGTCTATCAGAAATACTACCAGCCCAATCAGCATCAGTGTATCCATGTAACTGTATCTGAACCCCAGTCTCATAAAATAGTCCATACTGCAATGTGGACTTCACATACCTGAGTATGCATCTAGCTGCATCCAAATGCGATTTCCTTGGAGCCTGCATAAACTGACTTACCAATCCAATAGCATAGCTCAAATCTGGCCTGGTAATAGTCATATAAATCAAACTTCCTACTATGCGTCTGTACATAGTAGGGTCTTCCAGAAGCTCACTTGCATCTGCGCTCAGCTTCACATTCTACTCCAAAGGAACTGAAATAGGCTTACAGCCTGTCATCCCATATTTGGACAGCATGTCCAATCCATACTGCCTCTGCAAGAGCTGTATCCCACTTGGTGATCTAATCACCTCAATGCCCAAGAAATAGCCCAGCTCTCCCAAATCCTTCATCTCAAACTTCTGCTTCAATAGCATTTTCACATGAAGGATATCTTCATCACTGGCACCTGTCATAATCAAATCATCAACATAAATGACAAGTAGCATAATACCTTTCTCTGTTTTTCTCACATAAAGTGAGAAATCTGCCTTGGAAATCTGAAAGCCAATAGTGACAAGATACTGTCCTATCTTGTCAGACCATGCTCTAGGTGCTTGCTTCCAGCCATACAAGGCTTTCTTCAACCTGCAAACAAACTCAGGATGAACAGCATGCACATAACCTGGTGGCTGCTCCATATAGACCTCTTCTTGCAAATCACCATGCAAGAAGGCATTCTTTACATCCATCTGATGTAAAGACCATCCCTTTGATGCAGCCATAGCAATGACTGCTCTTATGGTTGCCATCCTTGCAACTGGACTGAATGTTTCTTCATAGTCAATGCCATATGTTTGTGCATACCCCTTGACTACTAATCTTGCCTTGTACCTGTTCACAGAACCATCTGCATTGTGCTTCACCTTATAAACCCACTTACAGCCAATTGCATTCTTACCTTTAGGCAAAGGTACTAACTCCCATGTAGCATTTGCTTCCAAGGCATCCATTTCTTCATCCATGGCTTTCTCCCATTTTTCTTTTCCCATGGCTTGCTCAAAAGAAGTGGGTTCTGGTTCCTGTATCACTTTGACCATATATGCATAGTGAATGGCTGTAAATCCATCATATTTCAGCCTATCCACAGGATACCTAACTCTGGTTGACCTGCGCAAAGTAGGTTCACTCCCAGGTGCTCTCAAAACGTCCCTGGTCTTCCTTACTCCAGGTGTAACAATAGAAGGAATACCCAACTCATCATCAATGCTCTGTTCTAAGCCACTGGATTCACCATCCACATAAGAGTGACCTGCATTCACATCAAACATGGGCTGATCAACCTTCTCTTTTCCTTTTCGTGATACCTACATACCACTATCTGCATTGCTTTGAGAAGTTTCTCCTGATCTCAATCTGCCTGTCCATGGTGAAGAATGTGAACCACTGCTAGAGGACGCTCCAGGTCCACTAATATTTTGTGACTGCTGCTGTGAATTTTGTGCAGCATTACCATTTTGTGCATCTACATCATCAATCACATTTACTGGTTTATACCAGCTACTCATCTCATCAAAAACAACATCTCTGCTGACTGTAAACTTACGAGTAGAAGGGTTATAGCATCTATACCCTTTTTGCTGTAGAGAGTAACCAATAAAGATGCACTTCTCAGCTTTTGGATCCAACTTGGATCTCAACTCATCTGGCACATGTACATAGACAATGCAACCAAAAATTTTCAAATGAGAAATATCTGGTTTCCTACCAGTATATCTCTCCTCTGGAGTCATCCCATGTATTGCTGCAGTGGGAGTCCTGTTTATTATATAGACTGCTGTAGCAACTGCTTCAGCCCAGTAAAAATCTGGCAAGTCTTTTTCGTTGAGCATGGCACGAGATACCTCTCCAATATGCCTATTTTTCATTTCTGCAATCCCATTTTGTTGTGGGGTATGACTGCATGAATATTGCTGCTTTATGCCATGCTCCTGCAGGAACCTTGCAAACTCATTTGAGAGGTACTCTCCCCCTCCATCTGACCTTAGGCATTTTATTTGCAGGCCTGTTTCTTTTTCAACCATAGCTTTAAGAGTTTTGAAATGCCCAAAAACTTCACTTTTCTTTTTCATAAAATACACCCAAACTTTTCTGCTATAGTCATCAATAAAAGTGACAAAATAATGACAGCCTCCAAGAGATGCAGCTTTAGTAGTCCACACATCAGAGTGGATTAATTCCAATGGCTTCTTACTCTCTTGAACATATCTAGGAAATGGTTTCCTTGCCTGTTTTCCAAACTGACAGGCTTCACATACCTTATGCATTTCTGCAACCTTGAATTTAGGCAATCCTGCAACAATGTTTTGGGCCTGCATTGATTTAAGTCGTTTTACATTAACATGACCAATGCGTTTATGCCAGATATCAATATCTGCAACTACACCGGTCCCATGTGCAAACATTGCTGCACTCAATTCAGACATATCTGCATCCAATGTAAACATTCTGCCCTTCTTCTTTCCTTTTGCTATCAAGTGACCTTTATTTTTCATATCCTTAACAAAGCATCCATGAGGATTAAATCTGACCTGCAAGCCCTGCTCAACCATTTGACCAACGGAAACCAGATTCTTGGTGATATTCGGGACATGAAATGCATCGGACATGTATTTCTTTTTCCCATCCTGCATAGACAAGGGAATTTTTCCAATCTGCACAATAGGATGTGCAGTATCATCACCAGTCTCCACAAATCCTGGTTTTTCCATTTTCCTTGCATCCTCCATCCATTTTGCATGACCTGTCATGTGGTTTGATGCACCTGAGTCAACATACCATACATCATTGCTTTCTTCTGCACTTGTCATAGAATTGTTCATGTGCTGCACCATATCCAAATGCTCATTTCTGTCATCACCCTGTCTACTAGAAGATGCATAATTCCCTTGTTGCAGTTTTCCATTCATGATGTCATTCTGCTTTTTATAGCAGTCTTTAGCCATATGACCCATTTTACCACAGTAGTAGCATTCAACATTACTGTTTGCATTTTGGCCTCTTTGCCATCCACCACGACCTCTTTGGCTCCCCCTGCCTCTAGAGTTACCACGTCCTCCTCCATAGGACTGGTTTTCTTGAGTTTGCTGCATATTTTGATTTCTACCACAGCCTCCAGATCGGCCTCCTCTACCTCTTCCAGCATTTGAGTAGAAGACAGCTTCTTTTGAAGTTCCTACTGAAGACGATGCACCACCATTTCTCTGCTCCTCAGAAATTAGAAGAGCAATCAACTCCTCAAAATCAGGAAATCTTTCACGGATGGAAATGGATGTTCGAAACTGTGCATAATCCTTTCCTAGACCATTCAAGGTCACGGAAACTAAAACATCATCTTCCACTGGCGACCCAATGGAAGCAAGTGCATCTGCAATCTTCTTTACCTTCATGTGGTAGTCATTGATGCTCATATTTTCTCTTTGCACATTATGCAACTCTTGCTTGAGCTGCATTTTCGTGGCTTGCGTATTTGTGCTATACATTTTTGACAAAGTGTCCCATGCCTCCTTTGGCGTACTTGCATCTTGAATATGCACAATCATAGAGTCTGAAATGCTGATAGACAGCCAATACATAACTTTCCTGGCTCTCTCATGCCATGCTTTAAATGCCTGCATTTGTTGTTGATTGGGAACATCAGGAAGAACTGGTTCTTCTTCATTTCCTGCAACAAATTCCCAATATCCTTTTCCCATAAGGAAATTCGTCATTCTAAACTTCCATGCTTGGAAGTTGTTCTTGTCAAGCTTTTCAGTGACAATCTGTGAAAGAGAATCAGACGCCATTACAGAACACTGCAAAAAATTCTGTCACTGCAAAAAACACAGCTTCACCCTCACAAGGGCAAATCTGCAAACCTGGCGAAAGTGGTATTTGACCACACAGTCACTTCTTAGTGACGATTTTGCATCAACAGGCAACATGGATGATTCTGTAACTCCCAATGTCTCTGCGCACAGGCATACGATGCAATTTCTGCAGTAATTTTTTCACCGACCTGTAGAACAGTGGTCGCACAGCATAAAACTGGGCCTTTTCCTGAGTGCGTGCAGAAAAGTTTCGCCTCCAAAACAGGCCTCGAAATGGCCTCAAATCAAAAAAAAAGGGCAGTATATTCATGTAGTCATACCCCACAGCAAAATGGAATTGTAGAAAGAAAAAACAGGCATATTGGAGAGGTATCTCGTGCCATGCTCAATGAAAAAGACCTGCCAGATTTTTGCGTTGCTATAGCAGTCTACATAATGAACAGGACTCCCACTGCAGCAATACATGGCATGACTCTAGAGGAGAGGTATACTGGTAGGAAACCAGATATTTCTCATTTGAAAATTTTTTATTGCATTGCCTATGTTCATGTGCCAGATGAGTTGAGATCCAAGTTGGATCCAAAAGCTGAGAAGTGCATCTTTATTGGTTACTCTCTGCAGTAGAAAGGGTATAGATACTATAGCCCTTCTACTCGTAAGTTTACAGTGAGTAGAGATGTTGTTTTTGATGAGATGAGTAGCTGGTATAAACCAGTAAATGTGATTGATAATGTAGATGGACAAAATGGTAATGCTGCACAGAACTCACAACAGCAGTCACAAAATATTAGTGGACCTGGAGTGTCCTCTAGTAGTGGTTCACATTCTTCGCCATGGACAGGCAGATTGAGATCAGGAGAATCTTCTCAAAACAATGCAGATAGTGGTATGTAGGTATCACGAAAAGGAAAAGAGAAGGTAGATCAGCCCATGTTTGATGTGAATACAGGTCACTCTTATGTGGATGGTGAATCCAGTGGCTCAAAACAGAGCATTGATGATGAGTTGGGTATTCCTTCTGTTGTTACTCCTGGAGTAAGAAAGACCAGGGATGTTTTGAGAGCACCTGGAAGTGAGCCTACTTTGCGTAGGTCTACCAGAGCTAGGTATCCTGTGGATAGGCTGAAATATGATGGATTTACAACCATTCACTATGCCTATATAGTCAAAGTGATACAGGAACCAGAACCCACATTTTTTGAGCAAGCCATGGGAAAAGAAAAATGGGAGAAAGCCATGGATGAATAAATGGATGCTTTGGAAGCAAATGCTACATGGAAATTGGTACCTTTGCCTAAAGATAAGAATGCAATTGGTTGTAAGTGGGTTTATAAGGTGAAGCACAATGCAGATGGTTCTGTGAACAGATACAAGGCAACATTAGTAGTCAAGGGGTATGCACAAACATATGGCATTGATTCTGAAGAAACATTCAGTCCGGTTGCAAGGATGGCAACCGTAAGACCAGTCATTGCTATGGCTGCATCAAAGGGATGGTCTTTACATCAGATGGATGTAAAGAATGCCTTCTTGCATGGTGATTTGCAAGAAGAGGTCTATATGGAGTAGCCACTAGGTTATGTGCATGCTGTTCATCCTGAGTTTGTTTGCAAACTAAAGAAAGCCTTGTATGGCTTGAAGCAAGCACTTAGAGCATGGTCAGACAAGATAGGACAGTATCTTGTCACTATTGGCTTTCAGATTTCCAAGGCAGATTTCTCACTTTATGTGAGAAAAATAGAGAAAGGTATTATGCTGCTTGTCATTTATATTGATGATTTGATTATCACAAGTGATAGTGATGAAGATATCCTTCATGTGAAAATGCTATTGAAGCAGAAGTTTAAGATGAAGGATTTGGGAGAGCTGCGTTATTTCTTGGGCATTGAGATGATTAGATCACCAAGTGGAATATGGCTCTTGCAGAGGCAGTATGGATTGGACATGCTGTCCAAATATGGGATGACATGCTGTAAGCCTATTTCAGTTCCTTTGGAGCAGAATGTGAAGTTGAGCGCAGATGCAGGTGAGCTTCTCGAAGACCCTACTATGTACAGACGGATAGTAGGAAGTTTGATTTATATGACTATTACCAGGTCAAATTTGAGCTATGCTGTTGGATTGGTAAGTCAGTTTATGCAGGCTCCAAGGAAACTGCATTTGGATGCAGCTAGATGCATACTCAGGTATGTGAAGTTCACATTGCAGTATCGACTATTTTATGAGACTAGGGTTCAGATACAGTTGCATGGATACACTGATGTTGATTGGGCTGGTAGTATTTCTGATAGACGATCTACCAGTGGATATGTGTTCTCTTTTGGGAGTGCTGTAGTCACTTGGAGCAGCAAGAAACAGCCTACAGTTGCCTTGTCGAGCACAGAGGCTGAGTACAGGGGTGCAGCAATGGCTGCATGTGAGGTAGCTTGGTTGCATAAGCTACTTTATGATATGCATCAGCCTACAGATGGGCCAGTTGTCATTCATTGTGACAACATGAGTAGTATAAACTTGGCAAATAACCCAGTCTATCATGCTAGAACAAAGCACATTGAGGTGCATTATCACTATGTGCGGGAGAGGGTTTTACTAGGTCTTATTGATCTAGTTTATATCAGCACAGAGGATCAGGTAGCTGACATATTTACGAAGGCATTGGGTGCAGAGAAGCTGCGCAAGTTTAGAGACCTGCTTGGTGTGCAGGAATTGGGATTGAGCTTGAGGGGGAGTGTTGAGATATCGATCTCCACTCGTGATATGCCAGGGTGACCGTTGTGCATTTATGTCACCGACTTGGTAGTTGTAGATGCGGTTGGTAGACCGCCCATGAATAATAGCAAGATGACAGCTATCCTTATCTACTCTAGTTCATGGCTCAATTAGTATGCCACCTTAGCTAGTTGAGTTTGGTTTGAGACCCATATATAGGGTTCTTCTATTTATCTATACTTGAGTTCTTTTTTGCTTACACAACTAAGAAGAGGAAAATTGTTTTCAGCCTCCACCTTTGTGTGTATTCCCCCATTGTATAAGTGAGAAAGCTACAAGTGAGACTCCTTCCTTCTCTCCCACAATCTTGACAGGCTCAATATCCTCAATCACTTTCACCATATAAGCATAATGGTGAGTTGCATAACCTTCAAAACCAAATCTGTTAACAGGGTTTCTCACCCTGCTAGACCTGCGTACCACTTGATCACTCAATGGAGTCTTTGCATTGACACGTGCTCTCAACACACCTAGAGTCCTCACTGAAGGAATGCCAAGATCATCATCCAAGCTCTCTGAGCCACTAGAGACTCCATCAAGAACTGCATCAATGCCATCTGACACTTTATTCTTTCCTTTGTCTTTACCTGTAGTGCTACTAGATGCACCTAAAGATGTAGAGCTACTCCTTAGTCTCCCAGACCAAGGACTACCAGATGATGTCTCTAGTCCACTAAGAGTCCATGATTCTTGCTTTTCAGCTTACACATGAGTGTCATGATCATCATCATCATCCAATGCATCAACAGCCAGTGTAATTTTTGGTGCATTTTTAGGGGGCTAGGCTGACCTGCTCCTGGCATTTTCCTACTTCTCCTTGGCTTCCCAGCACTCTTGGCAACCTTCCCAAGCATTGCTTGACTCCCTGACATTAGTGCTTAACTCCTGGTGATCGATTCGAGTGCTTTGCCCTTCAGCCCTTTGCTATATACATAGTCCCGGGACTATCAAAACAGTGCAGGACTTGGTATTTACTATTAGATGCTTCTTGGCATTTCCCATTTGATGCCTATTGATGCCTGGTGATGCCCGGATGTTATGGGATGGTATGTCTATGCTTTGGGACTGATTTGGAGTAGATCTAAGCACCATTTGAGCTTCATTTAACAGTAAATTGCTTACTGTAATATAGTGGGATGAAACTCATTTTCTCGGTGTATGCATTGGTTCATGGATACTGGGTGCTTACCGGAGGTTTGAATGATCATACTGATGTATTTGGAAGTTTTCAAATGCTCCTTCTTGGTTTCGGAATGCTTTTGAGCTTGGATTAAGCTCCAATTGGTCATTCTTCACTACAATTTGGCTTCAGTTGGCATGCTTTGGACCGGTCTATGCCTATTTTCACTGCTTGACATTTAGGCTTCTTGCATTTATGCTTTGGTCAGATATGGATGCCACTTGGTTTGCCCATGCTTGGCAGTTACTTGGAGCTTTGTTTTCAAATGTATTTGAGCATTTTGGATCTACTGGGCATTACACTTGGTTGTCAGTTACATGCTCTGTGAATGCTTTCACGCCTATGCTTTATGGGTCTGAGATAGCTTGGGATTTATGCTCCGGATGTACCCTACTGGGTTTTGGCATGTTTGATGCTATGTATTTGATATATTTGAGCATTGCTTGCTCTCTTTGCATCTAACTTTACTTCTAATGGGAGCCTCTTGGTATATTTGGATGTACACATAGTCTTATTTACAAATAAGCTTGAGCTTATGGGACAATTACACCCAGGGGTTCACGATAGATGTTGTATGGTATCACATGAGTGTAAGGGAGGGGGTTTTTGGAAGGGGACACTTAAGCATATACATTAGAGGTAGACCCCTCTTATTTTCCTATATTGAACTTAATTTTAAGGAGGGATAGAGGAAAAAAAGAAGGGGGGATGCATTTGATCACCTCTCTCCATAGATTGGTTTCTCCATGGCATACAAGAGACCTTGACATGTAAGGTTAAAACCCTAAATCCTCACATAATAGGGTTATTGAATTAATCATAGTGTAGGAGGGGGGAGTTAGCACTCTCCCATGGTTTTGGTAGAGAGATTCAACTCCCCTTCTTCCAAAGAGAGCGTGGTGTCCACTTATAGTATAGTCACTTTAAGTATAAAGGGGTTTGATTCCCCTACTCTCTCTCCTCATATGGTAAGGGAACACCGGCACTCAAAAACATTGCGACACATACTTCAATGGTATCCAAGTGCCACTACATAAATCAGTGTGTGATATGACCATTTTGATACTTTTAATTGCTTAGGATAATTCCAACTTTTAAAAAGAAAGTTAGTATATATTCTATGAAGACTTACATTTAAGAAAGGGGATACATAAAAAGTCATACATGTATATATCTTATAAGCTGATATATTAGTCTTAAAAGCTTCATAAATAGGGGTTTTTTTAGAAGTCCTTGCACGCAGGTGACATGTCTTCTTTACTATGAGTAAACCCCTCATACAGTTACATGCATTTGCTCTCTTGAGAGCTTTATGTCTTCAGTTTGTCTGTAGTGGGCTGATTTGATACGCCTATTGGGAAAAGCACCTATCTCTGTCATAGGTTTGTCAGTTTTGTATGCATCTTAGATGGTTATGTATTGAGCTTCTTGCTCTATCAGTTATGCTTGTGCTTGGTCTCTTCTCTTACCCTGAGACCCATTACCTGCATGAATTCTGAACCTATGAGATGTCTCTTGCCTAATAGGTTATTGGTTTGACAGTTCTTGGTACCTTCTTGCCCGTGGAAACTCACTATTGGATGTATCTTGCTACCTGGTAGTTGCAGTGACATATGTATGAGTGATTGCTTCATTTTGGGACAGTTTTACATACTGCTAATATTTATTATAGCAAGCTGAAATCTGCAGAATTTGAGCATGTCTCTGAGGAAAATGCTTACTATTTGATGTTATCTTGGTCATATTTGGTGGAGAGGTGCTTCTCTTGGTGAAATCCACTCTTTCAGCCAGTTTTAGCAGTGGTTTCAGTGCATTTTTTACTAATTACAACAACCTGCAATTTTACTTTTTTGCTTTGATTTGGGACAGTATGGCTGGTCATTTGAAAGATACACCTCTCTTTAACATTGCCAAGTTGGATGGTACCAACTATGGGTATTGGAAGTCCCAAATATGGTAGGTTTTGGTGTAGAAGTTCCAAATTAAACCCTTACATTTCAAAGGTGTTAAACCTGAGGATATGGATGATGTTGTTTGGATGGAAGTTGATGAGCTATGCAAGTCTACCATTATTTTGACACTCTCAAAAGAGGTCCATCATAATATTGTTGAAGATGAGAATCAAAGTGCATGGGATTTTATGGGAGAAGATTCAGGAGCTCTATGCGCAGTAGAGTCCTGCATCACAGATGTATTGGTTGAAGTAATTAATGGACCTTCGCGAAGGAGGGGACCTCCCTTTGATCTCATTTCAGTTAGTTTCATGCTATCATGAAGACTCTATTGTCACAGGGTATTGAGTTCAAAGACAACTTGCACCCATTGTTTTTGCTTGGCACCTTGCCTAAATCATGGGATGTATTCTTACTACCATATGCACGAACAAGCTTGATGGACTGAAAATCAAAGATGTTGAGAGTGCTTTATTGATTGAGGAAATCAACAGGAGAGACAATGATGCTTCTCGCTCTTCACATGCATTGACCGTTAGAGGTGGCAGAAATGGTAGGCATGATAATAATCATAAGGGCAGGGACTCTAAAAAGTCCAGGTCCAAGTCATGTGGTCACAGTAAGTCCTGTGGATGGAAATCTGATCTTACCTGTCATTATTGTGGGAAAGTAGGACATATTAGGCCACATTGCCATAAAATGCACGATGATAAGCGCAAGGAAAAGGGAAAAGAAAAAGTGCAGAAAAAGTCTTCTGAGCGCAGTATTGTGCTTGCAAAGTCTAGTGTGAAGATAGAAGAGGTTAGTGTCATGCAAGCCACTAATTCAGATGATGATTACATACTTGCAGCTTCTTCATGCAATGCCTTACAGACTTCTGAGATATATTCTATGTATGCGCAATGCTGGCTCTTGGATTCGGGTGCATCCTTTCATGTGACACGCTGTAGAGATTGGTTTCATACCTATTGTACCATGTCTGGTTCTGTGCGTCTTGGTGATGACATGTCTCGACATTGTGGGCATTGGAGATGTTAGGTTGCAATTTTCTTCTGGCAATTATTTTGATTTGCATGATGTATGCCATGTAGGTACCTGCATTGACTTGCAGCCTTATCTCAGCTGGACAGCTTGATGATGCAGGGTATTTTGTGTCTTTTGGAGACTCTACAACTCGTGTGGTAGGCTTGTACTTGCAAGAGGTGCCAAGTCTGGTAGCTTCTATAGCTTACTTGTATTTTGAGCTACATTGGATCATGTTTTGTCAGTGGGTTCTATTCCCCATGTATCCTTTGGCATGCTTGTTTGGGGCATATGTCTCTTAAAGGAATGAAAATGCTCCATGCTTTGCAGTATCTTCCGTCTTTTGACTCTTCGCATTTTGATTCTTGTGATCATTGTTTGTATGGCAGGTAGACTAGAAATACGCATAAAAATTCTAGTAAGAAACACATGGGTGAGCCCTTGGCTCTTGTGCACTTAGATGTTTGTGGGTCCATGCCCTGTCAGTCACTTGGTGGGGCAAAGTACTTTGTTACTTTCATAGATGATTACTCACGTAAAGTTTGGGCTTATCGCATAAAGAAAAAATCTGATGTCTTAGACACATTTCAGTGTTGGCTTGCATTGATAGAGAACCAGTCTGGGAAAAGGCTCAAATGCCTAAGTTCAAATAATGGGAGTGAGTATGTATCACGTGCTTTTGAGCAGTTTTGTGATGAGTGGGTTATTAAGCGTCAGTTGACTACCCCTTACACCCCACCCCAGAATGGTATGGGTGAACGCATGAATAGGACCATTCAAGAAATTGTCTGTAGCATGCTTAGCCAGGCTAGCTTACCGTAGCACTTTTGGGCTGAGGCAGTTACTACAATAGTGCATTTCATTAATAGGTCGCCTAGAAGTGGCATTGACTTTTAGGTTGCAGAGGAGGTATGGACACGAAAGCCCCCCTCTTATGATCATTTGTGTGTCTTTGGATGTGAGGCATTTTGCCATGTGCCCAAGGACAAACGCAATAAGCTGGATCCTAAAAGTGTCAAATGCATTTTCATTGGCTATGGAGATCTAGGAGAGATGGTTTACCAACTATGGGATCTCTAGGCGCCCGCAGCCATGATGTCATCTTTCATGAGGAAAAAATGCATATGCAGCCTGACAAAGTGGTTGAGGTACGCAGAGTTATCTTTCAGAAGGAGCCACTTGCTCCCGTTCAGCCCACTCCATGGCGAGCTAGACAGCGTGCAGCATCACGTGATGCTCCTGGTCTAGATGTTAGACATGCTGATGTTATACAGGATGTCGGTCAGGCAGTAGCAGAGCTTGGGTTGAGGTGTTCTACTAGAGATAGATGACCTCCTGACAGTTTTGCACCCTCTATGGATTATATATTGGTTACAAATGCAGGAGAGCCTCTCACTTATGATAAGGCTATGCGTAGGGGTGATTTTCACTCTTAGGAGAGGGCTATGCAGTCTAAGCTTGACTCATTGCATAAGAATCAGACTTGGGATTTGGTTTCCTTGCCTCAGGGTAAGAAGGCTTTGCCATGCAAGTGGATGCACAAGCTCAAAAGTACCGCTGGACACCCCAAGCCAACATACAAGGCTCGATTGGTTGCCAAGGGTTTTAAGCAGGAGCATGGTGTTGACTTTGATGAAGTCTTTTCTCTTGTGGTCAAGATGACCACCCTACACTTAGTCTTCACCTTGGTTGCACATCTTGACCTAGACTTGTACTAGATGGATGTTAAGACGGATTTTCTACATGAGGACTTGCATGATGAGATTCACATGGAGCAGCCTAAGGGCTTTGCAGACCCTGGCAAGGAACACCTAGTGTGCAAGCTAAAGAAGAGTCTATATGGCTTGAAACAGACACCTAGGGAATGGTACCATAATTTTGATGCATTTATGCAGTCAGAGGGCTACACCCGCAGTGCTATGGATCCGTACGTGTACATGAAGAAAGCTCTGTGATGGTTCTTTACTGATTTTGGTACTCTATGTGGATGACATGCTCTTAGCAGGGACAGATCATGAGGAGCTAGATGCTCTTAAGGCTCAACTCAAGAAGATCTTTCAGATGAAATATCAGAGAAAGGCCTCTCATATACTTGGTATGCGCATTACGCGCGATCAATCTCAGGGACTACTCAATTTGACATAGAGGGAGTACATTCATAAAGTCCTTGAGCACTTCCGCATGCAAGATGTTAAGCCTATTGGTTGTCCATTACATTCTCATGTGAAGGTTTCACATGTCGATGGTCTGCAGATAGATGAGCAGAGGGCCCAGATGGCCAAGATTCCCTATGCATCAGCCGTGGACAGTCTTATGGATACCATGATAGCCACCTGTCCAGATATAGCTTTTGCAGTTGGGGTTGTGGCACATTATATGGCTACACCTGGCAAGAAACATTGGGATGCCATAAAGGGTATCATGAGGTACCTAAAGGGCATAGGATGCCATATGTGCCTTTCCTATGGTGGCAGCCAGGATATAGGAGTTGTGGGGTACACTAACTCTGATTATGCAGGACATGCAGATAGTAGGAAGTCTACTTCTGCCTATGTGTTCACTTATGCTGGAGGGGCTATCTCTTGGATGTCTAGGGAACAAAAGTGTATGACTCTTTCTACTACAGAGGCCGAGCATATTACAGCCACAGAGGCTTATAAGGAGGCTATCTGGTTAGGCCATTTGATTACAGACCTTGGTATGATAGATATTATGCCTACATTGCATTCGGATTCTATGAGTGTCATTCAATTGGCCAAGAATCCGGTCCTCCATGCAAAGATGAAACATATTGAGGTGAGGTATCACTTCATTTGCAAGGTCGTTGAGGACGTGTTTGTTCACCTTGTCAAGATTCCGACTGAGCAAGAACCTTGCAGACTTGCTCACGAAAAGCGTCACTACCGAGCATTTTGTCTTCCTCAGGAGATTGATGGGCATTGGATGAGATGACATCCTTTCCTCATCCTATTGTATATGTGTACATGTTGTATTGTGTTTTATTTTTCTCTCTCTCATTGGGAAAGATTTGCCTTTAAGTGGGAGGTTGTTGGGGGTAAAGGTGCCTCCACCTAGCCGCCCGTGTATTACTACACTGACACTATCTGCCATTGCACACTGCAGGTGGCGAGTGCCCATCACAATCACTTATTCTTTATTTTGAATAAAGGAAGGCCCGCCACACATTGTGGTTGTTGGAGTTTCCACTTTTGAGTCTCTCACTCTCTTGGCTCTTGCTCTCCATCCGCCATAGCTCTCACCGCCAAGCTTCTTCCTCCTGGTCTCTTTCACTATAGAATTGTTAAGAGAATTTGAAAGTCAATTTGAGCAGTTGGATTTTATAGAACAGCAAGCTCTTGCAAGTCAGAAAATTGAATTGTTTCTACAAGCAGCTAATCATGAGCTTAAAGAGAAGCTTGATGATTTGTTAGAGGATCAAACTACAAAGGCAGGTTTGAAAATAGAGTGGAGACATGTCAAGGAAGCTGTAACTGCACTTGTGAAAAAGCATAGAAGAAGAGAAAGATTGCATGTCTCTAGCTTGCCCACTGTTACGTGAAAGATAATTGATGTATCCAATAAGCCATCCACTTCTGTAGCTAACTGTATGACTGTACCTGCTATTGTTCCCTATGTTAGGGAAGATGACTTGAATGAATTGGTCAAAGGGATGCACAATCTTCAATTGAAGGTTGCAAAATTGGATGAAAAAAAACAAGAGGAAAGGGGATAGGTAGTAGCCCTTAAGCTAGGAAAAAGATATATGTGGTTTGATAGTTTGCAACATGAGAGAAAGGATTATGCTGCCTATCAGGAGCCCTTGGCATGATAGCTTATCTTTTGGAAATATGGCAAGATCCATGCACAAGAAACGGGATTACCTCTTGCTTTTAATTTTGGAAAGGGAGGTATGCAAAAGTTCTTAGAAGATTTGGCTGTCTGAAATGCTTATGCAGCAGTACATGCTTCTACTTTTGGTCTATAGTTGGATAGAATGCATGGCCAAGTGATGGTTGGTCCAAAGGCTAAAATATGGACACATGCTTTACATGTAGCTAAAAAGAGAAAGGTTACTAATTGTGAAATGTCTCATGTAGGGCAAGACATTCGTGACATAACTGGTTGGGAATCATTGATAGATGCATATTCAGTGTATGCATATTTAGCAAAAGTACAAAACACAGATGTACTTTTGGAAGAGAAACAAAAGAGAGATGAAAATAATGCAAGGACATCCAAAAGAGTGACAAGAAGAAGTGTGGATCAGCCTAAAGCTACAAATTAGCCACCTCCCGAGCATATTATGGAACAGGTCAGTCAAGAGCAAAAAAGGATAGCAAAAAAGAGGGCAAGTAGCAAGGATATAAGTTGCAATTTGACATTGAGACAGCCATAGATCTTAAGAAGGTTCTTAAAGAACGGATCTTAAACAGAGTCGGGTGGAATTCACCTTGGGAGAGGTGCTTGGCATCACCAAGCGAGAATTTCATGATGAGATCATTGACATAATTAAGAGGAAGCATCAGTTTCTTGGTGATACCACTAGTGCATTGTTGCAATTTGAAGAGGAAACTCATTTGTTGGGTATTCGGGCTGAATATGAGCATGAACTAAGTATTGGATTATCTATGCAGGATGCTACTAATCAGGGATAGCATGTGGAAAAGAGAAGAAAGTGGCTGAAAATGCAGTCTTGTAGCAATATGCATGGTGGAGTAAGGAAAATGCAACAATATGGGGAAGAGACTCTAAAATTTATTCCTCAAATTCATTACACAAGAAATCATTGGGCCAAGGCTATCACTGAAATGGTAGTGAAAATAGGGGAACGTGAAACTTCTTGTGTTGCTTTACATGATCATGGGTCTGAGATAAATGTCATTGAGCGTGGATTGTATGAAAATGGTGCATGGCCTATATATGCTGATCATGGTTGGCGTATGAGGGTTGAAAATAATTCTTCAAGATAGCATTATGCTACATGTCCTAATGTGAAAGGGACGATTGGTGGTGTACAAGAAGAGCAACACTTCTTTGTGTAGGATAATTCCTCATATGCAGTGATTTTGGGACAACCCTATATTACAAGAATGTGTCTGGAAACAAAGGTGCTTGATGATGGTTCTACTTATGCAAGAGTAAGAAGCAAGGATGGGAGGAAAGCAATCCAATTTCTTACTGTTTGTGTTAATCATCCTAGAAATTGGTTAAGAGTCTCCTTTGGCTCCAAATGCAAGGGAATTCAAAGACTTGGATTCTCATTAAGCACTGCTATAATGCGGAACTATAATAGTGTTTTTCAAAGGATATACTCACCTCTTGATGGAATGAAGCATGTATTTACTATTGGTTATTCTCAGTTTACAGCAAACAATTCATATTGGTTTAAGCCTATGGAAGTTATGTGCAAGACTGAACGCATATCTATAAAATGGGCTACTAAGGAACTAAAAGCATTGGGACTATTAGCTGAAAATGAAGGCATTTCAAGCATATTTTATGGGCTGAATATTAATGGCACTATGGCTGAAATTCAGCAACTATACATGTAAGAAATGAATAGAGTGTTGTCAGTATGTTCTTTGGACATGTATGATGTCATAGCATTGTTTTCTCAACAGGAAGGATTACAATGGGTTGAAGCACTTGTGGAGACAAAGTATAAGACAGTTGAAAAAAAGGTGAAACTAATTGCTTTGCCACTTCCACCAGAGAGTGAGGGTTTGTATGAAAAAGTGTCAAGGCAGCCAATCTTACGGGATCCTAAATATATAGGTCATCAGTTTATATCTGAAACATTATAAGAATTGAAAGTTGGTACAAAAGGGTTTCTTTTGCCTACTACTGAAAGAGACTATTTTATATAGATGTTGGCTAGGCATGGAAATACATTTGCATTTCAGCCAAGTGAAATAGGTTGTGTGGATCCAAATGTTGTCTCTCCTATGGTAATATTTATTGTGCCACATGTATCATGGGACTTGAGGCCTATTCCAGTGCCTAAAGCCTACTTGCCAAAGCTGATGGATTTGCTAAATGAGAAGATTTGCATGAAGATCTTTGAGCCCTCTTTAGCCCCGTACTCAAATCATTGGTTTAGTTTGCCCGAAAATAATGGGGCTTTGAGATTTATTCAAGACATGTAGTCGGTTAATAAAGTGACAATAAGAAATGTGGGTGCAGGTCCTGCGGTTGATAAATTTGCAAAGGCTTTTGCAGGGAGAGAGATCTATTCTTTGGGTGATCTTTACTCGAGGTATGATCTGTTTCAGCTTGCAATTGAAAGCATGGATATCACAACCATGAAGTCTCCCTTGGGGTTAGTTTGGATGTGTATTCTCCCGCAGGGTGCAACAAACTTAGTGGCACACATGACAAATGCTATGAATAGGGTACTCAGGGATTTTATATCATAATTGAAAATGCCTTTCTTGGATGATGTTCCAATCAAAGGGTGTGTAGTGGATGAAAATAATGAAGACATGGATGCTCATGGATGTAGACAGTTTGCTGCAGACCATGTTGTGGATTGTGAGAGGATTTTGATGCGTCTAGAAGAGGTGCATTCAGAAAAAGGTCTGTCTTTGGAGTTGAAGAGGTTTTGATTGTTGGGCATATGTGTGGGCCCCATGGGTGAAGACCATCATCAACAAAAATAGATGGGATTGATAGAATGCAAGATGTATGCACGAATGTATAAGAGGTATAGAGATTCTTGGATGCATGTGTGTTCTATTTGATATGGATTCCTCACCTTGCACATGTAGATGATGCTCTATATCAACTTCTGAGGAAAGGTCAGAGATTTCATTGGGAAAGGAATCATGAGAAAGCAATAAAGAAATGGAAGCATCTCTTAAAATTTGCTCTTACATTGAGAAAGGCTGACTATTCACATGGAAAGCCTATCATTATTACTGTTAATACAAGCCCAATCAGGATTGGATGGGCAATTGGGCAAGATGATGGGGAAGGGCAAAGATATGCAATATGCTTTGGGGCCAAAGTATTGAGTGAACAATAGAGAAGGTATCCACAGGTAAAAAGAGAATTATGGGGAATTGTGACATTCCTTAAATGTGATAAGGAGTATTTTATGGATGCTCATGTAGTCCTTGAGACCGATTGTTTGCCAGTATTGGGTACGATTACTAGTTGTGCTACTTCAAACATTGCTATGCTCTGGTGGTTTGCATACATCAAATCTTTGAACCCACAATTTCAGCATATTGCATGAAGAGATAATCCGGTGGTGGCAGACATGTTATCTCGAGCATGCTATGAGAATGAAGATGGGATGATGGATGAGGAGGAAGAAGATGAATTTCTTGTGATTGAAAATGATATTGCAAGAGTGAATTTAGCAATGCAAGGTGTTGCTACAGCATTAGCTGAAGCTTGGACAACAAAGAGAATACACTTTAGATGTTTTACATCTTATGTAGAAGTGTTTCTGGAAGAAAAATATGCAAGAGAGTGGCTGAGAATTGGTCAATACCTCAATACATTAACAAAGAGAGATGAATGGTCAAATGAGGAGTTTAAGAAGATCAAGAGGAAAGATTATGGGTTTTTCTTAAAAGATGGATACTTATGGAAACATGCTAAAAAGAAATAGGGTGTGCCATTGTGAGTTTTGGGTGATAGAGCTTTGCAAGTAAATGTTATGCAAGAATTTCATGAAAGCATATGGGCTAGCCATAGAGCTGTTTGGGGTACTTTTGCAAAGATCAAAGAAAGATATTGATGGTTGGCAAGGTATGTATAAGGATGTTGCTCATTTTGTGGAAACATGTATGACATGTCAAATGTATTCATCTGTGAGACATCGGGATGGATTGCAGCCCACATATCCATTGTCTCTTCATTTTAAGTGGGTGGTAGATTTAGTCACGATGCCTACAAGTCTTTGGTAAATGAGGTATCTTGTACTTGCCCATGAAGACTTGACTAATCAAGTGGAAGGGAGAGCTTTACATACTAAGACAACAAATGCCGTGTATACTTTTCTCTTAGAAGAGATCTTTTATCAATATGGCTGCGAGGGAAAAATTACAACAGATACGGGTGTGTTAAATGCAGATGAGGCTCATGATTTCTTTGCACAGTTGGGGTTAATGCTTGCTTTAACTTCAGCCTATAACCGTGAAGGAAATGGAAAAAGTGATAGAGGTCATCCACCTATTGTGAAGGCATTTGCAAAAGCATGTGGAGAGAAGGTAAAAGAGTGGCCACGATGTCAAGAATCGCGTGATGGGGGGATTTGCTTGAGCTACCGCACCAAACACACACTGTATACACAAGAGGAAGCTCACTCAAGAACACAAGAAGAGAGATGGATGCCAAAACGTTTTCTTGTTGATTTTTCTTCTTCTTCCACCCACTGTACAATGTACACAAAGTATAGATAAGATACAACATAAAGGAAAGTGGCCTTCTAAGTCAAACAGTGCATAACCGACTACACTAATCGACTGGTGCTATATCTTTGCCAGTTGTAGGTAGGTATAATAAATTAAATATAATAAGTGATAAGTTAATGCCCATGTGAGTATCATAATGACCACCAACGTGCTAAGTGTAGACGTGCAGACTCATCTAGCTAGGCGGTCCATCATCAATGTCCACATGCGTTGTGCTTGCCATCTCAACACTCCCCCTCAAGCTCAATTCTATCTCTGCAACTCTAAGTAAGCTTCGAAACTTTTGAAGCTTCTCTGCACCCAATGCCTTTGTGAAAATGTCAGCTATCTGATTCTTTGTGCTGACATATACCAAGTCAATCTCTCCTACAAGTACCTTCTCTCTCACAAAGTGGTAGCGCACCTCAATGTGTTTTGTCCTAGCATGGAACACTAGATTCCTAGCTAGCTATATGCTGCTCATGTTGTCACAATGAATGACAACTCGACCATCTCCCTGCACGTCCAAATTAGTAATAAATTTTGTAGCCATACCACCTCACATGCTGCCATAGCAACACCTCTGTACTCAACCTCTGTCCTCAATAAAGCAACTGTAGGTTGCTTTTTGCTGCTCCATGTAACTGCTGCACTACCAAGAGAAAACATGAATCCACTTGTAGATCTTGTGTCTGACATGCTACCAGCCCAATCTACATCTATGTATCCAAAGACATGTACATCCTTACATGCCTCATAAAAAATTTCATAATGTAAAGTGGACTTCACATACCTCAATATACGTCTATCTATATCCAAATGAGGCTTTCTAGGCATCTGCATAAACTGACTAACAAGGCCAACATCATAGCTCAAGTCTGGCCTTGTGATAGTCATGTAAATCAAACTCCCTAATATCCTCCTGAACATAGTAGGGTCTTCTATTTCATCCCCAATGTCAACACTCAACTTCACATTTTGCTCCAATGGTACTGAAAGAGGCTTACATGCTGTCATACTATACTTGGATAACATATCCAAGCCATACTGCCTTTGGGACAGCCATATACCATCATCACATCTGATCACCTCAACACCAAGAAAGTATCTCAGCTCACCCAAATCTTTCATCTCAAACTTCTTCTTCAAGAAGTCCTTAACTTCAGCAATCCCATTGTCACTGTTACCTGTAATAATCAAGTCATCCACATAGATGACTATGATGACCAAACCTACATCTCCCTTTCTCACATAAAGTGAGTGATTAGTATCAAAAATACAAAATCCAATATTGAGAATATACTCTCCAATCTTGTCAGACCATGCTCTAGGTACTTACTTCAGCCCATAGAGCGACTTCTTTAACCTGCACACATATGTGGGATGCTCTAAATACTCATAACTTGCTAGCAGCTCCATATACACTTCTTCTTGCAATTCACCATGCAAGAAAGCATTCTTAACATCCATTTTCTGCAAACTCCAACCTTTGGATGTTGCTGTCAAGGCAATCACACACCTAACAGTTGCCATCCTAGTTGAATGTCTCTTCATAATCTATGCCATATGTTTGAGCATAGCCTTTTGCAACCAGCCTAGCCTTATACATGCTAACTGAACCATTTGCATTATGCTTGAATTTGTAAACCCACTTACATCCAATAGCTTTCTTACCCTTAGGTAAGGATACCAAATCCCAAGTCTTATTGGCTTCTAATGTAGCCATCTCCTCATCCATTGCTGCATCCCAATGACATGACCAACAGCATCCTCAAAACAAGTGGGCTCAACATCCTCAACTAGTTTCACCATATAACCATAATGGTGAGTTGCATAACCTTCAAAACCAAATCTTTTAATATGGTATCTGACCCTGCTAGATCTACGTACCATCGGATCACTCAATGAAGTCTTTACATTACTATGATCTCTTTGTACACCCGGTGTCCTAACTGAAGGAATGCCAAGCTCATCATCCGAACTCTTCAAACCACTAGAATATCCATCAAATCCCAAATGACTAGTAGATGCATCATTACCATCCAACACTTTCTTCTTTCCTTTGTCCTTCCTTGCAACACTTATAGATCCACCTGAAGATATGGGGCTACTCCTTAGTCTCCCAAACCAAGGGCTCACTGTAGGTATAGTACCAGGTGATGTTTCTGGTCCACTAAGACTTCATGATTCTTGTTTTTCTTTTTGCACATAACTGTCATGATCATTATCATCATCTAATACATCACCAGCAGGTGCATAACAGCTACCCATCTCATCAAAGATAACATCCCTGCTCACTCTAAACTCACCTCTGACAGTGTCTCTGACAGGGTTATAACATCAATACCCTTTCTTCTCACTCTACACTCACCTCTTACAGGGTTATCACATTGATACCCTTTCTGCTCTAAAGACTACCCAATAAAAATACATTTTTCAGTCTTTGGATCAAGCTTCTTTCGTAGCTCATCTGGCACATGAACATATGCAACACGGCAAATGAACCCTAAACCCATGCAATATGCACAACCTAAACGGGTGAGGGGGTAGAGTGTATAAAAAGCGTGAAAATGTTGAATGAAACGATGAAAAGCTTGCTGGTTTTTATGCATATCATATAGATCGATCGATAATTAAAAATTAAGGACCTAGTAGCACGCGGGTTTCTCGGTGCTAGGTGCATGCAATGCCGCATACGAGTGATAGAAGAATCCATTGAAAGAAATGTTTTCCACATGTGCACCAATGCTGATTTTATTAATTGTTTGAGCACGTGGACATTCACAATTTGCATGAAGCATGAAATTTAAAAGGTGTCGGACAATACCTCCTGGATGCATAGAAATTGCTTTTTAGAGGAATATGACCAACGTTGAGTGAGTAAGGTTGTCCAAGCTGTAGGCTAGGCGTTGGGTCTAGGGGAAAGAAAACCTAGTGAGAGGGTAGCTCTTGAAGCCACTGGTTATGAGTCCTCTACAACAAACATTATAGAGGAAGTAAAAGATATGATGAAACATTATATGGATATGATCTGTGAGCAATACCTTCAGACCACCATAGATGTTAATTTCGTAAAGCATTATCAAAATCTAATGGGTACTAGAAAGCCCAATGATGAGGGCCCATCACAATTCAGCTATGTGGTGTGGTGGGTAGTATTTCCCTTGTAATTTTCCTAATGTCAAATGTGATATATGTGGAAAGTCTAGTCACTTAGCCACTACCTATTGGAGTAGGGTTAGTTCCTATAAATGATCATGCAAATAACAAGAATACTAAAGGAGAGGGACTTAAGAAAATTTTGCAGAGGGATAAAGCCACACTCGGAGGAAATGCCCAGTGGGATAAGTCTAGTTGAAACTTTGCTAATTAGTGAGAGTTTATCTCCTAACAATGCTAGGGTAGTAATTAGGGGTCAAAAACTTAAAGATGATAAACTGAAAGACACTCAAAAAATGCCCATCTACACTTACGAATTGCATAGGAGGGAGCCTGGCACTCTTTTATAAGGATTTAAGGTGCACTTTTATATTTAAAATGTGCCTTTCCCTTTTTGCACTTACCTTGGACTTCTGAGTTTTCTTCTTGCACTTTTGGCTCTTTTCCTTCTGTTTATCCATTGGGTTGCCTTTTTTCGCTCTCTCCTCTCCGTGTCTTTTTAATTTGCTTTGCTTTCTTTGCACTTTCTTTGCACTAAGGTTAACATTACCCTCATCCTAGCCAAGTGCCAATCCCATGCCACTTATGGGTGAGGGCTCAAGGAGTGGTTGAAGTTTTTCCATGTGGATCGATGATGGGGCTTTGGGGATATTGGCCGTGGAGAAGAAGCATTGCAAAATGGATGAGAGGTTGTAGAGGCCGAGTATAGATTGAGTGGGTAGTAATGAGAGCCTCCGATATTGGTGGTTGATCTTGGGTTATCGAATGTACTTGAAAAGAAAAAGAAAGTGCACTACCCAGGGGTGTATCTACAACACCGTGTATTGCATAGTGTCCGTACGAGTGGAATTGGGAGTTGGGTTGTGAACCTCAAGCAAGCCCATGGTTTTGTCCCACACTTGAGAACCCAGTTTGTATACTAGGATAGGTGTTATGGGTGTGACTTAGGGAGATATATCTAACTGTAGATGAGTGGGAGCTCCCTAGGTGTGTCCTGCCCTTGATGTGCCCTAAATATGTGAAGTGGGGAAAGGGGCTAAGATGGTGTACACTTGTTACGCTTGTAGAGTATAGATGGCTGATTTCATTGTGGTGTTTCTTTTCTTTTCACTTCTTTCCTTATTTTCCTTTTTCTTTTTTTTTTGGTTTTCTTTTCTTCTTCTTATTTGGAATGATAAGGGGAGCACATTAAGAAGCATCCTATTGATGAGGAAGGGCTAGATTGTGTGGCAGCTTGAGAGCTTTTCTTAGAAATATCCTACTTAATAGATGTCCCTTCAATATAGTTCTTACATTGAGTGGAGTAGATAACAAAATGGGTGGTTAATACCCAATGAATCTACTATCACTCATATCTTCTAAGAGGTTCATACACAACGCTAGCAAGAGAGTGGTTCTCATCATAAGGCACACCATTGCATAGCTATCAATCCCAACATTGATATCAAAAAAGAGGGGGCAACAACTGCTCTTCCTCTGCACAAGTAGATTTTTGTTTTAGTAACATTCGCAATAGACGAAGGTAGTTGCATGTGGTGATGAAGGCAGGGTCAGGGCATGAGGAGAAGTCTTTGAGGAAACTTACTATAGATGGGTGAAGGTCCCTTTTGGTGAAGATCAAGCTTTCTTCAAGGGTTGAGGCATTTACATTGTAGATCAGAGGGAAGTTGTATCTACAATGCACCTCCCAGTTGAAATCAACTCCAATCCTTCTTAGGTAGGGCATGCAAATAGGATCATCCCGTTCATGCAGTAGGGTGCTGCAGAATGTGATCCATGCCTCTATGCTAGAGTCCCAAACGCTTATATGCCACCTAGATTGTGCCTCATATCCCTTCACCCTTTGGGGTATCTCCATTACCTTATCTTCCTAGTAGTTTGCAGGTTCTTGTTGCCACCTTGTGAGGTGCCTCATCTATTATTCTAGCCATCTCCTTTCCAATCTTGCTAAAAGCTTAATGATGTCCTCCACCACCTTGGGAGATAGTACTCTATCCAATGTACAAGGAAAGGTGAAGGAGAACTTGAAGGGATGGCCATGGTTTTCCCATTTTCCCCACATTGCAAGTTCCTAGCCCTAGTTGACAAGATTGCACTCCTTGCTTTGAGGGATGGCCACTTGTGAAACTTGCAGTGTCTTGGCTTGGAAATTCTTGCGGGCATGTTTCACTTGCACTCTGCATTTGTGCCTCATATCCAGCATCTATTCAAGTGTCCTAGCTTCCTCCCCTTGCTCTTCTGGTTGTACTTGTGACTGTAGAGGGGGTCCTGGTTCTTGCACTCGTTCTTCCTCTTATTAGTATGGTTCAAAGTCAAGCCCAGGTGAGTCCTCTTAAAAACGATGGTGCCTTAGGGGAGCATGTGGTCAAAAGAAAATGGAAATTGAAAGAAAAGGAGGGTACTAAGATTATAAAATAGTCAAAAGAGTGGCTGGTGTGGAAAGAGAAGAGAGTAGTGGAAAACATCCATGGGTTTAACCTAGCAAACATGCTTTGTGAAGTGAAACCAAATGTGAATCTACCCTAACTAATCCAACAATCCCCTAGAACATTCATAAGGAGTCCAAGAAAATCCTATGAACAGGTTATGTCATAGAACCTTTCAGTGTCCACCATCAAGTAGGTAGTGAATGGTGGGATCGTGTAGAGAAGCACTTCCCTAGGGTGCATGCATATGTCAATGAAATCTTAATAGACAATTTGGTGGTGGACCCCATTCAAAAACATTATGAGTATCAATTTATTGGAGAGGCTAGGTCTACCAATCCTAAAGGATATCACTATGGTTTTAAAAATGGCTGATGATAGCCTAAGATAATCAAAAGGAATGGTAATGCAAGTACATGTGATGGTTTCTAATACTAAGTGTGTCCTTGAATTTTGTGTAATTCAATTTGCTAGGAGGCCAAGCTATTAGTTGTTGCTTGGACGTCTGTGAATATTACATTCTGATTGTTTAGTGGATATACCACTCGGTTGACCGATTTTTGGACATGGGTTAAAGAGAATAATTCTATATGCATACATGAGCACTCATTAGATGAAAGGGTATACCTCCTACTACAGAATGGGAGGTACTTGAGGAAACTTCAGCCAATTAGAACCTCAAGTTCGAGTGATTTTGAAGAGAGTTATACTATTGATGAGATTTATCAAGTATGTTTAAACTGCACGATCCGCAAGGAAAAAGCTTGCCTCAAAAGCCTCCACAATTAGATATGGCAGTGTCCTGACGGCAATCATCCATGAGGCTATCAAGGATGCTGGTGTAGATGAAGAGCAAGCTGTGCATCAAAGCTCACCTCACCATGAGGAAGAAGGCTCAAGTGAAAGGACAATAAGCGACAAAGGAGAGCCGGAGGTACCACCTACTCAAGCAGCTAAACCACGGGAGCAAAAGAAGTGTGACAAGAGCTAGAAGGAGAAGAAAGAAAGACTGAGCAAAAAAGAGTGAGCCGAGATGAAGAGGGCTCAAAGAGAGTCAAGAAGGATGGAGGAGGAATGATGGAAAAAAGAAGAGGAAGAACTCGAAAAAATTAGAGAAGAATCAAAGAGGGTAGAAGAAGAGAGGCAAAGAAGGGCAGAGGAGGAAGCTGAAGGACTAAGAATGAAAGAACTTGTTGAGTTGGCAGAGGCCACTCATAGATCTGTCGAAGAAACCCATGGGGGAGGAGAGATCAATCCTTTAAGTCCCCTCCATGAAGCTGAAGCAAGTGGCAGTGTGGAAATGGCCCTAGTAGTTGTAGGCAAGGGCAAGTCCCTGCTGCACCCCTACCTTCCTCCTTTGTGCCAGTACCAACTGACACCACAACCACAACCACCTCGCAACCCACGCCCTCTCTAGACACAACCCAATTGATGAACATGATGTAGCTACTTGTCAGTAAAATGGCTGAAATTGTACCAGAAGCCGGAGTAAAAAGGCCCACTGCCGCCGCAGATGCCGAGTCTAGGCAAGATCCAAAAGGACAGAAGCTAGAGGCATCAACCACTATAGCCCCTACTCCCATGCCATCTTGTGTCGACTATGGCGCTTATGTGGCTGAGCTTCTAGCACAATTGGACAAGGAAAAGGCTGAGCTTCTAGCACAATTGGACAAGGAAAAAGAAGAAAATAAGATAGCCCTGGTGGAGTTAGAGAAAGAAAAGGAAACTTCAGCAGCCTTAAGGCTGGAAGTTTCAAAGCAAGGAGCCGACCGAAGAAGGGAAGTGAAAACTCTACAAGATCAGCTGGAAGCAAAGACCAAGGAAGCCCAGGACAATGAGAGCCGCCTAAGACAAAGGCTGGAAGATGAAGAGAAAAACCTAGTGCAGAACAGCGAAGCTTGAAGTTACTAGTGCAGCTATATGCTGACTTGCAACAGAGAACTACCGAACTGGAAAGGTATAGACAGATAGAAGCTTAGGAGGGCGAGCCAAGTGAGCAACAAGAAGACGCCAGAGCTTTCTGGCTATGGTATGAACTTGAAGAACAAGACATATTGGAGAGGGAAATAGAGTTCCTAGAACAGGAAAGGCGGGGAGTTCCCACAACAAAATCACAAAGGCTGCAGAATGAGGCACAACGACTGCAAGATGCATTGGAGATTACCAAGGGAGACATAGAGGCCCTCATGGCCATGGCCTTCATCCAAAGAAGGTTGCACTTCGTAGAGGTGGGTCTTCTCTTGTTGCTAATTTGGATGATTTCCCTTAAATACTGAGGTTAGTAGCAATGACTTGCTCAAGCTGAATGGAATACAAAAAATGAGTGAGAAATAAGCTTGAGGAAAAGTGGCTATGGTTTCCACAATAGGGTTTTCTATAGGCGACTAGTTTTTCCCTCATAGCAGCTGAACAACGCGATTTTTTTTGTAAACCAATAATGAGAGAGAGCTCACATAGTGGGCTTTCATTTCCCAATAGGCATAGGAAGAATCGTAGCGTATATGTTCTGCAAGGGCTATACAGCCAATCAGGGGCATAATCTGGAAAGTAACCAAGAAGAAACACAATGTTAGAGATAGATGACCACCATGTCAAGCTTTTGATGTGATAGGGAGAAGCATTAGGAGTCAAGGGAGATACCTTTAGAAGAAATCTCAAGAAGATATGGCTTGGATGAGGAGATCTAACTAATTCAAGTGAGTAGGGTGCTGGCTAGCTATGGAGGTCAAGAGGTAGAGTAGAGATGGATTTAGAGAATGAAGAGTTATTATGGAGTTGATCTAAGATGAGGTTGAGAAGAGTTGGAAGAATAATGAGTTGAGCTAAACTAAGTTTACCATGGCTTTGATACCATGTTGAGAAACACAAATACTTGAGCAAGGTTTAGCTATGGTGGTTCGAACTTAAAGTAGGATGACTAAGAGTATTACTCAAGTGAATTAGGTTCCAAGATAGTTTAGCTTGGACGCTATAGACTGAAAGTATAAAGTAAAATAGCATTGCATATTCAAATGATTGTCAAGTACATTCTTTTATAATTGTAGGATGGTTCCACTTTTCCTCACTATACCTATGGGATACAAGTCATCTTTTCTAGGCTTTTACATGTTCCTTGCCTTACTGATCCATAGAAAGAGGCTATCATATGAGTGTGATTGCATATTTCTCAACACTATTGCCACACACAACATCGTACCACCTCATAATCACAATGTAATCAATGTAACCAGACTACAATGATTGTACAAGTCCCACAACAAGTCCCTTGAGACATCAGTTGTGGATGGAGGACATGCCTCAGTACATTTTAATATACAGTCTTCCAAATATGAGTGGTTTTTATGATGCAAGCTTGTTTTTCCAGTCCAAGCTCACATTTTGTAATTTATTCTTTGGTGTAGGATATTGATATAGGGAGCTACTCGAAGTTTAAAGTCAAGAAATTCAAAGGCAATGCCATCCAATTCTTTGCATCTACAATTGTCGAGCACTATAGGAAGGAGGTGTTGTAGAGAGATGAGAGAGAGAGAGAGAGAGAGAGAGAGAGAGAGAGAATGAAAAGGGGGTGTGTGTAGGAACTAGAGCAAACAAGGGCAAGAGACAAAAGATTGCATACGAGGTCATGAGGCCACCATGGTAAACATTTGTGTGAAAGGGCTGAATTGAGAGAAGCTGTAGAATGCAGTTTGCAAGTGGTGGAGAGAGGACTACATAGATTGGAAGCTCTTTGGTGTGACATGGAGGCATGTCAAACCTCCCATATTGACCCTCATGTGCATTGAATGTCATATGGGTCATCATCAAGCAAAAGAGGCACCTCCTTATAGCAGCGGCCCTCGTATCACTTGATCATGACACTCCAAGCATAGGCTCCTTATATTCAATGCCATTCTCAACAAAAATTAGCCATAACATGATTTTCTTACGGCCCAAAGTAGACCAATACACACTGATATGAGAGATTACTCAAATGAAGCACAAGAAACCTGCATTTATGAACCTATTTATTATGTACAGAAAGTACTAGATGTCACAAAAAGGTAATGTGGGATTACCAAATTTGGTACTCAAAAGTACTAATACTACCAATAATGGTATACTAAGACAGACAGTAATGATTCTAAGTACAAAAAAATACAAACTTTGGTATCTAGGGACAAAGAAAACCACTAGTAGAGATAGTCTTGGACAGAAGTATGGAATGATTCTAGAATACAAAATAAGTGTTGATAACTATGGATTGTGCTATCCAAATGCTAATTTTGATGCTTCTATTCTACTTTATGTTTGTACAACTTCTATTCTATTTCTATGTTCTCTACCTCTATCTATCTCTATCATTATTGTTGCAGTAATTGTATCTCTTTATAGGAGTGAGGCTACCTTCATTTTGTGATTGTTGAGTGTAGATGGACTCCTTAGGTGATGATGACATGTATCTTTATTTCATAGTCCAAGCCTTGATTTTAGGTGCATCTCCTTGAATCTTGCAAGTAGGTGCCTCCTATCCTATAACAATGAAGTCCTCAAATGTAGTTGTGTCAGTGGCAATGCAGATGCACAACATTGTTTGTTATTTCTTTACACATTAAGCTATTTTCTTTTCTTATTGTGGCCTGGTAGACATCAAGAGAGTAGTTTGAGATAATGTGATTGAAAAAAAATTCTTTGATCAAGATAAACAATGCAAATAGCAATGTACATTTTTATCATGAACATAGAAGTTAAATGAAGTAGAAAGTTGGATATCTTCATTGTGCAAGTCCGTCCTCAATTGTCATTTTACAAAGTAAACTCAAGAGAATCAAAATGATAGTGAATATATTATAACCCTATGGACTACTTAATGGAAATTTTGAGCTTCTTCAATGCATGAGTACAATTAGGAATGCGACTAATCTAATCTTTCCTATTTTAGTAAACAGAAGAGCTCAATCAAGTGGGTTAATGAGGCTTGGATGAGATTCAATGAATTACCTATTTAGTGGAGTCCCATGGTGTTAGCCATAACTTCATGCATGGCACTCAGTATCTCCTTGAAGCTCAATTATATACGATGATAAGCCACAAACACTTCAAAGCTAATGAAGCTTCAATTAAACTTCCTTGAGTACCTGGTCCAAGAGACTTGCTCTCTTGATAGTATATCTCCTAAATTCAGTCCCATAATGCCTTGTGATGATCAAGTGGCTTTAATCTTTCCAATTATTAACTAATACTTATTGTAGATGTATTAGTGGGATGAGAGATAAAGCTTGTTTGAGGTATCTATGAGCTTGAAGTCAAGCTTTAATGGCTACCCTTACTGTCCACCGTTAGGGTTTCTCCAAGAGAGCAAGAGATGTTAGAAGATGAGAAAGAAGGCCCAAATCTACTCCATTCTCTACCCATGCATGAGAAGGACTCTAGGAAGGAGTGTGCCATAGCAAGCATGCTAGAGATGGCCAAAATGACCAGTGAAGGGATACCTTTTAGCTCACAAATCAGAGATATACCTCAATCTACTACTTAATCTCTTGTTGAAGATGCCTAGAACTAAATGGGTGATTCCTCTTTCTTGGATGGAGGATCCATGGTAGCTTGAGGAACCTTGAGGGGAGAGAGAGAAGAAAGTTTTCTTTTTTGAAAACTAAATGAGATTTAAGCTTCCACTAACTTTTGAGACTCCATTTTGACCAAAGGCCTCTATAATATGCATAAAAATTTGTGAGGACCTACTAAATTAGCATTTGTTACACCCAAATATATCTCTAGCTCTGCAATTCCTTCAAGAAGGCTATGTCAAGATTGCGGGAGAGAAGGAAGGAGTCTCACTTGTAGCTTTCTTGCTTGCACAATGGGGGAATACACACAGAGGTGGAGGCTGAAAACAGTTTTCCTCTTCTTAGTTGTGTAAGCCAAAAAGAACTCTCATACAAAGAAATAGAAGAACCCTATATATGGGTCTCAAACCAAACTCAGCTAACTAAGGTGGCATACTACCTAAGCCACGAACTAGAGTAGATAAGGATAGCTATCATGTAGCTATTATTCATGGGCGGTGTACCAACCGCGTCTGCAACTGACAAGTCGGTGACATAAATACACAACGGTCACCCTGGCGTATCACGAGTGGAGCTCGATATCTCAACACTCCCCCTCGAGCTCAATCCCAATTCCTGCACACCAAGCAGGTCTCTGAACTTGCGCAGCTTCTCTGCGCCCAATGCCTTCGTGAATATGTCAGCTACCTGATCCTCTGTGCTGACATAAACTAGATCAATAAGACCTAGTAAAACCCTCTCTCACACATAGTGATAATGCACCTCACTGTGCTTTGTTCTAGCATGATAGACTGGGTTATTTGCCAAGTGTATACTACTCATGTTGTCACAATAAATGACAACTGGCACATCTGTAGACTGATGCATATCATAAAGTAGCTTATGCAACCAAGCTACCTCACATGCAGCCATTGCTGCACCCCTGTACTCAGCCTCTGTCCTCGACAAGGCAACTGTAGGCTGTTTCTTGCTGCTCCAAGTGACTGCAGCACTCCCAAAAGAGAACACATATCCACTGGTAGATCGTCTATCAGAAATACTACCAGCCCAATCAGCATCAGTGTATCCATGCAACTGTATCTGAACCCCAGTCTCATAAAATAGTCCATATTGCAATGTGGACTTCACATACCTGAGTATGCGTCTAGCCGCATCCAAATGTGGTTTCCTTGGAGCCTGCATAAACTGACTTACCAATCCAACAGCATAGCTCAAATCTGGCCTGGTAATAGTCATATAAATCAAACTTCCTACTATGCGTCTGTACATAGTAGGGTCTTCTAGAAGCTCACCTGCATCTGTGCTCAGCTTCACATTCTGCTCCAAAGGAACTGAAATAGGCTTACAGCCTGTCATCCCATATTTGGACAGCATGTCCAATCCATACTGCCTCTGCAAGAGCTGTATCCCACTTGGTGATCTAATCACCTCAATGCCCAAGAAATAACGCAGCTCTCCCAAATCCTTCATCTCAAACTTCTGCTTCAATAGCATTTTCACATGAAGGATATCTTCATCACTGTCACCTGTCATAATCAAATCATCAACATAAATGACAAGTAGCATAATACCTTTCTCTGTTTTTCTCACATAAAGTGAGAAATCTGCCTTGGAAATCTGAAAGCCAATAGTGACAAGATACTATCCTATCTTGTCAGACCATGCTCTAGGTGCTTGCTTCAAGCCATACAAGGCTTTCTTCAACCTGCAAACAAACTCAGGATGAACAGCATGCACATAACCTGGTGGCTGCTCCATATAGACCTCTTCTTGCAAATCACCATGCAAGAAGGCATTCTTTACATCCATCTGATGTAAAGACCATCCCTTTGATGCAGCCATAGCAATGACTGCTCTTACGGTTGCCATCCTTGCAACTGGACTGAATGTTTCTTCATAGTCAATGCCATATGTTTGTGCATACCCCTTGACTACTAATCTTGCCTTGTATCTGTTCACAGAACCATCTGCATTGTGCTTCACCTTATAAACCCACTTACAACCAATTGCATTCTTACCTTTAGGCAAAGGTACCAATTCCCATGTAGCATTTGCTTCCAAGGCATCCATTTCTTCATCCATGGCTTTCTCCCATTTTTCTTTTCCCATGGCTTCCTCAAAAGAAGTGGGTTCTGGTTCCTGTATCACTTTAACCATATATGCATAGTGAATGGCTGTAAATCCATCATATTTCAGCCTATCCATAGGATACCTAGCTCTTGTAGACCTGCGCAAAGTAGGTTCACTCCCAGGTGCTCTCAAAACATCCCTGGTCTTTCTTACTCTAGGTGTAACAATAGAAGGAATACCCAACTCATCATCAATGCTCTGTTCTGAGCCACTGGATTCACCATCCACATAAGAGTGACCTGCATTCACATCAAACATGGGCTGATCAACCTTCTCTTTTCCTTTTCGTGATACCTGCATACCACTATCTGCATTGCTTTGAGAAGATTCTCCTGATCTCAATCTGCCTGTCCATGGCGAAGAATGTGAACCACTGCTAGAGGACGCTCCAGGTCCACTAATATTTTGTGACTGCTGCTGTGAATTCTGTGCAGCATTACCATTTTGTGCATCTACATCATCAATCACATTTACTGGTTTATACCAGCTACTAATCTCATCAAAAACAACATCTCTGCTCACTATAAACTTACGAGTAGAAGGGTTATAGCATCTATACCCTTTTTACTGCAGAGAGTAACCAATAAAGATGCACTTCTCAGCTTTTGGATCCAACTTGGATCTCAACTCATCTGGCACATGTACATAGGCAATGCAACCAAAAATTTTCAAATGAGAAATATCTGGTTTCCTACCAGTATACCTCTCCTCTGGAGTCATTCCATGTATTGCTGCAGTGGGAGTCCTGTTCATTATGTAGACTGCTGTAGCAACTGCTTCAGCCCAGTAAAAATCTGGCAAGTCTTTTTCATTGAGCATGGCACGAGATACCTCTCCAATATGCCTGTTTTTCTTTTCTGCAATTCCATTTTGTTGTGGGGTATGACTGCATGAATATTACTGCTTTATGCCATGCTCCTGTAGGAACCTTGCAAACTCATTTGAGAGGTACTCTCCCCCTCCATCTGACCTTAGGCATTTTATCTGCAGGCTTGTTTCTTTTTCAACCATAGCTTTAAGAGTTTTGAAATGCCCAAAAACTTCACTTTTCTTTTTCATAAAATACACCCAAACTTTTCTGCTATAGTCATGAATAAAAGTGACAAAATAATGACAGCCTCCAAGAGATGCAGCTTTAGTAGTCCACACATCAGAGTGGATTAATTCCAATGGCTTCTTACTCTCTTGAACATGTCTAGGAAACGGTTTCCTTGCCTGTTTTCCAAACTGATAGGCTTCACATACCTTATGCATTTCTACAACCTTGAATTTAGGCAATCTTGCAATAATATTTTGGGCCTGCATTGATTTAAGTCGCTGTACATTAACATGACCAATGCATTTATGCTAGATATCAATATCTGCAACTACACCGGTCCCATGTGCAAACATTGCTGCACTCAATTCAGGCATGTCTGCATCCAACGTAAACATTCTGCCCTTCTTCTTTCCTTTTGCTATCAAGCGACCTTTATTTTTCATATCCTCAACAAAGCATCCATGAGGATTAAATCTGACCTGCAAGCCCTGCTCAACCATTTGACCAACAGAAACCAGATTCTTGGTGATATTCGGGACATGAAATACATCGGACAGGTATTTCTTTTTCCCATCCTGCATAGACAAAGGAATTTTTCCAATCTGCACAATAGGATGTGCAGTATCATCACCAGTCTCCACAAATCCTGGTTTTTCCATTTTCCTTGCATCCTCCATCCATTCTGCATGACCTGTCATGTGGTTTGATGCACCTGAGTCAACATACCATACATCATTGCTTTCTTCTGCACTTGTCACAGAATTGTTCATGTGCTGCACCATAAACAAATGCTCATTTCTGTCATCACCCTGTCTACTAGAAGATGCATAATTCCCTTGTTGCAGTTTTCCATTCATGATGTCATTCTGCTTTTTATAGCAGTCTTTAGCCATATGACCCATTTTACCACAGTAGTAGCATTCAACATTACTGTTTGCATTTTGGCCTCTTTGCCATCCACCACGACCTCTTTGGCTCCCCCTGCCTCTAGAGTTACCACGTCCTCCTCCATAGGACTGGTTTTCTTGAGTTTGCTGCATATTTTGATTTCTACCACAGCCTCCAGATCGGCCTCCTCTACCTCTTCCAGCATTTGAGTAGAAGACAGCTTCTTTTGAAGTTCCTACTGAAGACGATGCACCACCATTTCTCTACTCCTCAGAAATTAGAAGAGCAATCAACTCCTCAAAATCAGGAAATCTTTCACGGACGGAAATGGATGTTCGGAACTGTGCATAATCCTTTCCTAGACCATTCAAGGTCACTGAGACTAAATCATCATCTTCCACTGGCGACCCAATGGAAGCAAGTGCATCTGCAATCTTCTTCACCTTCATGTGGATGCTCATACTTTCTCTTTGCACATTGTGCAACTCTTGCTTGAGCTGCATTTTCCTGGCTTACGTATTTGTGCTATACATTTTTGACAAAGTATCCCATGCCTCCTTTGGCGTACTTGCATCTTGAATATGCACAATCATAGAGTCTGAAATGCTGATAGACAGCCAGTACATAACTTTCCTGGCTCTCTCATGCCATGCTTTAAATGCCTGCAGCTGTTGATTGGGAACATCAGGAAGAACTGGTTCTTCTTCATTTCCTGCAACAAATTCCCAATATCCTTTTTCCATAAGGAAATTCGTCATTCTAAACTTCCATGCTTGGAAGTTGTTCTTGTCAAGCTTTTCAGTGACAATCTGTGAGAAAGAATCAGACGCCATTACAGAACACTGCAAAAAATTCTGTCACTGCAAAGAACACAGCTTCAGCCTCACAAAGGCAAATCTGCAAAACTGACGAAAGTGGTATTTGACCACACAGTCACTTCCTAGTGACGATTTTGCATCAACAGGCAACAGGGATGATTCTGTAACTCCCAATGTCTCTGCGCACAAGCATACGATGCAATTTCTACAGTAACTTTTCACCGACCTGTAGAACAGTGGCTGCACAGCATAAAACTGGGCCTTTTCCTGAGTGCGTGCAGAAAAATTCCGCCTCCAAAACAGGCCCCGAAATGGCCTCAAATCAAAAAAACAAGGTCGCCCAGGGCTAAAGCCCTTTCCCGCAGCAATACTGCCCTCTTGCTTTGTCGCGAAGGGCATCTCAACCTGAGACAATGCACTCCTGCACTTTCCGGCTGTGCTACCTGCAGAGATCTGCTCCCAAAACAGAAAATGAAAGCAACACTGCTCCTCTTACCAGAACACTGCGAGCTTGGCTTGCTTTCTTGAGCTCCTTACCACGAACAAGGCTCTGATACCATGTCAAGATTGTGGGAGAGAAGGAAGGAGTCTCACTTGTAGCTTTCTTGCTTGCACAATGGGGGAATACACACAGAGGTGGAGGCTGAAAACAGTTTTCCTCTTCTTAGTAGTGTAAGCCAAAAAGAACTCTCGTACAAAGAAATAGAAGAACCCTATATATGGGTCTCAAACCAAACTCAACTAACTAAGGTGGCATGCTAACTGAGCCACGAACTAGAGTAGATAAGGATAGCTATCATGTAGCTATTATTCATGGGCGGTGTACCAACCGCGTCTGCAACTGACAAGTCGGTGACATAAATACACAACGGTCACCCTAGCGTATCACGAGTGGAGCTCGATATCTCAACAAGCTACCATTTGCCTATAGTACTCTCTATGTATTTAAGTAAAATATGGTTTTACTTCTTAAAAAGGAAAGTAGATATAAAGAAAGAGAGGGAAGAAAGGACCAAAGCATTATGCTCTGATACCACTTGTAACGAAGATGGAGAGGGAGAAAAGAGGAGAGAGAAGACTATAGAAAGGATAGATAAGAGAGAGAATAGGAGAGATAAAGATTAGAGAAAGGGAGTGAAAGACAGGAAGAGAGAGAAAGAGAGAAGGGAAACCATGAAAGATGAAGAGACTTGATCATTGATAAATTGATACCCTAACTGTGTCTCTTTACACCTTATACACCCCTCAGTATGATTAGGTGTTTTCCCTGCACTAACCCCTAGTTCCCAATCTTTACATGTACATCCTCAGCTGGTCCTTAGTTGAAGTAGCTCCTCAAACAAACCCCTTCAAGGCATTTTTTGGCTCTCAACCTCTCATCTCCCACATTACAATCTTTGAGAGTCATATATGCATGCATACTCCCAATGATGACAAGATATAAAAGTGGTTCCCTAAGTAGAGCTCTAATTTTTGTGTGTTAACTTTCTGAAGCTAAAGCATACTAGTTGTTTGATTCTAAAAGAGACTATATCATTATAGAAAGAGATGTTGTCTTTGACAAGAGGAATACCATGCAACCCCCTATAGTAGCTTCTTAGAATATTCCTTAGCCTATATTTCTTGATATATTATCTCTTAAGCCTGTGGTCTACTATCCACTCATGATGTGCATAGAGAGAATTCAACTCTTGGGCCCCCTCCTAAGGATCCATGACCTTACTGGTAACCCTAATTGTGGCAGGCCACAAAAAAGAAGCTTGAGAGCATGACTAGAATGAAACCTAGACTTTGGTGGATCATCCAATGTAGGAGAGGTTATCAAGACTAAGTGGATTTATTGCACTAAAATGAAAGCTAAAGGAACCTTGGATAAGTACAAGAATGGCCTTGTGCCACAAGGTTTTTGGCAAAAGCAAGTCATTGACTATGAAGAAACATTTGCATAGACTAATTATTGGTTGCAATGCCCACACATACACTTAACCAATCTATTAGATGGATGTCAAAATATGGAGGAGGAATTCTATGTGCAATAGCCTCTCAATTTATCTCTTATGGACCATAAAGATTGTAATACTTCCACACAATTAAAAGTTAGTCGGTTAGTTCGAAAGTTAGTTAGTCAATTAATAAGTTAGTAAGGTTACTAAATAATGACTAACTAAAGTAAAAACTATATCGTTAATACCTTAAAAATTTTATTTAATTAAAAATTTTGAGGATTGTAACCTGACATTTTTTCCAGATTGACAAGGACTGTAGCCACCCATCACGGAAGTTACCACGTGAACGAGAGCTATGAGCCATATTAATCATTAATGTCAATGTGTATAGTATGGATGGTCCAAAAATACTAGATTTTTGGATAAAATTAGCATATTTTTTATATTATGGATATTATTTATTGTAAATATGGTTCACAAATCGGATGATGTATGCATACATAGAGAGCGTCGGAAGGTTCCCAAGAGCAAAGAACTCTACTTTAAGCTCAAAAAACAAGAAGATAGACTTGCACAACATGAAGCAAAAAGACCAATTGGGTACAATCTCTCCCCACGCCTTGTGTGAGCGCTTCACAAGGCATGTATTTATAAATTTATTCATCTCAAAGCTCAAAAATAGCCCAAATTTTACAATAATCATGCTTTAGCTTTTTTGTTTGCTTTTGTCCAAATAAAGAATAAAGCGGTTGGGCGGCCCAAAAGTCGAGCTGTGCCCAAATACAATGTTCCATAATGAAATATTTAAACCGTGTGTCCATGCACAGACAAAATAATAAATATTTGTCAAGTGCTTCAATAAATAAGCATGCCTAAATAAATATTAGCACCATGCCTTTAATAAGATGCACGGCCATCAAAAATGATAATTCCTTCTAGGTAATTTGAATATACACTATCGCCTAGTGCTTTCCAATGCCACCTCGCATGCTCTACATATCAACTGAAACATTCACAATTATTAGAAAATAATAAAATTAAACCGACAAAAGTGAATACCTAGCAAACTTCAGCTACAAAATAAATAAATAGGTTGGAACTCTGTCCTAACCTTAATTTAATACAAGTGCACCCTAAACTCATAAACGTCCATTAATTTAAATATGTATTTTGTGAAATCATCCGATGTGGAGTCACCCACGTGCACATTAAATTAACATGACGCCTGAAAAGGACAGGCGTCCCCGTCAACTTCTTCTCGCACAAGGAATCTACCTTGTGTACGAGCCCCTGTAAATAAATATAGTTTTACGAAATCCACCGCAAAACCTCACAGAATCCACTATGGAATAAAAATGCACGAAATCCACGGTGGTCTCACAGAATCCACCGTGGAATATGCCTCCTAGCATCATACCCTCGGCGTGGGATAGTAATTGACCTCAATTGCTATTAGCTCAATGTGGAACGAGCAGTGAGGGGTAAGCACTTAGGTCACGGGCATACATCCATTGGGCCTCTTCAACATGATGATTTTTAAACTTAACCAAATATCTAGAATATCTACGGCCAGTTCTAGTGGTCATAAAGTTAGTGTCTAGAATAGTTTCGGGTTCAAGGATTTCAGTTTCTTCTTCTAATAAATGAGGGTTTTCATAAACAAGGTGAGTATGTAATTAGCCTCTAAAAGGTCATAATAAACTAATATGATGTAAGGTGTCTGCTTGTCCACTTGTGGGACACGTCTTAGTAGCCCATCAGGAGGGGAGTCTACAAAGCGCCACCTGGCACTCACAAGGAATGTCATAGGGTTTGCGATCTAGATCTTCCCGAGTCTGCCCCGAAGCGGAAGTATCCGGCCGTTCCCACTTAGGACCGACCTGAAGTCAAGGTTTCTTTCCTATCAGCCAAGTCTCTAGGAAGTAGCTAGCGTCGAGCTCCAGATGAACACTTTGCATAGGAACAACAGAGTCGAAGCGGATTTATGCTGCACTTGGTTCATGGAGAATGGAAAACGAGAGGGATTCGAAGCTCATCCTCTCTGCCCATAAGGCATAGTCCGATTCCGCTCCCCTAAAACAGTATAAATTGGGATTCTAACTCTACCGACTCTAGGTCTTCACAGTTTTGTTATTACGTCTTTTGAGAAAAGTTCCCAGCTAATCGGGACCACCCTTCCATAGGACGGACCCAAGTCACGTCCACCGCACTTTCCTCGATAGCTTTAGTTGTCTAATTAGGTCCTACCACATTTATGTGCGACACTTAAAATCAACTTCATTAATTAAGCCTTTTAGGGCACAGAGTTCGTTCACGTAATTTACAACATATACACAAAAACAAAACAAACAGTCATTTTATCAAACAAGTTCCTTAACTTATCTTTAAGTTAATCTTTGTCTCCTGCCCATACAAGAGAATTATGTATCCCTTCTGTCCAACAGAAGTACCCGGTCCAAATCTCATGGCACCGAAATTTTCATCCTTTATCTAGAATAGGATCTTCCAATGTCCCAGACGTTGGGCTCACGGGGATCTCCAACTCCATTCTGGACAGGAAAGGGGTGTCCAAAGCTCCACCTGACCCATAAGCGATCTAGGAGTGAGATGCCATTTCCATGGTTGGCCTTTTCACCACTCGATCATTGGCCTGTGAATCGAGCAGTGCCCTCTCGGGATAATCCGCGATGTGATCTTGGAGATGATCCACGCGTGCAAAATATCCTTCCTTAATTAATCCAATTAAAATTCAAGCATAATCAAAGCAATCAGCTCTAATATCATCTTCTAGAAAAACATTCCTTTATTCCCATGGCAACTTGTTATTACAGACCCCTGCCATTCATTTGCCATCAACACAAGCCTTGGAATTTTTATCCAAATCACAATGCAATAATCCCTTGATTGAAAGAAAAACATTTAGGGTGTTGTTCAATTAACCAACAAAACTAATTATATTTTTTTCAACAATACAATAATAGACGCGACAATAATTCCATCACATATTCACTCTCTCCCTTGGGGCCAAAGAGTAGAATTTACTTAATATTCCCTCCTTTAGCCTAAGACATATGCCAAAGGTTCCAATACTATACATGATGTAAGTCCTATAATTCCAATGTAAATTAATCAATCTAGTAAGAGCATTTATGCCTCTTCTCTAAGTGACAATTACCTTTTAGCATTTTTCTACTATGCAATATTTTTTCTTGGCTTTATCTTCCTTTCTCCTAAGGCAAGGAGTCGCATGTCATCGATGTAAAGTTTACATAATCGCTCCCATGTATGTATCGTGTGTATGCATTTGCGAACTTTAAACAATATTATCCTCGGTAAAGATTAATCAAAGACTCATCGATGCTCAATAACACCATTTATGGAGAATATGGGAATTTTCCATAAGTTTGGGACACATGGTCAAATCTTTGGATTTGTCATAACTTGAACACTATAACTCCAAATCAAGTGCTCTATAGCTTAATAGATTCCATTTTTCAAGCGCTTTCCAATGATAGGTCACATCATATGGTTTCGAGAAACTCATGGGCATATTATCCGGGTGCCACCTTTTTAGTATTCAAAAAATGGGAATTGGGAGATTCTCAAACTCATTAATATTATGTTCAATACTTTAGTGTCCCATATGTTGCTTATGCTATGCATGGATTCATCACATAGCAACTAGGTGCAATTTAACTCCCTTTGATACAAGCACTTCACAAACTTCATCTTTGAATATTTGAGATGCGATTTATCCTTTTCAATGACCTATTCTAGCACCACAAGGTATGGAGCCTAATGCATCTCTTGCGAGCATTAAAACAAGCATCTATCAATTTGAAAATACATTACTTACGATCGGTACCGCAATTGGATTGATAGTGATACCTTCGCCCGAAGCTCTGTTACTAGTTGTAGGATTGTTATCCGCACGCGACATTCTTCGCTTGGAGGCCATCGTCTGCAAGCAGACTCAAGAGATTAAGAAGCTGGAATAGATTCAAAATGGGAGAGCGAAAGAGAATATGGTTAAATCGAGGATCGAGATAGAGGGAAATTGTGCAGCCTCTCGGGGTAACTCTCTCTCTCTCTCTCTCTCTCTCTCTCTCTCTCTCTCTCTCTCTCTCTCTCTCTCTCTCTCTCTCTCTCTCTCTCTCTCTCTCTCTCTCTCTCTCTCTCTCTCTCTCTCTCTCTCTCAAGCTCTCTCTTACAATCTCTTGGAGGGGTATACTCTCTCTCTCCCTCTCTCTTGCAGCCTTTCGGGGTCTCCTTATGCTCCCTTGTGCCTCCCCATGCCTCATATTTATAATGAATTAGAGAGGAGGAGATAAGTTTGAGAACAAGAGTGGAGGGGCTCTTAGAAGACTTAGTGATCTGATGCTCAGATCATAAATCTGATGATTGCATTGGCTCCAAAAGGGGGGTAAAACACCAAGACGCTTGGTTAGAAAGCTCTTAGTTCACTCCTTCTTCTTTTCTATGTTCGAAGTGTTGCTACTGTCTATAGACTGCAATCGCGGTGCGAGCGATTTTGCCAGTCACTTTTCTTTATTTCTCTTTTTATAAAATCTCCAAAACTAACTAAAACATCACATGTCTTTTCTTTTAAATGACTTTTAGTTTTATCTTTTTAGGATAATATCTAAAATATAATAGTTTTATTTTCCCCCAAAAATCTAATATTTTTGGACCACTCAAACTATACACATTAATACTAGTGATTAATATGGCTCATAAGTCCCGTTCACATTGTACTTTTCGTGAAGGGTGGCTACGGTCCTTATTAATTCGAGAAAAATGTCAGATTTATGACTCTCAATTTTTTTTAATATATTTTTAATTGAATAAAAATTATTAGCTATTAATGTTAGTCAGTTTTTACCTTGGTTAGTTTTTAGTTAGTAATCTTACTACCTTATTAATTGACTAACTAACTTTCAAACTAACCGACTGACTTTTATTGCGTGAAAATATTACATATGAAAAGTATTGTGGATTTTTCAGTGTTAGGGTAGTTCTAATTTAAATGAATTTTCATTGATTTTGTGAATGATTTTGAAAGGTCCATAAAATCTAGGGGCTAACTTAACAACAGGGTGTTTCTCAACACTTTGTAATTGTCTCTTTTCAATGCGTAACCAAACATAATCATCAACTTCAAACCTCATAGCTTTTCTTTTTTGGTTAGCTTGTTTAGTGTATGATTGCTGGGCTTTCACAATCATGTCTTTGACTTCAGCAAAAATAGTAGCATGAATATTGGCAATATCATCATCAGCTTTAACTTTATTTGACAATGATGTAACATGTGTATACAATCTATGTCCATAAATGATTCCAAATGCTGCTTTCTATGTAGTTGTATGTGGTGTATTATTGTATGCAAACTGAAGTAAATGCAAGTGTGTATCCCATGTTTGTGGTTTTGAAATTGTGTATGCACGCAAAAGTTCTAAAATGGTATTGTTAGTAGCTTCCGTTTGCCCATTTGTTTTAGGATGAAATGCAAATGAGAAATCAATCTATGTACCTAAATTAGCAAGCAAAGTAGTCCAAAAATTATTACAGAATCTAGAATCACGGTCAAAAATAATAAATTTTGGCAAACCATGGTTGGTGAAAACAGTTTTCAAAAACAATTGAGCAACTCGAGATGCAGTTAATGTTTTCTTGCATGGAATGAAATATGCTTGTTTGCTAAATCGATCTACAATAGTCCAAATCATATCATGATTAGCTTGGGTGTTAGGCAAACCAGTTATAAAATCCATTGAAATATGTTCCCATGGTCGTTCATGAATCGATAAAGGCATTAATAAACCATATTGCTTACCATGGTGTCGCTTAGCTCTTTCACAAATTAAACACTCAAATACAAAGTTAGAAACATCAGATTCCATTTATGGCCAGTAAAAATCATCAACCAATGTACGCAAAATAGAAATAATACCTCTATGGCCTTAATATGGGGGACAATGAATTTATGCAACACAAATGATCGAAATGAAACAGTTACACACAACCTTTTCTCATAAACATAAATCCATCAGAACAAGACAATGAATCTATTGGATCCAGTTATTTGTAACTAATTTATTTCAATCAACTTGAAAATTGGGGTCTTGGTCATAGGTATCTTTCATAGGGATAAGGGAATCAAAAGATATAACAAAGTTATTATGGATACTTGGTATTCTACTTAAGGCATCGACAACAACATTCTCTTTTCTAGGTTGGTATTGAACAAATGGATGAAAGCTTCGAATAAAAGCAGCCCATTTAATATGACAGTGAGAAATTTATGGCTGACTAAGGAGATGTTTGATACTTTATTGGTCAGTTTTGATCATGAATTCAAATCCCGTTAAATAGTGTTTCCATTGACGTAAAGCTTATACTACTGCTAGCAATTCTTTATCGTAGGTAGAATACTTGAGTTCAAATAGTTTAAGTTTGCAGCTAGAGTAGGCTATGGGATGTGAATCTTGCATAAGGATGGCTCCTATTCCAGATCCACTAGCATCAGTGACTACTAGGAAGAATGATCTATTAAAGTCAGGTAATTGCAAAACAAGGGCATGTGTTAAGGTATGTTTCAGTAAATCAACAGACTTTTGCTTATTATCAGACCAATGATACATGATACATTTCTTTAATAATTTTGTCAGAGGTAATGCAAGCAATGAGAAATTTCTCACAATTTTTTTATAAAAGCTAGCAAGTCCTAAGAAAGAACGTAATTCATGCACATTTTTAGGTATCGGCCAATTCAAAATTGCTTCTATCTTTTTAGGATCAACTTTAATACCATCAAATGAAACAATATGTCCTAAGTATTCAATGTGGGTTTGGAAAAATTCACTCTTTTTAGAGTTAGCATACAATTGATTCTCTTTCAATAATTTGAAGACCAAATATAAATGTTCATAATGCTAATTCCCATTCTTACTAAAAACCAATATGTAATCAAAGAAAACAATGACACAATGCTGATGCTTCAAAAATATGCAATTCATCATATGACTGAATGTGGCTAGTGCATTAGTTAAACCAAAAGTCATAACAAGGAATTCATAATGACTAAATTGAGTCCTAAATGCAGTTTTGATCGTCTACCCTAGGAATTGGATGTCTATTCTTCACATTGATCTTGTTTAGGGCACAATAATCAATCCACATCCTATAGGTGTTATTTTTCTTTTTAACTAATAGGACAAGTGCACCAACATGAGAACTACTTGACGTAATGAGTCCTCGGGTTAACAATTCTTCAACTTGGGTTTGAATTTCTTTCTGTTCAATTTGATTATGTCGATAAGGTGCTTTACATGGTGGTTGTGATCCACGAATTAAATCTATTTTATGATCTTCAGGATGTGTAGATGGTAAGTCAGCAGCAAACTAATCTTTAAATTGTGAAAGAAATTGTGAGTGCCTAGGATGCATCTGATTTTCCTTAGCTTCAATTTCATTCACCCATATTAAGTAGGATTTTCTACCTTTTCTTAATGCATGTTTAGTATGTGTGTGACTAAGTAATGGAAAGTTATCAAAAGTGTACGTACCATGTAATGTGATTTGTTTCCCATTAGAATGAATTGTCATTGAATGCATGGAATAATCTATATCATGATTGCATTTATGATGCCAAGGCATTTCCAAAATAATGTCACTAAATTCCAAAGGTATAACTAAGAAATTTCTGCGCTCAACATAATCACCAATTTTAATTTCTAAGTCATGAACTTCTTGTGTGACATTGTATCTAGTGCCTAAGAATGCAGCCTTGATGCGATAATGAGTTGAAACAGTATGTAAATTCAATTCTATTTTTGCAAAAATAAAGTCGTGTGTGCTCTCGTCATCATGTAAAACAATCTTTTCTTTACCATGCACAAGACATTTCATCGTTAATAAAGAATGAGGATTTGGCATACCTGGTAAAGTATCTGAAGTAGTACCGATATTGTCATTGTCTTCCGTGAAATTGGGCATTTCTTCATGGTATTCATCTTCAGTTGCTCCCAAGTAGTTGATGTCAATAGTTGACTTTTTGGATTGACAATTCACTGCTAGATATCCAGTTGGTGGCACTTGTAGCAAACTATGGATTTGGCTTTGGAAACATTATTAGTAATAGTTGGAAGTTTAGGAATGTTGGGATTTAGCTGGAAAGATGGCTTAGGATTTGGATTTGTGTTATGGTAAATCAAGGGGCGTGTCCAAGATTTACGGAGAGAAAATGGAACAAAGCGATTTTGATTGAATCTTCGAAAGTTCAAATTGAATTTCTTTGTATCGAAGTTACTGTTAGTTGGGAATTGTTGTGGTCACTTCTCTCATCCTCCAATTTTTTCTTCAGCATCATGGGCCAAAGAAATCGCATCCTCGAGGGTCGTTGGCTTGAACATGTTCACCTCCGCATAGAAGTGACCAAGCAAATCAGACATAAACTTGCACTTGTGGATCGCCTCAGGTACATCTTCAAGCATTTGAAGTTGCAATAAGGCATTCCAGAAATGCTTGGTATATTGTGAAATAGGCTCACGATCTCTTTATTGCAGAAGATCCCACTGTTTGATTGCTTTTTTGTGGAATTGACGTGGAATAAAATTCTGCAAAACATTCTTTTGAAAAGCCTCCTAAGTAGTAGGGCAATCAACACTTTTGCGAACAACAGTCCACCATAGCAATGCTCTGTCCACTAAATGGTTAGTGACACACTTGAGTTCTTTTTTGGCATATTGTTTCTCATGGAAATAATCATCAAACTAATTGATAAAAGTGAGACCAGACTTTCCATCACGTAGCCCATTAAAAGTACGAAATTTGAAATTTCTTTTACTTATCTTGGCTTCTTTCTTGATAGATTATGCTTCGAGTGTTGCATCAATCGTATGTCATATAACATCTTCGGGTTGCGGTCCATCTTGTTCGACAGTAGATCATTGAAGAGTGGCCAGTTGAGCTTGCAAAGTTTAACGTGCTCTTCATTCCTCTTGAAGCTGCATCATAATTAGGTCCAATTTTTGCTCCACCGTTGGTTCTGGTAAATCACCTTTGGTCATAAAATCTTCCATATTTTGATCGGTCATCCTGCAAAATTTCAAACAACCTCACACACTCGAAATCTTGTTAGCACGATGAGCATAGCTCAAAGTTGGGTTTACAAGGCTTGTTTTTTTTTTAAATGGCTTTTTGCGATCTTTCTTCTTTTTGCGGGTACAAAAATTGATAAAATCCTTCTTCCAAGCAAAAAATATAATGTATGTGTCAGTTTTCTTGCTGAAAACTATCTCTGTCAGAGTGCAGGTACGAATAGGGACATTCAGGAAGGTTGGAAACAAGTTCGGGATTATCTCAGTGTGAACGCCCGCTAGGAAGGGAATTTAAAGGTTGAATTGTGACTTTAGCATTTAAGCTTTAGATAAGAAAGCTTTATTTAATCATGTCAACAGTGTGAGGACGTCGGCAGCTTTTTCACGGCGACGGTAACATTCAGTACATACTGTCGCTGCTGATTATCAAGCTTTAGAGGGCTTAAGCTTATCTTAAGCTTTGTTAAGCTTCATAAACTCAAGTTTGATTAAAATTCTTGCATGTTTTTTCTGAGAAGAAAAAGACTTATCAAAGGAACTTCCCGGGTGGTCCTCCGTCAACAGAGAGTGGTCCTTCGCGATCCAACAGCACATCAAGGGGTTCTTCACTGCCAGGAACACACTGGTATTGACGGTTCATCGCGATACTGACTGTAGAGCCCGTTCGTTCCAAGATCTTTGCCTTCGCGCGAGATGATAAGCGATTGGAAGCCCTTGATCTCAGCTTCGCTCTGATACCACTGTGCGCAAATCAGATGATGTATGTGTACGTAGCGAGCGCGGGAAGGTCCCCAAGAATAAAGAACTCTACTTTAAGCTCAAAAAACAAGAAGATAGACTTGCATGACATGAGGCAAAAAGACCAATTGGGTACAACCTCCCCCGACCCTGCTATGTGTTTAAATTTCGGATTTAATGACTTGATGTATGCAATCCATCTCAGCATAGCTATATCCGGAGTAGAGCAACTCGTGATCATACCAATCAATGGCAAGCAATCTATCTCTACCACAACTGAAGCTCCAATAAAGTACTCCTTGTCACATTTGAGAGCCGTAACAATCCCCAGTAACTCCCTCTTGATTTGCGGATATCTCCTCTGTCTCTCGTTTAGGACTTTCGCCCCAAACCGAATAGCATACCTATTTCCATCTGCATCATCTTGACCCACAGCCCAACCTATGCCAATTGGACTAGTGTCAAAATTGGCTGTTTGGCAGCCCTCTCTATTTGCTGATCATTGTCAGCAGGTGGAAGCGGTACAGCTACCGGCTTCACCTTCTTATCCACAGTTTTGTATTTCGTGTCAACCCTGGCTTCATTATGCTCTTCTGCATTACTCAAATCTTGCTGTAAATCACCAATTCTGCACTCCAATGGCTAAATATCCTCAGCCCTCTGCGCTATGGACTGCATAGGAACAGCCCTAAACTCTGAATGCTGAAATATTTCAGCAGTAAACTCTGTTGGCTGAAAGTTTTCAGCCCTCTGTGTCTCTGTAAGCTGATCATAACCAGCTGGAAACTCTGTTTGCTGAATTTCTTCAGCACTCAACACTTTTTGCTGAGCCACCTCAGCCTCTGACTCAATCTGTGACACAAAATCTGCAATTTCATGAAACATGTCCAGGGATTGCACTAATACATTACTGTGACAACTCTGCATATCAGTTTTCAGCATATCTTCCATCTCTTCCATCATATCTGCACAAATCATACTGTCATACATCCCATCTATGTGCTCATCATCCTCTAAAATTCCTGCATTTTTCAAATTTTTCTTCTTCCTGCATATGTACTGCCTGGCAGCTCTAGGCAACCTAGAAATCTTCTGATAGCTCATCGAACTGTTTGCTGAAATCCCAACAAAACCGGAGGAGAAAACACTGCTGCCAGGAGGCGATAGAAAAGGGTTGTGTTTTATTCAAGAAAAATTCACAGATTAGGATATTTATAAATAGGCCATGAACGCATGTTATGTAGAGAATATATATATAGTGAACTACCTTGTGTGAGCACTTCACAAGGCATGTATTTATAAATTTATTCATCTCAAAGCTCAAAAATAGCCCAAGTTTTACAATAAGCATGCTTTACTTTTGTGTTTGCTTTTGTCCAAATAAAGAATACAGCGGTTGGGCGGCCCAAAAGTTGGACTGTGTCCAAATACAATGTTCTATAATGAAATATTTAAACTGTGTTCCCATGCGCATACAAAATAATAAATATTTATCAAGCGCTTCAATAAATTAGCACGCTTAAATAAATATTAGTACCACACCTTTAATAATAAGACGCGCGTCCCATCAAAAATTATAATTCCTTCTAGGTAATTTGAATACACCCTATCGCCCAGTGCTTCCCAACGCCACTGCCGCCTACTCTACACATCAACTGAAGCATTCACAATTGTTAGAAAATAATAAAATTAAACCGATAAAAGTGAATACCTCTAACAATCTTCAGCTATAAAACGAATAAATAGGTTGGAACTCTGTCCTAACCTTAATTTAATACGAGTACACTCTAAACTCATAAACATCCATTAATTAAATATGTATTTTGTGGAATCACCAGCTCTGGAGTCACCCACGTGCACATTAAATTAACATGACGCCCAAAAAGGACAGGTGTCCCTGTCAACTTCTCGCACAAGGAATCCACCTTGTGTACAAGCCCCGATAAATAAATATAGTTTTACGAAATCCACCGTAAAACCTCACGAAATCCACCGTGGAATAAAAACTCACAAAATCCACCGTGGAATGAGCATGGAATATGCCTCTTGGCATCAAAATATCCTAAAAAGCTATGAAAGTTTCTAGAAAACAAGGCATCATAAAAAAAAGCAAGTGGTTTTTTCAACCAATTTGGGAGATTTAATGAAAACAAAAAGGATTGGCAAAATCGTGTGTGTCGCGATTGCAGTTTACAAATAGCACAAACAACACTTTGAACAAGGAGAAGAAGAAAGAGTGATCAAGAAGATTTCTGACCAAGCATTCACGCACGTCTTAAGATTTTAACCCCCTTTCGAAGTCAATGGAACCATCAGATTTGTGATTTGAGCATTAGATTGCAGATTTTGCCAAGATCGCCTCTATAAGGAGCTCTTCTTCTCAGCCACAACCCTTCTTCTCTAATTTAACTATAAATAAGAGGCATGGGGAGCAGTTTAGGGAAGCACAAGGAGACCCTGAGAGGCTGTGAGAGGAAGGTAGAGAGAGGGAGGTAGAAGGATACCCCTCCAAGAGGCTGCAAGACGAAGCTATCGAGAGAGAGAGAGAGAGAGAGAGAGAGAGAGAGAGAGAGGAGTTACCCTTAGAGGCTCCGAGAGAGAGAGTTAGCTCAATCCCCCCTATCTCGGTCTTCGTCTAAGCAATCTTCTCTTATGCTCTCCCATATCAAAATCATTCCTCCTTCTTCATCTCTCGAATCCACTTGCGGACGATGGCTTCAAATCAACGAGCTAGAAAGACCATGGGAACCACCGCAATCGGTCAAGGAATAGGTGTTGATAGAGATACGGGAGTACCTGAGGTTGTCGAAGTTGCCACTACCAATGGAACATCGGGTGTGGCGAACACGAGCACGAGAAAAGATAAAATTCCCAATGTCGTCTTGCCAAACCAAGTAATTCACTACAATGCTATTATTTCGCCACATAAAATAATAAGGTTTTACACCAAATGATACAAGAGCTACTTGTTAGATTGCACGGACATCATCCATATAAGAATTAATTACGTAAAATATATTAACTCTATTACACTTATATGAATTGACTGTTTCATCCAGAAAGCATACTAGTACACGCATAAACAATTAATCGCTATGATTTGTAGTTAGATTAATTGAGATTCTAAATCATGGAATCATGATGGAAATAGTTGTGAGAGGTTATTGCACATATGACTTTATGCGTGCTTGAGATTAGTAAAATAACTTGATATAATTATTGTCAAACACCACAAGGTTAAGTGTTGACTAATGATTAAAAAGTGAAACTCTATTTAAAGGATTTGTAAGTCATCTTGTTAAGTTATTTGCACAATATATTTCTTTAAGGAATTTCACTTATATTGGGTAAGATAGCCCAAACAGAAAATTCATGCCTTACTTCACATGTTGTAAGAGATGTACTCATAACTTCTTTATGGGGAGGAGAATCCTCATTAGAATATAAGATTACCTTAGGATAAGGTCTACCTTGGCTATGGAAGCTGTGAACTGCACAATGGTGTGATTTTCATTGCATCATTTGATATACATTTGAAAGGACTATTTGTGTTTGCTAGAATCTAGATCTTTGGTTAAGAACATTGACAAATAGGATAAATGGAAAGGCCGCGTTAGGCTACCCCCAAGCTAGCTACAAGACCCTACTTCAAGGGGGTCATGATTATCGCTTTGAGCGGCTTAGACCGGCTTTGTAGCGAAAGGTTTGGTCGGTAGGGATAGTCTCGGGCAGTAGAAAATGTGGGTGCCAGGGGGGGCTCTGGTTGTAAATCCTAGATTGTTTCTAGAATCTGACAAGCCCCTTTATGACCCAGGATGGGATCCTGGAACCCTAAATACTAGTTACAAGGGTGGAATCTTGGTGGGCAGAATACCCTCGTGGATTTCTATGTATCTTCCATAGGTCTAAAAGATGGAAATTGTAATAAGCTTCCTATATAATAAAGAAGGTTGTTTTATTCAAGGATTGTTTGAATGGTATGCATGTCTGTGAGATAAATTACATGAAGGAACGTGTGATTTAACAGACTAATTAAGGAAGTTAGTTGTATATGTTCCAATAAGTGTGTTGTAGGTAATTAAAAAACTAAAGATGATTCTGTCATCAAAGAAAAGCGGGTGGGCACGTAACCCTCGATGAGTCCGTCCAACAATAGGGTGGTCCCGGTTAGTTGGGAGCTTTTCTAAATTGGCAATAGAAATAGAAAGACGATAAATTAACCAACTAGGCATTAGGTAGAACTGACTTGCATTATTTTAGGGGGTCGGAATGGGATTTTGCCTTATGGGCAAGAGGGTTCACGTACTACACTCCCCTCCATCTCCCATTCTCTTTGAACCTCCTTTTAACCAAGTGCAATGGCAAGTCCACTTCAAATCAAGTAATCATGTAGAAGTGGAAACTCGAAATTATTGACGCTAGCTAGTTGTTAGGAGACCCGTCTGATTTTAGGAACCCAAAAATTCAAGTTGATCCTAGTGGGTTCGGCCAGAACACTTCCGTTGTGATGTAGACTCGGTGTGAGAAATGCGGGATCTAGAGCATGGCAAAGGCGGAAGCTATGGAGGATGGAAGGAGAAGTGTGGACTCATGATGGTAAAGACATTGTTTGTTACACAAGTGAATTAGGTTCCAAGATTGAGACTTGGACTCATAAACACAATCTTGTGTATGTGGACAATGACATTGACACTTCACTGAAAAGAAAAGAGTACTATCATTCCATTAAGAAAAGGAAGCAAGTACAATGCTTTATAGGAAAGTAGAAAACTGCAGTAGGCACCATTGTGCATATGGGATAAGTTAGCCTGCATATCCTTGACCCTGAAGCTCCATACAAAGAGGCTGTTTGAGTGAGTGTGATTGCTGATTCTCAACACCCCTCCTCAATCACAACTAGAAAGGCACACCCACACGCTGGTGGGCTTGCTACCTACTCTTGCTTGGTGGCTCCTTCCACTGTTGCCACGTACTCCCGTTGCTGTTGCCCACTCCTCCCGCTGCTACACCATTGTCTCGCTCGCCATTGCCGCTCTCTACTGGCTGCTCCTCCCGTTGGAGCCCCTCCCCTACCACTGCCGCTCTCTGCTTGCCCGCTCCTCCTACTAGAGCCAACTGCCTCACTTCCCAGTTCATGGCCTACCACTGCTGCTCGCTCTATCGCTGGAGCCACCACTCGGAGACAACTCTCCATAGCGTGGCGAGCCACAGAGAGAGAGAGAGAGAGAGAGAGAGAGAGAGAGAGAGAGAGAGAGAGACTCAGACTCTACAGCCACTTCGCCCACTGCCTGGTGCCACACACACACAGACCTGCACACCCACTGCTACCAGCCAGTATGCCAGCTCTTGCACCTCCTATGGTAGGCAATCGAGAGAGAGAGAGAGAGAGAGAGAGAGAGAGAGAGAGAATGTTTGTCAGAGAGCTAAAAGGAGGGCCTTTCAAAATTCAAATATCATCATTGGTATATTAATATGGTGGAGGCTCGGGAGGGCTTCTACAGGTGTGTATATATATATATATATATATATATATATATATATATATATATATATATATATATATATATATATATATATATATATAGTACATGTTTGTTAAAGAGTTAAAGAGAGGGTCTTTCAAAATTCAAATATCATAGGTATGGTAATATGTTGTAGGCTCGGTGGGAGGCTTTTGGAGGTTTGGGACCTCCTAAGCCTATAGCCTAAATAATATAGAATATAGATATAGATATGACTATATCAATTTATTCAGAATATTTCAAAATAGCCATTTTATTAATCACAAATGGTATGCTTACGTCTTTTGAGTTGTGGTCCTGAGACTAGATTTATCTATTTATGTCATTGAAGAAAAGAAATCTTGTGGATAGTGTTCATAAGAAAAAGAGCTTCTTGGATAGTGTTAATATTTTAAAAATTTCTTGGTCCCCTAGACCTCTGTTGTCCATTCTACCCCATTATATTATGAAAATTACCATTATTTCTCCTAAAAGGTGAATTTCTTTCTCTATTGTCATTACTACTATAATTATTTTGAGGCACTGGAGGTCTGCCTTGGATACGCAATCCTCGAGGCCTAAAAGGTTGATTGGGTGATCCAATCTCATAAGTAGTGATATTACGATCCATATACTTGTAATTTGTTTGCATCACACAAGTTCATTGTTGTTCTTGGTCAATCTGATGCCAACCATTTATGTCCAAATGCCCTATTTTAAGGTAGAAACTATAGAATGACAGATGATGGAACATTAATATTGAAGGCATCACACATTCACTAGCCACATGACTATAATCATGATACTTACCACACCATACATTTGATCTAGGTGGAGTTGGAGTTGAGCTACTTGATGACAGTTGTGAATTAGCAACTTGTGTCATTATTGAATAAATTTCTTTTAGCGGTGCTTGGAATGCACCCATTATTTCCTATTTTAGCTTTCCTAGAGACTTTGCAATGATGTAGCTACTTTAGCTTCATCTAGAGTAGATTGATTCTGAGGCATAGATAGCATGCCTATCTGCATCATGTAGGTTGGAATTGAGGTGTATGGATTTAAAGGTACACTTGATACATTGGAACTTGCAGTTACATATGGATTTAGAGGAACAGTCACATATGACACCTTCTTAGATATCCCACTTGAAGTGGTTGGATATTCCATCTAGGGTTCATTGAATAGATCCTTCCATTGTTGTTGGCTAAGCTACACTTATTTCCACCATCTAGCATGTGTTTTAGCATTTGCCACAATAATTGGCCTTTGTAAGCTAATATGTCAATGGACTTTGAGGTTCAACCCATCGATAAATTTACGCTTTTGCGTAGGCTCATCAGGGGATAGATTCATCTTCTGAATAATCATTTCCATATGCTCAACATAGTGCTCAACACTTTCAGGTGCCCCTTGGGATAAGTAATTCGGTTGAAGAGCCAACCGATCTTGAAAGCCTTGTCATTGAATGTTTTCCAAGAATGCTCAAGGTAGCAAAGGTCCCTTTATCTTGAGTGCCCAAATTCCCATACCACTTTGCTGCCTCATCCTCAAATGTCATTGGGAAGATGTGAAGCTTTTAATCATCATTCACTATCTCATTTGCTATGTAGGTCATGCGCATCAGGATCTTCATCCAATAGCCCCCCCAAATTGGATAAAGTCGGCTAGTCTTAGATGGTTACAAGCCATTATTTGTTTGAATAGTGTCCGTGATCCAAAATGTTAAGTGATATCAAACCACATAGGTTCTTTGGCCTCCTTAAATAGGGGCTTTAACCCTAAATCAAGTACAGCTTGCAACACCTCTCATTGATGTAGAATTCTAAACAAGGATCATAATCCTAAGTCTAATACTCACTCTATCCACAAAATCTCCACTAGTTTCTTAAATAATCAATTTAAACCAAAATTGGGCTCTAAGGCCCAATCAATGGATGGTTTGTTACTCCCTACTGTAGTATTAACGTCACTTTTTACGCTTTCACTACTTTGTCTACTCCTTTTCCCAGTGGGACTATGGGCACTTGAGACCACTGAGTCCCATTGATATGAATCTGCTTTGTTTTCTTTTGATGGTGTTTTATTAAATGATATCTTAGGCCTAGTAGGCTCCTCGTTTGAACTAGATGTAGCATTTATTTCGAGGTTCAGCAATGGATTCACCCTTTCTAGCCTCTCTAGCATCCAAGCTACCTCCTAGAGAGCTACTCGTTCCCTAGCTCATTAGTCTCGAGCTCCATTTTGTTGTTTTCTCCTCTCCTTAGAATTCATTCACAACTAATATAGTATCTACTAGTATCATACTCCAAAAGTTCTTTCAATCTATGTGTTTTCTCTAAAGATCTAAAGCTAGAGTTTTTGTGGTGGAATATGCACTTAGTAGCTTAAGAATAGTTGATAATTCTAGGTCTCTTTCTCCATAAGAGAGTTTCTCCTCCTACCCATGAATCAAACCAAAAATTTCTGCAAAGTCCCTCATATCTTTTGTATCAAAAATAATTTTCGAGTGTAACGTGTCCCCCTGTCCACTTACAGGACACATCTTAGCAGCCCATCGGGAAGAGAGTCTAGAAAGCGTCGCCCGGCACTCCCAAGGAATGTCACAGGGTTTGCGATCTAGATCTTCCCGAGTTTGGCACGAAGCGGAAGCATTCCGGCCATTCCCACTTAGGACCGACCTGAATCAGGGTTTTCCTAATGGTCAAGTTCCTAGAATGGTAGCTAGCGTCGAACCCCAGATGCGAACTACTTTACACAGAAGCATCAGGGTCGAAGCAGATTTATACTGCACTTGGTTCAAGGAGAATGGGAAACGAGAGGGATGCGAAGCTTGATTTCTCTGCCGGTAAGGTATAGTCCCATTCCGTTCCCCTAAAACAGTATAAATCGGGACTCTAGCACTCTAGATTCTAGGTCAATGTTACCTCGTTGTCAATTCCTTTGAGAAAATTTCCCGGCCAACCGGGACCACCCTTCCGTAGGACGGACCCAAAGTCACGTCCACCGCACTTTCCTCAGGTTGCTTTAGTTATCTAATTACCTACCACATTTAATTTGACAAGCAAAAACAGCTTCCTTAATTAACCAATTAAACACTGGTTCCTTCACGTAACTTAGGCACTGACATAGAAAAACAATGTCATGCAAGTTCCTTTCTCAACATTTGATCTTTATTTATCATTCTTTGGAATACATCATATAATCCGCCCGAAGGCTACTCCGCCCGAAGGCTACTCTGCCCGAAGGCTATTCCAGTAATCCTCAAGGATCACTATTCCAAGTTCCGACCGTAGACTAGTATGCGCGCCTCGAGATCCCATCTCGAGTCACGTCGGCCTCTTGTGCAGGATCCGGAGGCAGGGGATTTACGGCCAGAGCCTCCACTAACACCCAAGCGTCCTTCTGCTCCAAGCAGCACCCATGGAGAGACCTCTCGCGGCGGGTTCGTTCCACGTACCCGGCGCAGCTAACAACCCCCTTGGATAGGGTCAGGCAGACAGTTGGAGGTAACTGGTACTGCCTCTCCCTCCAGGCCTTCAACTTGAAGCATTAGTTATTTTTCCAGCTTTAGTTCCTTGAGCAAAGAAATACAAACAGTGCTCCTAAGTATACAATCACAAGCATTCCAGTGGTCGTTTGTATGGCCAACTGCTAAGGTGTGAATTCTTTTCTCCAAATACATCTAGTATTCGATCCGGGATCAATCGTGACTTGGCAAGATCCTAAGGGTTTCATAAGCTAAGTTGCTTGTTTACCCTCTTTCCTTGGGTTAGGGTTTATACCCTATTAACCCAAATTGTCAATACTTTAGGTTTCCATATATTATGGTCAATAAATCTTGGACAACCCCGTTGTCCTCACTTGATTTGGTCAATTGCTTGCTAGGCAATTCATAATTACCCTAACTTGGCAATTCAGCCCCAAGGAAGGGTGATGTAGCAGGATGACTACTTATCCTCTAGAAAATTAGACTTGTACTTAGAACTCGCCAACCTTGTTCTAAGGAGTGGCAATACTATTTTGTGATTTAGGCACAATACCATGCGACATTGCAACTTGTTGCACGAGATAGGTGTCAGCACCTAACTTATGGGATTATTTCTCCCATCACACAGTATTCCTTGGTCAAGAATACCTTTGGTCAAGATGTAGGGTTTGGGAGTTCTCTTGACCCAACCCAACCCTAACCCTACTAGGCCGATAACGCTTTGGCCCTAGGGTTCCTAATTTCCTTGCAGAAGTCTAGCATTTGGTCATCCGATCACTAGGGTGAGAACCCTAGATCATTCTTGCACGCCCGATTTGACAACCCTAACATCTTCGAGAATGTGGGTAGGATCTTTGGGATAGGAAATATTAGGTTGGCATCCTAAGTGCGATACTTGGCAGAATTTTAACGTAACTTAACCCTACCTAGCACTTTGAGGTGATCGTCATATGCAATCTAATCGTACCTTTATGATTTTCATGTAAGCTACTCAACTATATGCGGATTACTTAGTTGATCCAACCAACCCATGATTTAAGATGGTCTTTCTTTTAAGGATGCTTATACATTCTTCTAAATTTGCAAGTACTTTCCCCTAAAAGATGTAGGTAACTAGGTGAGATGCATCATTCCATGCGAGTATGCAACTTCAAACCATAGACCTTCTACTTTTATGAAACTTAGAGATCATTCTTTTCCTTGCCCTATACTATAATGATTGGCATTCAAAGCTAACTCTTGTAAACCCTACGTTGATGCAACAAAGTCAAAGCTTTAATATTTTTAATGAAGATGCATTCAAACTTTGATAAAAAACTCCACGCATGAGCGAATGCCATGAGTCCATCATTAACTTAATCCTTCCTTTAGCACTTAACCCAACCTAGAATGTAATTATCATCGCATGCGATTTGCAAAGTACATAAATCCTTTCCATGCATTGCAACTATTCAGCCATCATTTAATGGGCGTCTATGATTATTTTATACGCGAATCACAACTATGCATTGCGAATATACTCGACATGCAGCTAATTTTTGCAAATCGAACGAGCAAATAAATTTCCCAATGTGTTTAAACTTTCCTACAAGAATTAAACATGCCTAGTGCATCCTTTTCATGCGGAATTAATTTTAGGAACCTGGGCATTAGGAATCAGGGCGTTGTCCACTCACGTACTCGGGGTGGAAGCTCACGCGTGTGCTCCTCTCATCTTTTGCATTCCAGGCATTGTATGGTCATGATTGTCGAAGTCCCCTAAACTTTTCTGATCCAACCCTAAGAGTTGAAGCTTCAAGACAAATGTTGGAGGACATGGATGACCAAATAAGGTCAATAAGACAAGACATACAAGCAGCCAAGGATAGACAAAAGGCATATGCAGATTTGAAACGTCAAGAGAGGGTCTTCGGAGAAGGAGACATGGTTTTCATTCGTGTACGCCCTAAAAGGAGTTCTCTATCTCTAGGAGAATGCAAGAAGGTAAGTCCAAGGTATTGTGGGCCGTATAAAATCCTCAAATGCCTGGGACCCAATGCTTATAAATTGCAACTTCCTGATAACCGCGTGGCAGGCAGCATACTCCCATCCCCATGCTCCTCCTCCACTTAGCTCCTTCTCATACTCATATTCCCCCTCCCCGCCATGCAATGGCTAAAGGGGAGGGGAGTTCTAATAAAAAAAAAATTGCCAAAAATTTATCCATTATCTCTTTTTTCCCCTTGAAGGGGTATTTCCATGTAGGCCTACGGCTTTTGAGTCACGGCTTCCTATACGCGACACAGAGCTAGAGTTTGCTATTGCGCAAGGGTGGAGCACTTAGCCCAGGGTCTTTTTGTTGCGGGAAGTTGCTTTGAATCGCTTTTGCACGAGATTTAGGATCTTGAATATTTCATAGTAGAAATATTACATTCTCTCCCCCTTAAAGGAATCAAGATGTCCCCATCTCGAGAAGAACTGGGGGTATTGTTGGTTGAGAGTACTTTCATCCATCCAAGTGGCATCCTCTTCGGGGTAATCTTTTCACTGGATGAGGTATTCTCTCAAGGTCTTGGATCTCAAATGCCTCCCCCTAACATCTAAGATCCTGTCAAGCCGTAGCTCAAGGACTCCTTGGCTAGGCATTACAACTTGTTGATCATCAAGCACGTGACTAGGGTTAGGACATACTTTTTCAATAGACTGATATGGAATACATTATGAACTTTTAGGTTTTCAGGGAGTTGAAGTCTGTAAGCATTAGGCCCTAGGCACTTGAGAATCTTGTAGGGTCCACAATACCTTGGACTTAGCTTTTTGCATTCACCCAAGGATAGGGAACTCTTCTTTGAACGTATGCAAATGAAGACCATATCACCTTCAACGAAGGATCTGTCTTGACGTTTCAGTCTCCGTAAGCCTTCTGTCTGTCCTTGGCAGCTTGGATATCCTGTCTTATTGACTTGATTTGGCCATCCATGTCTTCCAACATCTGCTTTGAAGCTTCAACCCTCAAGGTTGGATCTGAAAAGTTTAAAGGAGTGCGACAATCGTGCCCATACAATCCTTGAAAAGGGGTCATCTGTATGCTTTGTTGGTAAGAAGCATTGTAGGAAAACTCAACCAGTGGCAAATATTGAATCCACTTTTTGGGTTCGCGATAGTAGTGTTCCCTAAGCATATCTTCAATGACTTGGTTGACTCGTTTTGTTTGACCATCAGTTTGGGGATGATAAGATGTATTGAAACAGAGTTGAGTCCCAATGGCCTCGAAGATAGCCCTCCAGAAGTGTGATGTGAAGAGAGAGTCACGATCGCTGATGATTCTTCTGGGTAACCCATGCAGTTTGAAAATCTCTTTGATGAATAACCTTGCGATGTCTGAGGCTTTATAGTTTGTCTTAATAGGAATAAGATGTGCAACCTTGGTGAGCACATCCACCACGACCATAATGGAGTTGTATCCTCCCTGAACTTGGGGCAGGCCAACAACAAAGTCCATACTAATGAATTCCCATTTCATTTGGGTAATGTCAAGTGGTTGCAATTTCCCTGGCATTTTGACATGTTCGGCCTTAATGCGTTGACAAGACAAACATTCCGTGACATATTTAAGAACGTCACCTTTGAGCCTATCCCAATAATAGCTCTTTCTGACCGCATTGAGGGTCTTGGCATAGCCAGGATGTCCTGAGAAAGGGGAGTCATGGGCTTCCCAAAGTATCTTTTGCTTGAGTGATTGGCTCGCCGGTATACATAATCTTGTTTTATAGTAGACAAGTCCACTATTGATAGAGAATTCTTGATACTTTGCCTGTAGCTTCGGGTCTTGATCTTTAATGGGGATCTCCCTTAGTAATTTCTGATAGGTTGGGTCATGACATGCCTCATCTCTAGCTAGCTCAAGAATTGGGTTGTTTGGCATGGATACCTTTATGGCTAGAGATCTCGCTATTGATGGATCTTGCAAAATCAGAGAATTCAGAAATGCCTTGCGCGACTGAGTGCATCGGCAACTACATTCTCCTTTCTAGGCCGGTATTTGATTTCAAAATCATATTCTTCCAGCACTTCAATCCATCAACGTTGCCTCATATTGAGCTCCTTCTGGGTAAAAATCCATTTAAGACTTTTATGGTCCGTCACTAGGGTAGATTTGTTACCCAGTAAGTAGTGTCTCCAAAGTTTGAGAGCATGGATGACAGCCAATAGCTCCAGATCGTGGGTATCATAGTTCCTTTCATGGCTCTTCAGTTTCCTTGAAGAGTATACTATAGGATGACCTTCTTGCATGAGCATACATCCTAAGGCAAGTGCGCTAGCATTAGTTATTACTTCAAACTTCTTACTAAGATCCGAAAGTTTCAGGATGGGTGCTGATACCAAGCTTTGCTTTAGTTTTTCAAAGCTGGTCTGTTCAGCAGGTGACCATACAATTGATACTTACTTCTTTAGTAGATCAATCAGAGGTGTTGTAATCAAAGCATAGTTTTTGATAAAGACCCTGTACCATCCTGTCAATCCAAGAAAACTACGTATTTCTTTGACAGTTGTTGGTGTTGGCCATTCTAGAACGTCTCTCGGATCTACTGAAATTCCTTCCGCTGATACAATGAATCCCAGATATTCAATCTGTCGCTTGAAAAATGCACACTTCTTCTTCTTGGCATAAAGCTTGTGTGCTCTCATTGTTTCAAGAACAATGCAAGGCTGGGGTTCATGATCTTCTTCCTATTTGGAGTAGGCTAGGGTATCGTCGAAGAAGACGAGTACGAAGTCATCAAGATAGGGCCTAAAGATATCCTGCATTAGCCTATTGAAGGTAGCAAGAGCATTTGTCAGCCTGAATGACATGACTAGGAATTCAAAGTATCCATATCTTGTGCTGAATGCCATCTTTGGGATATCTTCTTCCTTGATCCTTATTTGATAATATCCGGAACTGAGATCTATCTTAGAGAAGATCTTCGCACCTTGAAGAAGATCAAGAAGTTCATCTATTCTTGGAATGGGATATTTGTTCTTAATGATTGATTGATTCAACCCTCTGTAGTCAATGCATAGCCAAAGCGTTCCATCTTTCTTCTTCTTGAATAGCACTGGAGCTCCCCATGGTGAACTGCTAGGACAGATGTAGCCTTGGTCTAACAGTTGCTTGAGTTACTCCTTCAGCTCAATCACTTCCGGGATGGACATCATATATGGTCTCTTTGCAATTGGTGCAACTCCTGGCGCTAGCTTGATTTCGTGATCGACTTCCCTTTGAGGAGGAAGTTCCATCAGCTCTTCAGGAAATATGTCTGCATATTCCTTTAACCATGAAGGTTCTTCCCTAGATTCCTGATTCTGATCTAGCTTATTTAGTTTAATCAAATAGACAGGTAGCCCCTTTCTAACTCCTTTTATTATCCGTGTTGCTTTGGCCAGTTGAATTTTTGGCTTACCAACCTCTCCTTGAGTTGTGACTAGTTCCCCTTCAGAATTTCCAAAGGCAACTTGGCCCTTTCCACAGTGAATGTGGGCGTCATTGGGTATTAGCCAATCCATACCAAGCAAACATTCGTGGACACCTAGGTTCATTACCCTGAATCTGACCAAAGTCGACTTTCCACCCAGTAGGAATTTCACCTTAGCAGTTTGCCTGGTACAAGAGACCTCATGACCATTTGCTAATTCCACAAGTAAGATAGGTGCATCTTTGTGGCTATTCCTAATCTTTTTGCACAGACTGGTGAAATGAAGGAATGAGTACTGCCACAATCAATCAAGGTTTTGAAGCTTTTACCTTGGTAATCTGAAGGGGTTTGAATCACCGAGAATTGGCGATTCGGGCCTTTCTTGTGAAGGGTGGCATGAACCGTTTCCCTCTCAATGTCAACTTCCATGGTTGGATCTTCTTCATCACACAACTCCTTGTTGGCAACACTGGAGGTTCTCCCTCTGGCCATGACGGTGGCTCCTTGGCCATGGACGGCTCCTTGGGATGGCCCTTGATGTTGTCCTCTGCTAAGCTTGGGGCATTGCCTTTTAAAGTGGCCAGGCTCGTTGCAATGGAAGCAACGGAGATTGCGGCCATTACCTTGTGTAGGAATGAAATTATTAACAGTGTTGGCCCTAGCTTTCTTCCTTTGTCCCTGACTTTGGCCCTGCGTTCTCTTAGCCTGAGACCTATATACTCCCTTGTTCTGGTCCTTGTAAGACCAAGTCTTGTTTTTTCTTGGCTTGGTCTGCACCTCCTATATTAAGGGTGCAGCTCAAATGAGCACGTCTTGAAGGCCTGCTGGGCACATCGACTCCAAGCGGGTGTTTATGGGTGGATTTAATCCAGCGCAAAACTTTGACACTTGTTGTGTCATATCCATTTGTGGCGCGTACTTTAAAAGAGAGACAAACTTTGAATAGTATGCATCAAGGGATAGACCAAGCTGCTTTAATTCATAGAATTCGTTCATCTTCTGTGTGCGGTAGGCAGGTGGCAAATATCTTCCTCGCACAGCCTTTTTAAGCTTCTCCCAAGTAACTGACCCTTCCGAGATCCCTTGGTCTCTGCACCATTATTTCCACCAAAGTCTTGCTTCGTTGGTAAGCTTCAGTTTGGCGAGCATAGCTTGGTTAACGGGTGCAGTACCTGCTACTTCAAAATAATCCTCCATGGATTCAATCCAAATCTCGGCATCAGTTTGGACGGTCCTTCCCTTACCATCGAATTCAGGGGGCTTGATTTGTTTGAGAAGAAACTTCTTCTCTTGAATTACAGTCGTATTTAGTGCAGGGGTCGGACTAGGAATCTGCACTTGAGGTTGTGCCTAGGCAATAAGATTCTTTACGTTAAAAACTTGCTAAGCGTTTCTCACATTACATTAACATGCCCAGTTCAGCTTTTAGCCAAGTGATCTAATCACTTAACTCCTTTACCAACACTTACAACCATGAAAGTCATTGATAAAAAGTCTATTTCATTCATGTGGGCATAGCCCTTTCAAGTACATTTATTTTGGAAAGGTAGTACAAGCTGATTGGCACATCAATTTGGGGAGAATAAGATTGTGTTACATTCAGCTACGGGAACTGCATAATAATATGGAATGGGGTCATGGATTTTCAGGAATCGATAGGTCATAGGAAGCTTATCCTTTCCTTTGATACCCGTTCTTCTCATAACGTCCCAACACCTTGATTTTGTCGGCATGGATTATTCGAGTCACTTCCTCGTACACATACTTGTTCTGCTTAACCTTTCGACCGCCGACATGGGTTGCATTTGCATGAGCCTCGACAAAGATGAACAGCTTCATGATCTTTAAGTCCTTCATCCACTTGATTCTCTTCAAGTTGGTCTGAAGGTACGCAAGTCGGTGGGCAGCTATGTAGTAAATTCCTGAATCACCCATCCATCTTCGTTCCACGTACAAGGATGAAGGATTGTAGATATGATCTAGGATATTCATCATACCTAGCCTATGTCGATAATCCGAAGCATGCATTGCAGTCATAAACATAACCTGGAACACCAAGAATTTGTTTCATGCTTCGTGACTCTGCAGGCCAGCATCCATAAGTAAGTAAGGAAATTGCTTTACTTCCCCTCATTAAGTTTTCTTGTAAATATTAGATCCCGTTGGTTGGCTCTAATACCAACTGTAACGTGTCCCCCTGTCCACTTACAGGACACGTCTTAGCAGCCCATCGGGAAGAGAGTCTAGAAAGCGCCGCCTGGCACTCCCAAGGAATGTCACGGGGTTTGCAATGTAGGTCTTCCCAAGTTTGGCATGAAGCGGAAGCATTCCGGCCATTCCCACTTAGGACCGACTTGAATCAGGGTTTTCCTAATGGTCAAGTTCCTAGAATGGTAGCTAGCGTCGAACTACTTTACACAGAAACATCAGGGTCGAAGCGGATTTATACTGCACTTGGTTCAAGGAGAATGGGAAACGAGAGGGATACGAAGCTCGACCTCTCTGCCCGTAAGGCAAAGTTCCATTAAGTTCCTCTAAAACAGTATAAATCAGGACTCTAGCACTCTAGATTCTAGGTCATTGTTACCTCGCTGTCAATTCCTTTGAGAAAATTTCCCGGCCAACTGGGACCACCCTTGCGTAGGACAGACCCAGAGTCACGTCCACCGCACTTTCCTCGGGTTGCTTTAGTTATCTAATTACCTACCACATTTAATTTGACAAGCAAAAACAGCTTCCTTAATTAACCAATTAAACATTGGTTCCTTCACGTAACTTAGGCACTAACATAGAAAAATAGTGTCAAGCAAGTTCCTTTTTCAACATTTGATCTTTATTTATCATTCTTTGGAATACATCATATAATCCGCCTGAAGGCTATTTTGCCCGAAGGCTATTCCAGCAATCCTCACATAAAAGTTAAGCATTTGAAGAAATCAACCTTTCATAACATTGCCCTCTCCGTAAAGAATATCTCAACATTGCGCATTCAATAATTAAATAATTAATTTATTCAAAATTCAATAGAAATGTCATTCCCTTCATTCCTTAAACTAAACAGCAAACAAAGTAAAGAAAATTTTCTCTCTCACTATCATACATTCACACACAAAGTTCATTTTTAAACCTATGGTTTTCTCCCAAATTAATAATTTATTATTTTTGGCCCTCTTATCTTCTTGTTAAAGTGTTCATAATATTTCTTAGTCAATGTTGAGACTTAACCTCATGTTATTTCTTTTACAAATCAATTTCAAATAACCACATGGAAATGTTTCAAATAGTTAGAGTATTTTACTATTGTTTATTTATAAATAAAATATTCTAATAAGGTATATGACTCATTTCAGGCTTTTTCAATCCTTTAATCCCAATGCCAACACACAATCGTGCACTAAGAAATAACTACATGTTCTTATTTCAACAATTGAGGTGTATAATTTGACTTAAGAAATTTATATTGATTTTTTAATGGCTTATAAAAATTTCATAAAATCCAAGAAAATAAAAGTTATATTTTTCACTACAAATTTTCAACTAATCATAAGTAATTCTATTATTTTTATATAATAAATACCATATTTTTTGTTAAGAAAAATTATTTTAAAAAAATTTTAAATAATAAATGGATGTTTAAAAATTATTAAAATATTAAAGTTTAATTTTAGTATTTTAAATACTTAAAATCACATTTTACTAGTATGAATTTTGTAATCTTCTATGATTTTTCAAATATCTACTTATGCCAAGTTAGATGCATTTTTCTCATTTTTCATTAATTTTTTTTCGAAATAGGGTACAAAAATCATATGGAATATAGAAAGTGCACGATTTGGATTCAATGAATACATCAAAACTATTAAGCATGTTATCATTCTTTTGTCTTCTTCTTCCTACCCAAGGGTGTTTCCACCTTTTCTTGCAAAGTAGGTCGGTATGGCAGGGACCGAAGTCCTTTTCTCCCATAATTTTTTTTTCAATAGTACTAATCCCAATGTTTAGAACCAGCCCTGGCACTTTTATAGGATTATAAAGAAAGGAAATAAAACACGGGCAGGAGTTGGAATAGAGGGTATAGAAGAAATCATTCATTTTGTCAACAGACTCCACATAATGATGAGTATCAAAAGAAACATAAGAAGCATTGAGAAGTGTTGGAAAAGGGGGAAGGGACTGGCGGCTGTGATTATCAAGATCCCTAGGGGAAATTTATTTTTTCAAGCAATAGCTATTGGTAAGGAAGAGATCATTAGATGTATCCATAGCTCAGATCTAAACACAAAAATGTTAGGGTTGACTACAAGTACCTTGTAAGGGCCCGTCCAACATTGTTGAAGCTTTCCATGAAACTTATCAAAGCGTGAATCATATGCCACCACAAGGTCACCTTCTTTGAATTCTTTGTGCTTGATGAAGCTATTGTAGTAGAGTTTTTGTTGAGCATGTGTGGCTTCCATACATTGTAAGGCCATCCCCCAAGTCTCATCCTCCAGGCATTCTACATATAGGAGATGGCACTATAGGGACTTTGAAACTCCTAATCGTTCTATGATAGCCACTCTAAAAGAGGACAATTCCAATTCAACACGAAAGATGACTTGTATCCTATAGACCAACTGGAAAGGTATCTAGCCTGTTGTGGCCTTATGAGAGATTCTATACGTCCAAAGGGATTCTGTAAGTCGATCATCCCAACAACGATGATGTGAGATAAGCATCCTTTTTAGGATTGAATAGAGGATATGATTGGTGACTTTGACTTGGCTGTTGGCTCTGGCATAATAGGGTGTGGACTTGTGATGACATATTTTGTAGATCTATGTTAGCTCTTCCATGATCTTGTTCGAGAAGTGAATGCCTTTGTCATTGACAAGATCTAAGGGACTGCCAAAATAAAGTAATAATACTCTCATACAAGAATAGAGCCATGATATTTCCATCATCTCATTTGAGAGCTTTGGCTTCACACCACTTCATCACATAATCAGTACAGAGACCAGAATGTATTTGTTCTACTTTCTTTTGGTTGGAGGGTCAATTGGGCCCACAAAATCAATGCCCCATTTCTCAAATGGCCTCAAGGGAAGAATCATCTATAGTGGCATTGCATTGGTTTTTGTAGTTTTTCCCATTCATTGATAGGTATCACAACACTTCTAGTAATCGTAGGCATCTTTGTGGAGCGTTGGCCACTAGTATCCTATAAGTAGAGCTTTCCTAGTTGTTTCTTCTCTTGCAAACTATTTGCCACATGGCTCCTCATGGCATGTTGTTAGTATGATTCCTGCCTCATCTCATGCAATACATCTCCAGAACACTTTTTATTTGCCTTCCTTATATAGTGCACTACCTAGCAGAGGGTAGGGGGCTAATTCCAATAGAAGCTTCTTCTTCTCTTTGCTCAAGATGCAAAGAGGATATTATTGTGTAGCTAAGATGTTGGCAATGTTTGCATACCATGAGATTATAGTATTGACCAGAAATAGAGTTATATGAAGAAGGTATGGATCATCTTACTTCCCTTCATCACTATGAGGGATTCACAATAGATGATCGGTCAAGACATGAAAATGACTAGGTTTAGTGACCACTTCAAAATCAAAATCCTAGAATAGAAGGAGCCATCTCATCATCCTGCCTTTGACATCATCCTTGTTCATCAAGAAGGATAGAGCCTCATGATCCACGTAAAACTTGAAATATATTGATAGAAGATAATACTGAAACTTCTCTAAGGCAAACACCATCATCAAGCACTCAAGATCTGGCACTATATGGTTTCTCTCTCTGTCATTGACTTTTCCACTTGCATAATAAATTGGTTGGTCCAACTTTGAGGAGCCTTTTTTATAGAGAACTATACATATCCCTTTGATTGATGCATTAGTGTGCACATTGAATTCCTTTGTTTAATCAAGAGGTTGCAAGATGGGTGCTCTAATTAGACAGCCCGTCAAGATATTAAAGGCGTCTTCATAGTCAATTGTCCAAATGAACTTTACATCTTTCCTCATGAACTTTTGTAGGGGGGACTTCCTTAGTTACAAAGTGTATCATGAACCTCCTATAGTAGCCCACATGGCTAAGAAATCCTCTCAACTATTTTAGATTAGTTGATGCGATTAGGGATTAAATCTTTTTAATCTTGATAGGTCTATTGCTATTTCTTGTGCAAAGATAATGTGGCCCAAAAAAATGCCTAAAGAGACTTTGAAGATGCATTTATCAGGGTTGACAAAGATTCCATACTCCCAGCATCAATTAAAGCATTGCTCTAGGTGAACCCAATGCTTATGGAGAGGACTGAAGACACAAAAATCATCTAAATGTACCTCAATGAAATCATGCATGTGATTTTGAAGTTCAGCCATCATGACTCACTAAAAGGTAGCAAGGTCATTACAAAGCCCAAATGGCATCCCCCTGTAAGCGTAGGTACTCCATTCTATTGTGAAGGTCATTTCGGAATGGTCTTCTTCTGCAATCTGTACTTGATTATATCCACTAAAACCATCTAGTGTGGAATAGAGTTCATGACCTGCGTGCCATTGTGTCTAATAGTTGGTTGAGGAAGGGGATAGAGAAATTTTCTTTCTTTATTTTGGAATTCAGCTTTCGAAAGTCCACACAGATACATAACTTTCCATTTTTCACAATGGGTGAAACCCGTTCATTGTTGGCCACTGGGCAGATAAATTCATCTTCTAAGAGCTTCAACAACTTTGTCTTGACTAGGGCCAAATAGCTAGGATTCATGCACCTTTGACATTGTTGTACTACCTTAACATCAAGCTCTAGGTTGATGTGATGCTGATATATAGTGGGATCAATTCCCTTTAAGTCTTACTAAGACCAAGCAAAATCAAGGTTCTCCTTCAGTATGTTATGAAGAATCAATAGCTCCTCTTCTGAAAGGGTGCTGCCCACTTTGAGATGTCTTTCCATGCCATCTGCATCAATAAATGTCAATTTCTTTTCACCTTCTACCTCTCTGATGCAAACTACTTTTGGATACAGATCTGACTCCTTCAAGGGAGTAGCTTCTTCCTCTGATGCTCCACTAGAGTGATCTTTCTCTACTTTCGATTGCAACTTTGTAGATCCTTCTAGATGTTGGAATGGTATGAGAATTGTCTTTGATGTGAGTTGTGGGATACTCAATTCTTGACTTGAGGACTCATCTTCTAAGGATGCATCTATGAATGTAACATGACAGGGATCTTGTAAGGGTCTCTAATGCTATGGGGTTGATGTTGTTTGTTTCTTTTACTTCGTTACATCCTTTGCTTGCACTATGAGCTCAAAAGGGACCATGGTCATTCCATGCAAGAGTAAGGTCTCTTCATCCTTTGAAGCCTTGCTTATGTCCTCATGGACATCCTCTTCAAATGGAAGGGATTCTTGCCCTTCCTTGCTTTCATCAACGTCATCTTTTGCTTCATGTTCTATCTCTTCTTCTATAGAGGCTATCTAAAGGTAATTTCAAATATCATTCTTGGCTCCAATAGGAGGTATTCACCCATCAACAATGCCTTTGTATCTTTCAATAATGGGCTTAGTGCCCATTATTAGGGACTGTGCGTCAGGTTTCTTTAGGAAAATTTATTTGATAGAGTCTTCTTCTATAGTTGTTCCATCTATTGTTTCATTGGAAGAGTTAGATGAGACTTCTATGGAGGTGGATCCATGGCCTTTTTGTGAACCATAGAGCTTGAGCACCACTTTGTTGATAGGGTTCCTTTAAACCAACCGATCCTCACTCGTACTTTAAATAGACATGGTCTTCTAAGAAATATAGGGTAATGTGTTCCATAAAAGTTGGGCTTTAGCACCAAGTATGTCATCCATTAATCCCGTCATGTAATTGTTGTCTTGATGTAAGGAAGGATGCCTAAAGGCTTGATTCTACTTTGATCCGCTAGTCTAATAAGCCACTATGTCGATTGCATGCCTTGCATGCCTAGATCTTTCATCATCACATGCATCATGATATTCATTGAAGAGCCTCCATCTATCAATGCACTTGCAATGAAGTAGCCTATCTATCTAGATGCCATTCTCTAATCTACGAAGTCACTGGCCACATCCACTTTTTTCACAGGCTCTGGGACCATTTTTTTAATAGTAACAGTTGCAAGTTTGGTAATCCTTAAGTCACATCTTTGTGTAATAATCTTTTAAATATCTTTTTCCAAATAGGTGAGAGCATCAATAGTTGTCAAAATGTCCTTCACCAAATCATGCTCTTTTATGAGATCCATGGGCCTCTCCAATCGTTTGGGGAATGGGCAATAGACACTTTGATTTTTTCTCTTTCTTTAGGCAAGGTTGCATTATCACTTCTTCTATTATTGGAGGCACATCCATCTCTTATGTCTCCTAGACTTTTGATCCTATCTCCTAAACTGTCTCTATAACCTTTTGTGGCACTAGACTATTTTGCACTGTACTATCTTGTAATATACTACTCTTGTGACTCTGTTGGGAGCTTAAACTTGATAGCTTTTGTACATGGAACATTCTCTTTTTGAACTATTGGTTCTCTTTTCTTGGCACACGTAACTATAGTTGCTTCCAATTCTACCAGATTAGAGGCATGCTCTTGATTATTTTATTGGTTGTTTGTGGCATTAGCCTACTAGGACAAGCTTAAGCAATGTGGCCTTCTCCTTTTCATCAGCTACAAAGGGGCTTGTAATCCATAGATCTTTTAGAGTTTAGAAAATTTTGGAAGATATGAACTTTGTATCAACATTTGTAGCATTCCACTTCTAATCTCAATCCACCACCAGAGACTATCTTCCTTTGTAACTTTGGGCAGGGGTCCTCTTTGGACCAAAATAAGGACCAAGCTCTCTAGGATTTGGGCCAATATCTTGGGTTGTCACCTTGGATTCGAGTAGGTTGAATCTTGCTCCCTTATCTTTCTTCCTTCTATTATGCATCTCCTTCAAAGAGTAGATTCTAAAAGTCCATTTTTATGGCACTTTCCATACCATGTGTTTGATCTCATCACATCTCTTCCATCTCTTACAGTGTTGGATATGTTGGTAATATTCACTTTTAATGTCTACAAATATTATGTGATCGCATCCATCAACTCTTTCTTGATTCTTGCTATTGAATTGGAAAAATAGTCCTTCAGATTTTCTCCTCTTGGAGTACTTGGAGAAGGATTTTGGGGCATCTCTATAATCATCGCATAGAGTGCTTCCTCTATTCTGACTCTAATTGAAAACTCCTATTGGGAGTATTGGTTGATGGTTCCAACTCGTAGAATTCCATTATTGTTGTTGATTTACCATTGGAGGAACCATTTGAGGCTACTACTATTATGGTTGAACCATCATTTGAGGTACTACTATCCACGGCTACTATGGATTCGGTGCACTATACTACTGCACTATTTGCATCTAGGGGTAGGGCTAGGTAACACTCCTAGGATTGCATTTGGTACGTAAACCATTCCTAGCATTGGGATGAGGTAGGACTCATCTTCTTGAGGTCATAGACAACCTTGCTTCAACTTCATCATACAATCTTGCACCTTCCATTGTAACTTGCAAATTGATTGGTCTTTTAAACTCCACAAACTTACAAACTTTTAGTTGTAGGTCCCTAAAGAAAAACTCCCTTTTGGGTGTGCCTTCATCCTAGTCTATCTCTTCAATATGGATTCCATTCTAGCGATATATACTTCCACCCATTCTCTAGAGGATAGACTTAAGTACATGAACTCCTCTCCCTCTACTCTTCAAGACCTTCACACCTGATTTTGGTGCCAAAGGCTACCTTTAGGTCATCCCATGTGCCAAGAGTTCCTATTGCTTGTCTCTCATATCACTAAAATACCACACCTTTGAAAGTGGCAGTGAATAATACCAGCCAATGCTCTAGAGTTTTGGCATTATTGGCTATACACACACTATTATGAACTCGGCTACATGAAGTTTGAGGTCTTCATTGTAGTCTCCCTTAAAGATTGGCAACACGACTACATTTGTTGGCTTGCCATCAACATTTCCAAGATGGATCTACCTTGGAAGGGAACCTTGGTTCACCATTGGGACTTTTGTAAAGAGGACTACACGTGCGTCAAATAAAGATTCTACTCCTAGCCTATTCTTGGCTTTGATTTTTTCATTTTCTCTTCTCATGCACCTTTAGAGTTGTTTTAGTGCTTGCCTCTTTGCATCATTTATCAAGGAGTTGGCTCCACCCAATCTGTCTATGCTCAAAAAAAGGGAATCAGAGGGGCTTCAATTTTTGGAGGACTCTCTTGCCAACATTTCTTCTACTTCCTTCTTTTCAACGTCTCTGCATTTCACTTTCATGCCACTATAGAGGGGAAGATATTCAGTTTTGAAGGTATTAAAATTCATTCATCTGAGAATCACCATAGTGTCATTGTCCTAATAGTACCAACATTGGAGGGTCTCAATGTTGTAAAGAACACACTCTTTAGAAACTTCCAATGGGTTACAATTTGGACAAACATAAGATTCTCTATGCACCAAGTGTCCCACATATCTTATTGTTGTGCATCCACGAACAAATTCTAGCTCTTTTTCTTCTTACTCTTGTGAATCTCCACCTAACCATGACTCTTGAAGCTTTTTCACAATCTCCCACTTGATGATATCTAAAAAAATTTCAATGAAGGAAAAATCTTTCATTGATACTCATTATGTCTGTTTTGCTCTTCAATTTTATAGGAAATAGTAGGCTATAATGATACAACTTTTTGTAGCTTCAAAAGATAGTGGGATTAGTCTGTCACACAGAACCCACATCAAGACAGTGATAAGTTTCTACCATTGTGGCATCTACTTCTTGTAGAAAGTGGCTTTGGTAATGAAGATCTCAAATTCTCCAATACTAGCAAGAATTCTACAATCTTTCATTTCTTTTCTTCCTCTCCAACACTGCCATTGCTTTCATTTTTAGCCTTTGTTGGTGTTTATTGATAGTAGTATTCCCCCAATGCTGCGCACCAAAAATATGGTGTTCCAAGAGAGACACTAAGAAAATAGGAAAAATACTACAAGAAAATCTATCTTGTCTCACTAAAAAGCATGCTCTTCATACCTTAATGAATCACCCATGGATTTATCACAACAAATCTTCAACATATTCTTCATAGTAACCACCAAATAACCAAAATAACACAAAAGAACTCTCAACTTTGAATGGAATTCATCACATATTATTCATATTTCATGATCTTCATAGTCTTTATAGTCTTTCTCTCAACTTCTCACATGTAGATACAATGTTCCTTCATAGAAATTGGCTACCTTTATACACTATCTCTATTACATATGCGCTCTCTCAATAGTATATGAGAATAATAAAAAATCACTCTCAATAATCCTCTCTTGGTTGTGGATACCCCTCCCAAGAGGTATGCCAGATATGAAGAGGCACTAGAGTCACTACAATGACCCTTGAAAGCTCATCAGTGTCATTATCACTTTAGTCTTCACTTCAAGTCTTCATCAGCTAATTTTTCTGCTTCTTCAAGTTACTTAGAGCTTCCATTATTCTCTTTCCAATATTGGAAAACTTCCCCAATGCTAAACTTCCATCCATCAAAACACTTACAAAAGCATATAGAAGGCAACAAAAGACATACAAAAGCTTAATAATATACTACAAAAGGTCTACAGAAGGCATAAAAACCATATAGCTCAAACCAAAACCAACTCGACCCATTAAAAACTATCCAAAGCACTCTCAATCATTCCTCAAACTACTAGTTCAAAATCATAATCTCTCAAATAGAAAGAAAATTTATCAAAATAGAAGCAAAATACACCTATCAAAACCAAACAAACACATCATAGAACTAATCAACATATCATAACTCAACTAAAAACCATCATGAGCTTCTCAAACCTACTCAATCCATTCCAATATACTCCAAAATACTTCAAAATAATCCAAAGACAAATCAATCAACTAAAAAATCAAACAAAAATCACCCAAAAATTCAACAAATAATAGCTATAAATATAGTCATTTTAGCACTCAATAGTAAAAGGTAACACATACTAGAGGATGTGTAGGTTTGAGGGGGTGAATGTTGTATGGCTACATGTTCAATGAAGGAAAAGCAAGGAAAATACATCTATATAAGCCTTTTAGATGTTTTTATGAAATAGTTAATCAAGATGTGAACAATGTTTTCTAGGTTTAGAACTAGTCTACAAAGATAGTTTAAGTCTTTATTACTAATTTTCACAAACTAAATGATAACTTTGTTGGGGGTAAAGGCACATGTGTCTATGCAACCTTGTATTTACTTTCCTAATTGTGACTGCATGTCTATACACTGCAAGTGGTAGGCACATATCATTGTCACTTTATTCTTCTCTTTATAGTGACTATTGAATAAGGAAAGGCTAGACACACATTGTGACTATTGTAGTTCCCACATATGGTATCTCTGTCTCTTGCTCTCTTTCTCCATATGCCATAGATCTTACTTTGCTCTTGCTTCCACTTGTGTGCTTCTAATTGGGCTTTATCTTTCAAATGGTAGTAAAGCCAATCATTTGAGGAGCTTTTTCATTCTTTACTTCAGCCAAGATTCAAAGCTTCATCTTAAGGTTTTATACTAGCCATTATTTCTTCCCCTTGAGGTATGCATTGAGTCTTTCCTTCTCTCGACTTGTTCCATCTTGCTCCTGATTTTTCAAAGAGATTCCCATGGCTTACATGAGCCTTATTGAGTACTTTTTGAGTTGAGGAGTAGACAATCTATCCATTTTGAGTGGATATAGAGTATACTTTAGAAGCCATAGACAGTTATGGTAGCTTGAAAGCACTTCTATATTTTGGCCATAACTTTTGCATACAACATTGGATTCAAGTATTCCATAGTAAGAAACAAAGAGCATGATGAGAGCACCCATAGATTTAATTTATATAGTTTTTAATTCTTTGTTTCACATAGAATAGTTTACTTCTAGTTTGGACAACAAAGAGTGAGCTCCCTTATATATATTTAATCCATTAGAGATGTTATTTTGATGTCGCTTGGATGTTGTGATTATGCTTTGGGATGCTAGTTTGATTGGTTAGAACTTGATTAGCTTACTTTTTTAGAATTTCATTGCTATAATAACAATTTGGTCAACAAGCTATTAAAAGTAACTTTATGCCTATTGAGCCTTTATGCTATTTGTGTATGCCACTTATATGCATCGATGTCTAGCATTGACACTTGGATTCAAATATGATTATGGATGGCTTTACCACTTGAATTTGAGCTATATTGGATGCTTTGGAGCTTTGACTTTATGCTTCACTTGCTTTATTCATCGACATTAGGGTTTAAAGACTCACTTGGGTTTCATGCTCTTGAATATAACTTGGTTTCTTGATGGTCGTGTCTTGATATCTTAAGCTTGTATTGACTATTTGGTATTTCAATTTTACTTCAGTATGAGCTACTTGCTATTGAGATTAGAGCTTTGGATTCCTTATGTGGTTGAGCTTGGTTCTTTCAGATAGTGGGTTCATATATATACTCTCTTGTATGCCATTTGACGGAGTTACCTCCACTAGTTGATTTGATTTTATATGCTTTGGACACTAGCACTTATCTTTGTTAGTAGTTTGTCAATGATGTATATGCCTATGGGATGTGTGGTTTACTAACACTTTGACTTTATGGCAATCTTTGGTACTAGTGATCTATGCTTAGTTATTGCTAATTATGGTCTTTGTATCCTAGTTGCTACTCGAATATTCCTGGAAGTGGGAGGTTGCTTTCTTGGCTATTTTCCCATAGAAGCATTGGCATATACTGCTATCTTTATTTCAACATTGCAATAATTAAAGTTTTTAGCATTCTTTTGGAGAGCAAACATTATACTTTAGTAGTCTATTGTCGGTGGACAGCCCTATACTTTAGTATCCCCTCTTGTTTTGGCTAAGTTCTGGGGGCTGATTTGCAGTCATTTATAGCATCCCATTCTCTTGGATTTTACATTGGTATACTATCATTATGCCTGGTTCTTTGATTGATAGTGCTATTGTCATTAGAAGACAGAAATATGGCAGGCACTAGTTCAAAAGAAATAGGTTAAGGCCTTTGAAAACCAAGAGTGTAAAGCCTGTAGGCATTGATCATGAATCTTGGCATAAGTTGGATGAGCTATGTAAATCCAGTCTTATATTATCATTGTCTAAACAAGTTTATTTCAATATTATGACACCTAAGGATAATGCTTTGCAACTATGGAAAAAGATATACAATCTTTATGACAAGAAAAGTCCTAGTTCATAAATCTATTGGTTGAAATAGCTCATAGACCTTTGCATAAAGGAAGGGACTACTGTTTCTATTCATTTGAATGAATTTCATTCTATTTTCAGCGAGTTGACTTTGCATGGCATTAAGTTCAAGGACAATCTTAACCCTTGTTCTTGCTTGTGACACTTCCCAAGTCATGGGACACTTTCCATCGTCAAAGCATGTAGGATTAGAGGTCTACCATAGGGGTAAGATACAAAAGAGTGAAGAGAGATTAAGAGATGGAACAAGATAAAAGAAAGAGAATTTAGAATTGGAAGAGTTAATCAAAATACATGGAGGCGAAACTAAGTGACTTCATTTCATACAGCTCAACAAAGCAATCAACCTATAATAAATCCAAAAGATCTTATAGATATGCCCAAGACAAAAGCACATGCACACACTTGGAATGATAGCCTAGCACAAACTAAGACTATGGCTCAATACAAACTAATACATGAATAATCTCTACTGAACATAATCCAAAAGTTGTAGGTAACACCTCAAACTATTATGTATACATCAATTTATTGATAGAACATGATAGTTTGGTACCACCATAGTCAAGGCACATGAATTAGAATGCATAAATCCCTACAAATATCCTTTACGAACCTTTTGAAGCAATTCAAACCTATGATTATAGTTTTATTATAGTAGTAAAACATGGTATAGATGTTGCCCCAAATCCAAAGAAAACTCTATCTTTGTTGTTTTATACTATCTACCAAAGAGAAGCCCTATTTGAGCATCGAATCTCCATTTCCAACTTGCTGCCCTATTTTTTTATGTTTATTCATAGCCCAAAATAGTCCACATGAAGAGCATAAGCCCATCAAAACTCCTCTTTGATGATAAAGGAAGATTTCCTTGATGTTCGAGACCAAGAATCAAGTGAGAGATTACCTCAAAGACCCTGTAAGAGATTAAGATCTTCAAAGACAACTTGCTATCTTCTCTTTCCCTCTTTTCCCTTGTTCAAAAATAGTCCCAATACACTTCTCTCTCCTCTTAAATGCATGAGCATCTAGCCCACTTACTTTCTTTGGTTCTTTCCCCCACCTTCCCCTTGTATCCTCTCCTAGTTAGCATATCACTGCTCTCATCTTTGCGGCCACATTGGATAGCAACCACCCAATTATCCCTATTGGCACTCCTAAATCTACATTGAATGGTCTTCTTGATCTCATGTTTCATTAGCTGCCACATAGCCCACAAAACAAGTTAGTTAACTAACTAGTAATCACTGCTCAAAGCCACACAATCATTTACTTCCAAGACTCCACTTGACAAACTCTTATTATTAAGACAAGGAGAAAGTTAGAAAAGTCCACTGACTAAGAAGTTTGTCACTTACAATGCTGTATACAAAGCATGAACTCTTCTATAAGATAAAGCATATATCATTTTTATACACTATGTCCACAATCCCATGACATCCACCCCTCCAAATGTGCACGTCCTTTGGAGGTGCCACACAAGTAGCCCACCAAGATAAAAAACCCAAACACCTATCATCTAAAAGACATTCTTTGTAAGGTTTCTTTTGTGTAAACTTTAGATTGGAGAAAGCCATTCTATGTCATCCTATCTGTTGTAGAAAATGCATCAGGAGTATTTTCTCTTCAACAAGGGAGTTCTTCCTCATATAGATGGTTGGTTTACTATGATAGTTGGATTAAGTCCCCAATAGAAAAGGCCTATGAGGAAGCTAATCAAGTCATGGCAAGTCTTGGTTTTGCTTGCAGACAGTTCTAACATTACCTTTCACTTAAGCCCTTTATAATTCTCAACTATGATATTCTATCTCAACGTCTAAACATTACTAATATGTCAAAGAGAATGATGAAATGGATCATTGAATTATAATATTTTTTCCTTTTTTTGGTTGAAACAACAATAACCAAATCAAAACTTGTAGATTCGCTTGCATATTAGTTATATTCAAAATAAAGAAGCGTATGTGGTAGCACAACAACATGATGTTTGTGCAAGTACTTTTCAAAATTTCCTAATCTGTTACTTGGCATGGAAACCTTGAAGATTGAGGAGAATTAGCATGTGATATTTCAAGTGGATCAAAGAAAAACCAAGTATCCTTTTGTGAAAAGAGCAAAAAAATATTATTTACTTTGGGAGATGACTATATATGAAAAGATCTAACTTAGTATTAAGGCTAACATGAAGGTGCAATGGCATGAATGAAAGTTTCAACAATAAGTTTATCATCATGACCACTAAAAACATGAATGGGTTTGAAACAATAACCAAAGACTGACATGCTATTGGAGCACTCTTTTGAAGCTTCTTCTTTATCATTCTCATTCATTTTTAGCTATCTGATAGTGTCTGGCTTATTAACTTAATCCTTAAGATATTACCTTCATGGGATGCAAAAGCTTGTTCAAATGAGCCACTACTCTTTCCAAACTTTCATTTACTTATACTATTACCTGATCTCGGGGAAGTATTCCCTTCTCAAATATACTTTGTCTCCTCACTTGCTCCTTTTGAAGTTTGTGATAGAAAAAGATGTTAGAGTATCCAAGTTAAATGCAAAATGGGCTCACCATACTACCATAAGATATTCTAAATTGATCCCAGGGTCCCTTGTGGTTTTTAAAGAATATTTAATATGTTCTATGTGGTGTGTGTGGAGTTATGGGTGGAGAGAATGTATGTACGGAACAATCCTTTTTATGTTTTGTATGAGTTATCTACTCCCTTCAAGAGCATTATTCTGTTGTATACCTCTATAAACTTGTAATACCTCCTTGCCTTATGGCAACCATATCATGACATTATGTTTTATCAAAAAACTCTATAATTTGTATTCCTACTTATGAAGTTGTCACTCATCTATGAGAAATAGGAAAGGGCCCTAGCTATGTACAAAAGAGGTAAGCTTTCCTTACTTGATTGCATGAATTTTATGTTTCTTTGATTTTTGTTTAAACCTAGTTTCTGTTTTGGAAATTAACTTGACATGTTTTATGTACTTTTGATGAGTTTTCTTGGATTATACTAAGCAATCCTTGGTTGAGGATGCATTTAGTTTTATAGGATGATCAAGAGCTACATTCTAGGATGTTCTATCACAAATTAGGAACCTTCAGGGTAGAGGAAAAGGTCACATGGAGAACTTGAGGATCATGTAGTTCTACATCAATAGTGAGATGGATGTTTCCCTTGGCCCATATTGATTGGCCAATTTCCTTTGAGTGCTTGTAAGATTTCTATGTGGAAAGAGAGGAGCACTCTCAATTTTTCTATGAGCAATGAGGGAAAAGGCTAAGGATTCTAAATAAGAAAATAAATTTGCATATTGCATAACACACGCGCGTAACTAGGATAGGCACATTTTTTCAATACACGTAGAACCTTTTTCATTGCTTAGATATTTTGGCATGAATAGCATCACCTTTCAATTGCATTGATCAATAAAGCACATGTGTTTGAGCTTAAATATTCTCAAAGAATTCTTTTCTTTAGGTGCATTGCATATTCCACCTAACTTCTTTGGAACAAATTTTTGGAAGACAAAAAGTCTTGGGAAGTTTCTTACCATCATATGAGCTAAAGACCACTTGCATTCCTTACAAGCATGATTGAAAGACATAGGAAAACATGCTTTTATGACACCAAAGGGATACAAGAGTATGCAAGTAACTGAGCTTGCAAGCTCATGAGCACTTATCCTTTTGAAGTAATAATAATTTTATATGCATCTTATGTGCTTCTCCATTTAGAAAACAATCCCCTTGTTTTGGGACTTATGAGGTAATGTTGTGTATCCATAAAAACACCTTGAAGTCTTCAAAAGGAAAGGTTCAAAAAAAAGCTAGGGTGTTTGTTTCTTAAAACAACAAGAAGAAGTATGGTCACAAATGCATAAGAGACTTCTACTTCAACTCAAAGGTTAACTCAAGTGTCAAAGACTTCAATAAAGAGGCTCTCTCAACTCAAAAGGCATTTGTCTAACCTTTTGCTTTATAGGCTTGGTGCTTTCTTTCAATGGGATTTTATCATTGGACGAGGGCTAGGAAATGTGAATGTTGATTTTATTCCATCCAAGAAGGTAATGTAAAAACTAGGGGGACTCGAGAGAAAGGAAAGAGCTTGGGGACATGACAAGCAGTGGAAGAGGAATACCCTACCATGATCAATACAAGAATACAAAGACTATTGGTAGGTGTAAAAATTTTTGGCCAAGCAATTAGAACATTAACACAAAAGTTTGACAAGATATTTCAACAATCAGGAGGTTATGACAAAATCTTCATGAGATATTTTAGTAATCAAGATACTTGAAAGAACAACCACCTCTTGTAGCTCAATGAAGTTTTCTAAAGGATACTTAAGACAAAATTTCAAAATTTAGTACGTTTACAATGATCAAAGTGAGACTATCACTAGGTCACAACAAAATCCTTAGACTTCTTCAAATAAGCATAACATCAAGGGAAATTAGAAGCTTAAGGAACTTCATATAAATATCAAAATTGTTAGAGATAAAGCTGACTTGAACTACCAAAAGAACCCCACATAACCAATGTCAACACTTATTGCAAAACTTCCTTTCAAAACAATTCCCTTTAACCTTGAGAATTAAACCTTTAACAAAAAAAGAAAAAGAAAAACTTTGAGATTTGAAGAATGTGTACCTTTTCAATTCTTAAGCTTCCATTTCAATCAAGATAATACTCTTAAAGCTTCCAATTGCAATACTTTACTTGAAAAATTCATGAGATAAAACTTTGTAAAGTGAACATTTATTCAAATTTTGAAACTTATGGCAAACTTTATTTCTCCTTCACGATGGAAAAATTCAACTCAAGTTGTCCTCAACTTCTACTCTCTAGAACAAGAAGAACGCAGATGCTTGAAAGAAGAAAGGGCAGACCAGTCTAAAGACATAGGAGTGGACGACCAACGAAAACCACATGACCTCCCCAAAAGGTTTACGAGATTCAAAAAGGGCGATAGGGTAGTGATCCTGCTGGGTGCTAAACGTCAAGGGCAAACAAGTGAACCCATTTAACGGCCCGCCAAGGTCAAGGAGGTGAACCTAGCCATGGATGGGGAGACACCCCGGCATGTCTTCGTTGCCGATGACCTGACAGATAAGGAGGAGACACATCTTGTTGCCCTCTTACAAGAGTATGTAGATGTATTCGCCTGGTCCTTAGAAGAACTCAAGGGGGTAGATCCAAGTGTAGTAACTCACAACATACCCATGACACCAGATGCAATGTCGGCCAAGCAACGACTGTATCCCATGAATCCCAAGCATGCTCATGCGGTCAAAGAAGAGATCGACAAGCTGATGAGAGCAAGGTTCATCTACGAAATTGAGCACATGGACTGAGTATCACCTATAGTCATTGTAATGAAGAAGAACGGTAAGATTAGGGTATGCATCAATTACAAGAAGGTGAATGCTGCAACAAAGAGGAACAACTACCCATTGTCGTACACCGAGCACATGCTCGAGAGAGTGGCAGGCAAGGAGGCCTACAGTTTTCTGGACGGCTTTTCTAGATACAATCAAGTGCAGGTGCATCCCGACGCTAGGCATAAGACTCCATTCGCTATTGAGTGGGAGGTTTCGCCTACATAGTCATGCCCTTCAGGTTAACAAACACTCCAGCCACCTTTCAACGCCTTATGTGCACTATATTTAAAGACATGCTCAGGAAAGGGTTGGAGGTCTTCGTAGATGACTTGTGTGTTCACTCGACTTGGAGAGAACATTTAGATAGACTTCGAGTGGTCTTTGAATGGTGTCGCCTATATCGCCTCTCCCTGAACCCTTTAAAGTGCCAGTTCTAGGTAAAGCACAGATGTATCCTAGGGCACGTGGTGTCGAAGAACGGCATCACCACGGACTTTTCAAAAGTCAGGGTCATCATTGATCTTCCACCCTCGACCGACTATAAGGGAGTGCAATGCTTCTTAGGTCATACGGGGTATTATCAACGGTTTGTGCTAAATTATGCATTAATTGCTAGACCTTTGTACAAGCTATTGATTGTATTCGAATGGACAGAAGAGTGCCAACACGCGTATGAGGAGCTAAAAAAAGTCTTGACCACAACACCGATTCTACGAGCCTCGGATTGGACCATTACCTTCCATGTGCATATTGATGCTTCTAAATTTGCTCTAGGGGCAGTGTTGTGTCAACCAGGCGAACACAATCTCAACTATCTAGTGAGCTTTGCCAGGAGACAACTCATTGAGACTGAGATGAATTATTCGACAATAGAAAGAGAAGGTATGGCCATGGTGTTTTCCGTGAAGAAATTTTGGCATTATTTGTTGGCCACTCCTTTCACCTTCTTTGTGGATCATCAAGCCTTGCTATAACCTTGTGCCACAAGCCGCATAGCCTGATGGCTCCTTCTGCTTCTAGAATTCGACTTTTTTCTGTGGTTGTACGAAAAGGGAAACAACACTACATGGCTGACCACATATCGCGCATCCCCACGGAAGAGGCCGCTAGACAAGGCATCGTAGATGATTTGCCAGACGCACACTTATTTAGCATGTCGAGCAAGAGAGAGTTATTTCGAGCCGACTTGACACCATATTGGGTAGACGACATAGTCCAAGTGCTTAAGAATGGACTACTTGAAAGACCAATGGAGAAAGCCCAACTTAGACGGCTCATCCTTAATATCCAACCCTATTAGTTGATAGTAGGTCAGCTGTATAGGCTAGGGCAAGATGGCTTGTTGCGCAGATGTGTATGCGAATACAAGATGCAAGAAGTGCTCTCAAAAGCACACAGTGGAATCGCGGGACGACACTTTAGCGAAGAGACAACAGCCCGCAAGGTGTTGCAGTCTCAACTGTGGTGGTCCACACTTTTCCGTGATGCGGGGCTATTCGTTAAGCAACTGTGACGAGTGTTAACGGACAAAGGTCCCAATTTGCAAGGATCAGATGGAGGTAACCCCGGTGATTGCACAACAACCCTTCGAGAAACGGGGAGTTGACTTCATAGGACCCATTAGTCTTGCGGCACAATACTCTCAAGCCAAGTATATCATTGTAGCCACTAACTATCTAACAAAATGGGCAGAAGCATGGGCTACACGAAAGAATGATGTGAGAACGACTGCCAAGTTTCTATGGGAGCAGGTAATATCATGATTTGGCTGCCCCATCGAATTGGTTAGCGACCAAGGTACACACTTTATTAGTGAAGTGATCGCACATCTTCTAGCCACCTTTCTAATTATCCATCGAAAATCCTCACCATACTACCCTCAGGCGAATGGCCAGGTGGAATCCACTAATAAAATTCTGGTCAACGTCCTGACCAAGGTGGTCTCTATGTCGCGCAGCGACTGGGATAACAAGCTGATGGCAACCTTGTGGGCTTACCACACAACCTACAAAATGGCCGTAGACCACACACTTTAGGTTGACCTACGAAACAGAAGCAATTCTACCTGTAGAGTTCTTCGTTCCTAGCCTGAGAATCTCACTTCACGAAAGATGGGAAGGAAAGGAAGCATGGACGCAACTTCTAATTGAACTCGAATGCCTCTCAGAAACACACCTCCTAACTACCCATGCGCTCATATGCGAGAAAGCACGATGCAAAAGTTGGTTTGACAAGCATGTCAAGCAGCGCGACTTCAAACAAGGTGACTTAGTGTTGAGATTGAGAGAGGCAGAGACGGAGTGAGGAGCAAGCATGCTCTCATCTTCTTCATTCATTCATTCTCTCATAACCACACACAAAGAGTAAGTGTATACAATAGTACTAAGGTCCGTAGGACCATTCACACTGGGTCTAAGACCACCGACTTATTTAATGTCCCACACTTGCTGATACAACTAGACAAGACTAATGTCGGTCATACATACTAGTAGGAGAATAGTATGAGCTTGATATTCTAACACTCCCCCTCAAGCTCAAATCATCTGATGAACTCCAAGTAGCTGTCTAAAACTACTAAACTTATCTTTACCCAAAGACTTGGTAAAGATATCTGCAACCTGTTCATCAGTCTTCACATGCATAAGATCTACTCTCCCTGCAAGAACTATCTCTCTGATAAAATGGTAGTGTACCTCTATGTGTTTTGTCCTGGCATGGTATATTGGATTCGTTGCCAGGAGTACACTACTAAGATTGTCACATAATAAGGTCACTGGAGCATCCACCTAAATATCCAAATCAGCCATAAGCTTGAGCAGCCATGAAATCTCACATGCTGCCAATGTAGCACCCCTGTACTCAATAGTAGACAATGCAACTGTTGGTTGCTTCGTGCTACTCCAGCTGATCATGCCACTTCCAAGACCAAAAGCATAACCACTCGTAGATCTGCGATCATATGAGCATCGTGCCCAATCCGCATCTATGTATCCAACTAGTTTCAAGGGCTTATCTCTCATATAGAACAACCCATAATCTACAGTGGACTTATCTCAGAATTTGCCTAACAGCATCCAAATGTGGCTTCCTGGGCTTCTACATAAACTGACTTATGAGCCCAACTGCATAACTCAAATCCGGCCTAGTGATGGTCAAGTAGATCAGACTTCCAACCATCTGCCTGTACATAGTCACATCCTAAATTTCAGCTCTAGTATTAATGTCCAGCTTGACATTCTGATCAAGGGGTGTATCCAATGGTTTGCATTCAGCCATGCCATACTTCTTCAGCATTTCCATGGCATAATGTTTCTGCATCAGCCATAAACCATTTTCAGCCTTGATTACCTCAATACCCAAAAAGTATTTCAACTCACCGAGATATTTCATGTCAAATTCAGATTTTAGCATCTTCATTACATGCTCTATGCCCAAGTCATCATCACCAGTGATTATCAAATCATCAACATATATGACCAGCACTACTAAGCCACTGTCAGTCTTCTTTGTAAATAGACTGTGATCAGCCCTACCAACAGTAAATCCCAACCTCTGCAAGTAGTTACTGATCCTAGCATGCCAAGCTCTCAGAGCCTGCTTCAGCCCATACGGGCCTTTTTCAGCTTGCATACATAATGCTAAAAATCAAGGTGAACATACCCTTCTGGCTGAACCATATAGACCTCCTCTGCTAAGTCACCGTTAAGAAATGCATTCTTAATGTCCATCTACTGTAATTTCCAGCCTCTAGCAGCAGCCAAGGCAATCACAGTGCATATGGTTTCCATCTTGGCAACAAGGCTGAATGTTTCCTCATAATCAAGTCCATACTGTTGGGCATATCCCTTAGCAACTAGCCTGGCTTTGTACCTTTCCACACTGCCATCCGACTTACATTTGATTTTGTAAACCCATTTGCAGCCAATGGACTTTTTTCCTTCAGGCAGTGGCACAAGATCCCATGTCTTATTTTCAGCCAAGGCATTCATTTCTTCATCCATGGCTACACACCAGTTCTCATTTTCCACTGCTTCAGCATATGTGCTTGGTTCTTTGATCTCCATCACTTTTGTCATGTAAGCATAATGCTTTGCAATGTCTATATGTCAACCTATCAATAGGGTATCTGACCCTCTGTGAGCGTCTAAGCTGTGGTGCATTGCTCGATTCCCCTCTTTCATGAGGCAGAATGTACCTCTCTGCCTTGTACCAGGCGTATAGACAGTCAGAATACCAAGTTCACTATCTAAAGTGTCAGTAGACTCATATCTAGAAGTCATGCTACCAGGTGTCATCATCCCAAATACATCCTTAGTAACTTTATCTTTTCCTTTGTCCGCGACATCATATCTCCCCCTCACTGACATACTGGTGTCAGTGGACGATGAGCTCCTCAATCTCCCTATCCATGGAGATATTGTCTGACTACTAGGGCCTGTCATAGCAATGCTCTGCTGCATATCAACTGTGGATACATGAGTAGAAGGCATATCTGATGGCACTGTAGCCATTGATACATACCAAGAACCCATCTCATCAAAAATAACATCCCTACTCACCAAGGTCTCGCTGGTAGAGGGATCACAGCATTTGTATGCCTTTTTCTCTTGCGAATACCCAATGAAAACACACTTATGCGCTTTTGGATCCGGATTCTTCCTTTTTTCGTCTGGAATATGCACGTAAGCAAGACAGCCAAAGACTTTCATGTGACTTACATCCGGCTTATAGCCATACAGCTTCTCAAATGGTGTCATCTCATGAATACTTGCAGTGGGAGTTCGATTCAAGATATACATGGCTGTCATAACAGCCTCAGCCCAATAATAGAGCGGCATCTTCTTCTCATTCATCATGGCACGAGCAGCTTCCATCAAGACCCTGTTCTTTCTTTCAGCTACCCCATTTTGCTGAGGAGTGTAGCTGCAGGTAAGCTACCTAGTATGCCATTTTCAACCAGAAAGTTGTCAAACTCATTTGGCACATACTCCCCACCGCTATCTGATCTCAAGCAAGAGATATAACAATCAAATTCCTTTTCAACCTGCTTTTTAAACTGCTGAAAAATAGCAAACACCTCATCCTTTGTCTTCAGAATGTAAACCCAAGTATAGCGACTGTAATTATCAATGAATATCACATAATACTTCGAGCCTCCCATGGATGCATTATGGGCTGGCCCCCAAACATCAAAGTGCACTAACTGCAGCGGACGTGTACTCTGCCTTACATGCCTAACAAATGGCAACCTTGACTGCTTACCAAACTGGCAAGCATCACATACATGACCAATATCTGAATATTGGAACTTGGGTAAACATGTAACAAGCTATTTTTTCTACATAATTTGCAGCCTTTGCAAATTTACATGGCCCACTCTCTTGTGCCAAATTTCCAAGTCTCTGATAGTGCCAAAACCATGGGCAAACATAGTTGAATTCAGCTCTGGCAAGGTAGCATCAAGAGTAAACATTCTGCCATTCTTGTGACCACGAGCTATCAACTTGCATCCATTACCAAACTCTTCAATAAAGCAACCATGCTTGTTGAATCTAACTTGCAAGTTCTGCTCCGTCATCTGACCAACAGACAGTAGGTTCTTCGTAATCAAAGGAACATGCAATACATCATGCAAATTTTTCTTTTTGCCATCATGAACCACAAGAGGCACTTTGCCTTTATGCTCAATGCTATGCTGCGTGTCATCACCTGTACAGACATAGCCACTTTTTTCAGCCACCATATCAGTGAACCAATCACCATGAGGAGTCATATGGTTCGATGCCCCTGAATCAATGTACCAAACTGCATCATCAGTGCATTTTTCAGCAACTCTATCTTTTACATACTGCATGGCAAACAATCTATCTCCTGAAGTATCATCTGCCTGACTAGATGTAGCAAAATGCCCATGTTGTTTGCCTTTCTAATTGCCCTACTTCTTCCAGCAGTCCTTGGAAATATGCCCATACTTCCGGCAGTAATGACAATCTTTATCCCTGTTCGGATTGTCGGCGGATGGATGTTGCTGTTGCCAGGAGCCTCTACCTCTAGGGCTAGATCTCCCCCTGCCTCTAAAGTTTCCACCACCTCTTGCATTCGATACCTGCTGGTTGTTATTGCCATAGGATGCATTTTGCTGGCCTCCTCTACCAAATCCATAGCCTCTACCACGGTTTCCACGGCCGCGTTGATTGGAATAGAAAACTGCATCCTTGTTTTTAGAACTACTAGAAGCTTAACCTCTTCAAGGATAAGCAATGCAACCAGCTCATTGAAATCAGGCATTTCAGCCCGCACGGACACAGAAGTGTCAAAAGACTTATACTCAAGCCCCAAGCCATTCAAGGTCACAGCAACCATGTCTTCATCTTCAACCTTTGAACCAACTGATGCCAACTGATCCGCAATGGTCTTAACCTCCGTGACATAATCCTGTATAGATCTGCTCTTCCTCTCCATGTTGTTGAACTTCTGCTTCAACTGTATCTTCCTGGCACTTGTGGTTGTGCCATAATACTTGACCAAAATGTCCCATGCATCCTTAGGAGAGCTGCAGTTCATTATCTGCATTACCATGGCATCTAAGATACATAAAGAGAGCCAATGCAAGACTCTATGAGCTCTTTCTGTCCAATCTCAGTGTAATCATCTCTGATCAGCCGTAGGTCGATCTGGGAGCTCAGGTTCAGCTTCCGCTCCAATCACCAACTCCCAATAGCCTTTCCCTATTAAGAAGTTCTCCATGTGGAACTTCCATGTGGCATAATTGTTACTGTCAAGCTTTTCCCCCACTATCTGGGTTATGTTGTCTGTCCTTTCTGCATTTGCCATGTTCTAAACTTTGCCTGACTACCTGCAAGCCAACAAGTATGACTAACCAAGTTCAATCCTCAACTGTTTATGACAGTTTTCTGCAATTAATTGCAGTAAAAAATCAGGGTATTTCAGCCTAATGATAGCTGAAAATAGTCCACAAATCAGTGATCTAACTCATAAAGTATAACGGTCAAGACTAATGCTTTGGAGTTGCTTCAGCTTAAACTCCTACAACCTCACTACCAGGATAAATACATACAGTCTGAAAACTGTAAAGTGTTAGTGACCAGCAGCTTATTCAAAGCCAAAACTAAGTCATACACATGTCATACATGTCCCAAACCTTCATAGACAACTGCTAGTACATGTAGCAGTCCAAGCATAACCATATGGGCACAAAATAGTGCATAATCAGCAAGTATAGGTGTCAAAATTCCTACTCATAGATTGCATTCAGCAAATGTTCAGTTATGTCAAGCCTTTTTAGCTCCAAACTAGCTCAAAAACATGCCAACCATCCACTTTAAAGTGTCAAGGTCACTACATGACCATATGGGCACCCATAAACAAGATGTCTTCAATAGCCAGTTGCATACATTGCAATTACAGTTTGTACCCAGCCAAGACACTGTAAATGCATTCAATTTCAGCTTCAGATTTCAGTTTTTAATCATGCTCAATGCCTGATTCAATGCTCCAAGCATTCCCAAATATATTCCCAATAGCACACAGTTGTTAGAGATCAACAGTGTCATAACATGCTGCAGTAGAAGATGGTGCTTGCTGCCCGCATTCAATGACAGATTTCAGCCTGTCAATGACTTCCCAGAACTGAGCATTTCAGTCAATAACTTCAGTCCATACCATATTAGTTAATGCATATGTCTTCACAAATATGTATATGCTCAACAGACCCTTTTGAGCATGCCCGGAAGCCTCAATCTTTTACTTACTATCAAGTACTTGCTGAATATTCACTGTACACAGCAGTTTTGGACAGATTTCAGATCTGCAATCAATTTTCACAGTTCATATCTCATTCCCAGTCAGGCATTAGCATGCCACAAGTCTTTAGAAACCTTGCCAAGGCTTGTTTATAAGCCAGAGATCAGTGTTTGACCAAGTACTAGCATGAAGTATAGCAGATGTATTCAGCCTGAAAATAGGTGCAGTTCACGCAGCCTGTAGATCTGATTCCAGCAGCTACTATTGATGATAATGATGATGATGAACACTCAAATGTGCTCAAGGATGCTCCCAAAGACTCCTAGATAAGTCTTCACTGCTGCCATGAAGCATAGAGTCTGACATGAACAAATGCCTACCTTGTGTTAGAGCAATGGAGGAAAATGACAATCAGTCCTTTGTTCTCTTCAACCCTGACAGTTCAATCTTCAGGTCTTCTTCCCGTATGCACTCCACAGAGCCCAGTCATGGGTGCTTTGATACCATGTTGAGATTGAGAGAGGTAGAGATGGAGTGAGGAGCAAGCATGCTCTCATCTTCTTCATTCATTCATTCTCTCATAACCACACACAAAGAGCAAGTGTATACAATAGTACTAAGGTCCGTAGGACCATTCACACTGGGTCTAAGACCACCGACTTATTTAATGTCCCACACTTGCTGATACAGCTGGACAAGACTAATGTCGGTCATACATACTAGCAGGAGAGTAGTATGAGCTTGATATTCTAACACTTAGTGCTCCTGTACTCCGTTAAGGGGCATAAGCAGAAAATGAAGTTTAGAGGTCTAGGGCCCTTCAAGGTTCGTGTCATCAGCCAAACCGGTAATGTCGAACTTGAGATTTTGGAAGGTGAGGGTGTAGGCTTCTTTAATGGCAGTCGCATCAAGAAGAAGTATTATCCCCCCACGCACCCCTTGCTGCATGAGCCACCTATGTTAGAACCACCGATCAAAGTACAGGTAGCCACAATCACGAAGATTGATGAGGAAAATGAGGAAATCGTAGAACCTGCCTACCTCCGCATCACAATCACTGCCAAGCAAACATGCATTGTCAACGCTTTAGTTGATGATGGAGCAAACTTCAATGTCTTAACCCATGATCATTGGACCCATATTAGCAAACCACAACGACAGCCCACTATCGCCAAAACTGAGCCCGTATGGGGGACCCTCATACGCACTCCTATGGGAAATGCAGGGTCACTATTTCTATCGAGTTTGCGAGCATACCAATGACATTTTATGTGTTAGCGAACATGGAAAATGCAGGCACAAAATCTCTGCTGGGTCGAACCTTTAAAAAGCAAGCTCACTGCAATGTTGATTATGAGTTGCAATGTATCCACTTAGCCATTGGCAATGTCTGCATAGTGGTAGCCTTCAGCAAGGGCTACGTGACCCCCACCAAACCCGCAACACCACTGGGAAACACATAGCCAGCCAAGTCCAAGGAGGAGTGTTGTGATTTGTCGTACCCTTGTAGGCCTCTATGCCAGCAAAAACAGACTGAAACCACAGTCGATGCCCATGAATATCACTTAAGGTGGATGCCTAAATGTTGGACCCTACCACCCAAATGCAATCGGCCACGCCTTTGCAAGGCTCACAACACAGCCCCAAAACTTAGAAGACCAAAACAAAGCTACACACAATGATGGGTAGTCAAGCCGCGCTGGGTTCCTAAGACCCTATTGCTGTTGAGATATCGAGCTCCACTCGTGATATGCCAAGGTGACCATTGTGCATTTATGTCACCGACTTGTTAGTTGCAAATGCGGTTGGTACACCGCCCATGAATAATAGCTAGATGACAGCTATCCTTATCTACTCTAGTTCGTGGCTCAGTTAGTATGCCACCTTAGTTAGTTGAGTTTGGTTTGAGACCCATATATAGGGTTCTTCTATTTCTTTGTATGAGAGTTCTTTTGGCTTACACAACTAAGAAGAGGAAAACTGTTTTCAGCCTCCACCTTTGTTTGTATTCCCTCATTGTGCAAGCAAGAAAGCTACAAGTGAGACTCATTCCTTCTCTCCCACAATCTTGACATGGTATCAGAGCCTTGTTCGTGGTAAGGAGCTCAAGAAAGCAAGCCAAGTTCGCGGTGTTCTAGTAAGAGGACCAGTGTTGCTTTCATTCTTCTATTTTGGGAGCAAGTCTCTGCAGGTAGCACAGCCAGAAAGTGCAAGAGTGCATTGTCTCAGGTTGAGACGCCCTTTGCAGTGAAGCAAGAGGGTAGTATATGCTGCGGGATAGGGCTTTAGCCCTTGGTGACCCTGTTTTTTTGATTTGAGGCCATTTCGGGGCCTGTTTTGGAGGCGGAAGTTTTCTGCACGCACTCAGGAAAAGGCCCAGTTTTATACTATGCGACCACTGTTCTACAGGTCGGTGAAAAGTTACTATAGAAATTACATCGTATGCCTGTGCGCAGAGACATTGGGAGTTACAGAATCATCCTTGTTGCCTGTTGATGCAAAATCGTCACTAGGAAGTGACTGTGTGGTCAAATACCACTTTTGTCAGTTTTGCAGATTTGCCCTTGTGAGGCTGAAGCTGTGTTCTTTGCAGTGACGGAATTTTTTGCAGTTTTCTGTAATGGCGTCTGATTCTCTCTCACAATTGTCACTGAAAAGCTTGACAAGAACAACTTCAAAGCATGGAAGTTTAGAATGACGAATTTTCTTATGGGAAAAGGATATTGGGAATTTGTTGCAAGAAATGAAGAAGAACCAGTTCTTCCTGATGTTCCCAATCAACAGCAAATGCAGGCATTTAAGGCATGGCATGAGAGAGCCACGAAAGTTATGTATTGGCTGTCTATCAGCATTTCAGACTCTATGATTTGCATATTCAGGATGCAAGTACGCCAAAGGAGGCATGGGATACTTTGTCAAAAATGTATAGCACAAATACGCAATCCAAGAAAATGCAGCTCAAGCAAGAGTTGCACAATGTGCAAAGAGAAAGTATGAGCATCAATGACTACCACATGAAGGTGAAGAAGATTGCACATGCACTTGCTTCCATTGGGTCACCAGTGGAAGATGATGATTTAGTTTATGTGACCTTGAATGGTCTAGGAAAGGATTATGCACAGTTTCGAACATCCATTTCCGTCCGTGAAAGATTTTTTGATTTTGAGGAGTTGATTGCTCTTCTAATTTCTGAGGAGTAGAGAAATGGTGGTGCATCTTCTTCAGGAGGAACTTCAAAAGAAGCTGTCTTCTACTCAAATGCTAGAAGAGGTAGAGGCAGAGGTAGAGGAGGCCGATCTGGAGGCCGTAGTAGAAATCAGAATATGCAGCAAACTCAAGAAAACTAGTCCTATGGAGGAGACGTGGTAACTCTAGAGGCAGGGGGAGCCAAAGAGGTCGTGGTGGATGGCAAAGAGGCCAAAATGCAAACAGCAATGTTGAATGCTACTACTGTGGTAAAATGGGTCATATGGCTAAGGACTGCTATAAAAAGCAGAATGACATCATGAATGAAAAATTGCAACAAGGGAATTATGCATCTTCTAGTAGACAGGGTGATGACAGAAATGAGCATTTGTTTATGGTGCAACACATGAACAATTCTGTGACAAGTGCAGAAGAAAGCAACGATGTATGGTATGTTGACTCAGGTGCATCAAATCACATGACAGGTCATGCAGAATGGATGGAGGATGTAAGGAAAATGGAAAAACCAGGATTTGTGGAGACTGATGATGATACTGCACATCCTATTGTGCAGATTGGAAAAATTCATTTGTCTATGCAGGATGGGAAAAAGAAATACATGTTCGATGTATTTCATGTCCCAAATATCACTAAGAATCTGGTTTCTGTTGGTCAAATGGTTGAGCAGGGCTTGCAGGTCAGATTTAATCCTCATGGATGCTTTGTTGAGGATATGAAAAATAAAGGTCGCTTGATAGCAAAAGGAAAGAAGAAGGGCAGAATGTTTACGTTGGATGCAGACATGCCTGAATTGAGTGCAGCAATGTTTGCACATGGGACCGGTGTAGTTGCAGATATTGATATCTAGCATAAACGCATTGGTCATGTTAATGTACAGCGACTTAAATCAATGCAGACCCAAAATATTGTTGCAAGATTGCCTAAATTCAAGGTTGTAGAAATGCATAAGGTATGTGAAGCCTGTCAGTTTGGAAAACAGGCAAGGAAACCGTTTCCTAGACATGTTCAAGAGAGTAAGAAGCCATTGGAATTAATCCACTCTGATGTGTGGACTACTAAAGCTGCATCTCTTGGAGGCTGTCATTATTTTGTCACTTTTATTTATGACTATAGCAGAAAAGTTTGGGTGTATTTTATGAAAAAGAAAAGTGAAGTTTTTGGGCATTTCAAAACTCTTAAAGCTATGGTTGAAAAAGAAACAAGCCTGCAGATAAAATGCCTAAGGTCAGATGGAGGGGGAGAGTACCTCTCAAATGAGTTTGCAAGGTTCCTACAGGAGCATGGCATAAAGCAGTAATATTCATGCAGTCATACCCCACAACAAAATGGAATTGCAGAAAGGAAAAACAGGCATATTGGAGAGGTATCTCGTGCCATGCTCAATGAAAAAGACTTGCGAGATTTTTACTGGGCTGAAGCAGTTGCTACAGCAGTCTACATAATGAACAGGACTCCCACTGCAGCAATACATGGGATGACTCCAGAGGAGAGGTATACTGGTAGGAAACCAGATATTTCTCATTTGAAGATTTTTGGTTGCATTGCCTATGTTCATGTGCCAGATGAGTTGAGATCCAAGTTGGGTCCAAAAGCTGATAAGTGCATCTTTAGTGGTTACTCTTTGCAACAGAAAGGGTATAGATGCTATAACCCTTCTACTCGTAAGTTTACAGTGAGCAGAGATGTTGTTTTTGATGAGATGAGTAGCTGGTATAAACCAGTAAATGTGATTGATGATGTAGATGCACAAAATAGTAATGCTGCACAGGATTCACAGTAGCAGTCACAAAATATTAGTGGACCTGGAGCGTCCTCTAGCAGTGGTTCACATCCTTCGCCATGGACAGGCACATTGAGATCGGGAGAATCCTCTCAAAGCAATGCAGATAGTGGTATTCAGGTATCACGAAAAGGAAAAGAGAAGGTAGATCAGCCCATGTTTGATGTGAATGCAGGTCATTCTTATGTGGATGGTGAATCCAGTGGCTCAAAACAGAGCATTGATGATGAGTTGGGTATTCATTCTATTGTTACACCTGGAGTAAGGAAGACCAGGGATGTTTTGAGAGCACCTGGGAGTGAACCTACTTTGCGCAGGTCCACCAGAGCTAGGTATCCTGTGGATAGGCTGAAATATGATGGATTTACAGCCATTCACTATGCCTATATGGTCAAAGTGATATAGGAACCAGAACCCACTTCTTTTGAGCAAGCCATGGGAAAAGAAAAATGGGAGAAAGCCATGGATGAAGAAATGGATGCCTTGGAAGCAAATGCTACATGGGAATTGGTACCTTTGCCTAAAGGTAAGAATGCAATTGGCTGTAAGTGGGTTTATAAGGTGAAGCACAATGCAGATGGTTCTGTGAACAGATACAAGGCAAGATTAGTAGTCAAGGGGTATGCACAAACATATGGCATTGATTATGAAGAAACATTCAGTCCGGTTGCAAGGATGGCAACCGTAAGACCAGTCATTGCTATGGCTACATCAAAGGGATGGTCTTTACATCAGATGGATGTAAAGAATGCCTTCTTGCATGGTGATTTGCAAGAAGAGGTATATATGGAGCAACCACCAGGTTATGTGCATGCTGTTCATCCTGAGTTTGTTTGCAGGTTGAAGAAAGCCTTGTATGGCTTGAAGCAAGCACCTAGAGCATGGTCTGACAAGATAGGACAGTATATTGTCACTATTGGCTTTCAGATTTCCAAGGCAGATTTCTCACTTTATGTGAGAAAAACAGAGAAAGGTATTATGCTACTTGTCATTTATGTTGATGATTTGATTATGACAGGTGATAGTGATGAAGATATCCTTCATGTGAAAATGCTATTGAAGCAGAAGTTTGAGATGAAGGATTTGGGAGAGCTGCGTTATTTCTTGGGCATTGAGGTGATTAGATCACCAAGTGGGATACAGCTCTTGCAGAGGCAGTATGGATTGGACATGCTGTCCAAATATGGGATGACAGGCTGTAAGCCTATTTCAGTTCCTTTGGAGCAGAATGTGAAGCTGAGCGCAGATGCAGGTGAGCTTCTCGAAGACCCTACTATGTACAGACGCATAGTAGGAAGTTTGATTTATATGACTATTACCAGGCCAGATTTGAGCTATGCTGTTGGATTGGTAAGTCAGTTTATGCAGGCTCCAAGGAAACCGCATTTGGATGCGGCTAGACGCATACTCAGGTATGTGAAGTCCACATTGCAGTATGGACTATTTTATGAGACTGGGGTTCAGATACAGTTGCACGGATACACTGATGCTGATTGGGCTGGTAGTATTTTTGATAGACGATCTACCAGTGGATATGTGTTCTCTTTTGGGAGTGCTGCAGTCACTTGGAGCAGCAAGAAACAGCCTACAGTTGCCTTGTCGAGCACAGAGGCTGAGTACAGGGGCGCAGCAATGGCTGCATGTGAGGTAGCTTGGTTGCATAAGCTACTTTATGATATGCATCAGCCTACAGATGGGCCAGTTGTCATTCATTGTGACAACATGAGTAGTATAAACTTGGCAAATAACCCAGTCTATCATGCTAGAAAAAAGCACATTGAGGTGCATTATCACTATGTGCGGGAGAGGGTTTTACTAGGTCTTATTGATCTAGTTTATGTTAGCACAGAGGATCGGGTAGCTGACATATTTACGAAGGCCTTGGGCACAGAGAAGTTGCGCAAGTTCAGAGACCTCCTTGGTGTGCAGGAATTGGGATTGAGCTCGAGGGGGAGTGTTAAGATATCGAGCTCCACTCGTGATATGCCAGGGTGACCGTTGTGCATTTATGTCACCGACTTGTCAGTTGTTGCAGATGCGGTTGGTACACCGCCCATGAATAATAGCTAGATGACAACTATCCTTATCTACTCTAGTTCGTGGCTCAGTTAGTATGCCACCTTAGTTAGTTGAGTTTGGTTTGAGACCCATATATAGGGTTCTTCTATTTCTTTGTATGAGAGTTCTTTTGGCTTACACAACTAAGAAGAGGAAAACTGTTTTCAACCTCTACCTTTGTTTGTATTCCCCCATTGTGCAAGCAGGAAAGCTACAAGTGAGACTCCTTCCTTCTCTCCCACAATCTTGACAATTGCAAGCACAAGGTTACTATGGTGGTAATGCCCGGATATGGATCCCTAAGTCTAAAGCAACCCAGAGCACCAATTAAGTCTCAACCCCACAAGTAATCGTACCCCACCATGCAATTGGTCAAGGCCTAATGCCGCAAAGGAATCGAGTCACCAAGCACGTTGACTTGCAACGGATTATGCACATGCAGATCGACCAAATCTACTAGCCCAAACTTCAGCTTGTTGTTCCCAAACCAATCTCACATGACTTAAGCAAGGCGCATGAGGCCACACCCCCAAGTAGGGATGTCCCAATCACTATCCAGTCTTCTGAGCCCACCGGGCAAGCAACCCAACCGCAATCTTAGGAACAACTGAGCCTGCAACTATCTGCTATCCAACTCTCTAGTTCGGTCAAACCTCAACCACACCGCAGGCCTTAGACCCTCCTATGAGCGGAAATCATTCTTGTCATTGGCCACGGATCTAGCCAAGGACACGGGGGACAACGTCATTTCTTACCTTAGATGCTTAGATGCCACATTCATGTCGTTAGCTCTGAGTTATGACTGCTTGGACTTGAACCTCTTGCAAGAGTCCTTTGCAACAGAAATTCATACAATGCCTTGTTCATGGGACACACTGGAATTTGCATTCGTCAAAGCACCCCACTCAGCTATTGTAGAGTTGCTCCACACTGAGATATCTACAAAGCAAGCCATCAAACATCGTCTCATCATGTCATACGATAAGTGAACCTCTTTTGCCATCATTGATCGAGAATTAGAGAAGTTAAAAAGGCTTGCTGAGACCGAATTCCCATTCCTACGGAGCTGGTACGCCCTTCAATTGCAATGGGAACTCAAGGGATGCCAAATAATGACCAATGCTGAGCAGTGCCGAGCCATCAAGACATCGGAATATGACCCGACTTATGTCGCTTCCACCTCATATAGGGTATTAGCTACTATTCGTGACCAACCCCTAGAAGAGCACATCAAAGGACACCCTTACCTTGACCGCCTCTTGACAGAGGAAGGGTTACATATTGCTAGTCACATTGATTCTGGTGACATCCTGACAGATGTTTTTACTTACATTATACACGTAGGTACCCAACTCTTCAATCTGGACTGTGATGCTCAGCTAGAGTACAATCCAGACTTCTACGCTTGGCTTATGCAAAGGTAAACACTCAACCGTAAGCTAACAGCCCGGGGCTTACTAGATTTCAATCCTCGAAAGGATTCTCCCCAAATCCGGAAGGGAAGGGGGGTAAAGTAAGGTAAGATAAGGAAGGGAACCAATCAAAATCAAGCAGATACATAAATACGTGAGGAAAAGAGACACCGCACTGAAAACCTCAGTCAACATTAAAACACGGGAAGAAAAGGAACTATTAGTTTGCCGGTGAGGAAAAATGTCACGAAAAAGTTGAATTAAAGTGCGGAAAAGTCTGAAAGGAAAGTTTATGTTGGAGCTTAAATGTTTTCATTCAACGAACACAAAGTCTTTCTTTTCAACAAGTAACTCTTTCGCAAGTACTAATGGGAATGATGATTTATGACATGAATGAAAGATGTCACAGCAAGATCGCACTCGTCGACTTCCCTTCACGGAGGAAGAGAGAGCGCAGTACGGCATCAGCCTGGAAAATTGGGCTTATAGTTAGCATTCACAACCTTGAGAAGGTGATGGCCAAGGAGCATGCTGCAAGGAGAATAGTGGAACAGTGTAACCTCCACAAGTACCTAGAGAAGTTTGCACAGGAACCTGACCACACGAAGTGTGTAGAATTCTTGAGAACGTACAACCCCGACCAAGGATGCGGAACGGTGAGGGGGGGAAGGGGGGACAATGCCATTCAATGAACACAAAGCCTTTCTTTTCAACAAGTAACTCTTTCACAAGTACTAATGGGAATGATGATTTATGACATGAACGAAAGATGTCGCAGCAAGATCGTGCTCATCGACTTCCTTTCACGGAGGAAGAGAGAGTGCAGTACGGCATCAGCCTGGAAAATCGGGCTTATAGTCAGCATTCACAACCTTGAGAAGGTGGTGGCCAAGGAGCATGCTACAAGGAGAATAGTGGAACAGTGTAACCTCCACAAGTACCTAGAGAAGTTTGCACAGGAACCTGACCACACGAAGTGTGTAGAATTCTTGAGAACGTACAACCCCGACCAAGGATGCGGAACGGTGACGGTGGGAAGGGGGGACAATGCCCAACAGGTGCAAGTACCACTAAACTAGGCCTTGGTAGAGAAGGCACTAGGGCTAGAACCTAAGGTGGAGAAAAAACGTAAGAGGGACGTGTATGCTCTGCTAAAGATGAAGAGGGAAGAAAAGTTGACAAACAACGGCATCAGCATACATGATATCCCCGATGCTGAGATCTGCATGCAGGCAAAGTTGGTGCACTCCCTTTTCTCTAGCCAATGCTATAATTCCCTCATGCACCAAATCAATGTACCTATGTTGGAGAATGTGGTAGCCCGCACCTTGGATGAGGTGGATTGGAATGGCTGTGCACAAGACAATAAACCAAGCAGCCAAAGCACTAGCCCTGGGCAACAGATAGGCAGGCGGAGAATCCCTAGCATCTAAGAATACGAAGAGGAAGAAACCTTTCTCGAAAGCCTCCTTCATCGAATATGGAAGCATACTGACGGCCATCATCCAAGAGGCTGTGAAAGAAGCCCAGCAAGGAAACGAAGGAGCAGATGAGACCCCAGATAGGTCGTTGACCCATCAAAAGGACGAGCAATCGAGTGACAGGATAGAAACCAAGACAGAGAAGGAGGAATGGGAGGCTCAACCCGGACGAAGAAAAACAAAGGAGTCCACTGGGAAGGCAACTCAGAAGAAGAAACAAAAGGCGGGCAGGAAAAAGGAAAAAGAAGATCTAGAAAGAGCCAAAAAGGAATCCCTAAGAGAGGCGACGGAGTGGAAATAGAAGGAGAAGGAAGAAGCTAAAAAGTTGGCAGAGAAAGCAAGGAAAACAAAAGAAGAGAGAGAAAGAAGAGATATGGAAGAGGAGGCAGAGTTGAGGAGACAAGAGGAGGAAGACATGGCCGAAGCAACTCGCCGGTCCATAGAACAACCAGAGCCGACTCGATGGCCTACGGGCTTTAAGTCCGCCTAGGGAAGATAGACCCGGCTCAAGCACTCGAGTACCCAAAGCCATGCCATCCATGGTCATTGAAGGCAAGGGTAAGGCTCCCATCCATCCCATCCTGCCCCTCTTGGTGCCCGCCAGCGATGCACGCCAGTGATGCAACCACTGTCACCCCAAGCATCCCAGCCAACACCGTTGTGAACAGTTTTGTGGCATGGATGCAATAATTTATCAAAAAGGAACTAGCACAAGGAAAGAGCGGGGAGACCACAGTCACCGGGCAAAAAAGGCCAACTATAGATGCAGAGTCTAGGCAAGAGCCAAAACGCCAAAAAATGGAAGCCTCGACCACCCCAATCCCCACCACTATTACACCACCCGCAACCCATGATGAGTACGTTGATGAATTGCTCTCTCGGTTAGAGAGGGCAAGGGAGTAAAGGGGGATAGTGGTGGCCGAGTTGGAAGCGGAAAGGGAAGCGGTAGCAGCCTTGCAGCTCGAAAAGACAAGGTAAATGGCTACGCAACAAAAGAAAATTCTCAACTTGAAATGGGAACTAAAAACGAAAGAAGAAAAGGAGCAAAGTTGGCGATGACATCTCATAGATGAAAATCAAGAGCTCGAGAAGATGCAAGGAGAGTATAAGCTTCTGATCATGCAACACAAGGATCTAGCAGCAAAAATAGGTCAGATTGAACGGGGCATGAAAGAGTTTACCGCAGGGGAGGAAGGAAGGAAGCGAGAAGAGGAGCAACACCACCGAGAAATGGAAACTATGACCGAAAGGCTGAGCCTCGAAAGAGAGGAGCAGGAGAGAATGAGCAAGGAATTGGAAGACCAGGAGCGAAGGCTCATGGCCTTGGTGCAAAAATAGGGAGAAGGCATGGAGGAAATGAAGAAGAGAGCCGAAGAGAGGGTAGGCCAAAATGAGCAAAGAGTGAAGACCTTGGCACATCACCTGGCTCTTGTGGAAAAAGAGAAAGTTCTAGCAAAAGGCAGAGCAGAGGTAGCCCAAGTGGTCTTCAATACTCATCAACAATGAATCTTCTTGAATACCCTAATGGATGCTACTCATGTGGAGGAAGGGGGGTCCTTGGAGGCGGTAAAAAAGAAGTTGAGCATAGCGCGCAGAGCTCTGCGAGCAGGGCTACACATGCCCTCCCAACCCATTGCAATTGGGCTAAGCCCAGAGGAACAACGTAGATACCTGCTATCGGTCGGCCTAACCCTCCAGGAGATTGATGCTCTGGGGTTCATAGAAGAGGTACAAGAGCACCCAGGGAGTGAGGCTGAACTATAAATTGAACTAGGCAGATTCGAAGAAGAAGTGGTTCCACAACCCCCTTCACCCCATCTTGAAGGGCAGTGGGTGGCAGCCAGTAGATGCATCCGCGGAAAGGAAAACTACCCTGAGGAGAAGAGGAGGAAATTGGTGGAAGAAGCTCGACAAAGATTGAGGGCTAACCTTATGGCCCAGCTAGCTGTACCCCTCCCGCCATACCCAAATGACATGCCGGCCAATTTTCCTGTGGATCTCATAATCTGGGAGAGACAAGAAAAGGAGAAGCAGCCCTTCAACTTCAACTTCCTCATCCCCAATGCCCTGTGCAGAGTCCTTCCCCGTAAAATAGTGGACGAGGTGATCAACGTCGGAAGCCAGCTAAGCCAACATTTGCTGAAGGAAAGAGAGAAGAATCCCACCCTCTGGGGCACCAAGTATGTGGAATACTAGCAGAATAAAGTTTTTGAAGTTCCTCGATCCATGCCTGGATACGAGTGCCAACCACTATGGCAGAGGATGGTCTTCTGTAACACTCTCCCTTCAGAGAGGAACAACCCTACCTACATGGCATACCCTCGTAGAATAAGAGTAGACTTCGATGCAAACACCCATGGCCGTTACGACTTCCCTGTCATATATAGCCCTTGTACCACCACCTTAGCCCAGGCCCTCACCTTCACCTCCGACAGCTTAGATGCTACCATGACACACTTTATTGCTGATTTCTCCTCCTGCCCGGATCCTGCCTTCATTACCACTTGCAACTATCTTAGGCTCCTAAAATCCTACTTAGGCAGGACCCCACCCTGACCGAACGCGGCCTTCACCCACTCTTTTTTTATCCTAACACAATTGATAGCTGCGGGATGACCCGCCTAATGATGCGAGCCAGCCTCCTCCCTTTTTTCTGCCTCGCTATTCTTGAAGATATAAGCGACAGCCAGTACACTCGCTGCAGCCATCCGTTCCTCTCCACCACTCCCCTCCAGGTCCGCTTGAACCTTAAGAATTTCATGCAGAGCTAGAGATTTTTGAGCCATTCCATTAAATCTCCTTCACCACCCCATCCTGAGGACGAGGACTAACAATTCCCTACTACTGAACCCCACAAAAAAAAAAAAGAGAAGAAGAAGAAAGAAAGAAAGAAAGAAAAACATATCCGCACACAAGTCGCGGCACATGGCTCACAGCCCCTACACCTAGGGGTCCTTAAGTTAGGCACATTCGGTGACCTTAGTTGGCTGGCTCCATTCCTAACCCCCAGCCCTTTTTGCCTCCCCACTTCGTGCTTAGGGCACCCCAAGGGAAAGACACACCTAAGGAGCTAACACCAGCCTCGGGTTATACTTGTCACCCTAAGCTACACACATTGCACCTCCCCTTACACGAACAGGGTTCTCAAGTGTGGGACATCACCCAGGATTACCTAGGGTTAGATCCAACTCCCTGTTCCACCAGCATGAGCACCAAACACTGCATGGCAAGGTAGACACCCCCATTAGGTCGAGCATCTTCTCTTTCCAGGTATAACAGGATGCTGCGACCCATCAACTTCGGAGGCCCCCATCATCCACTCTACGCCCCTTAATTCTCCACCCCAATCATTCTTGAAGCTTCCCAATCGCATGAGTCCCCCAGCCCTGGCTCAGAATCCACCCTTCCACAAAAGAGACCTTGCAATGCCATGGGACTGGCACACGTCTCGGAAGGGGGTAATGTTAACCTCAGTTCAAGATGATGGAAAAATGAAGCAAAAAGCAGAAAAAGAACAGAAAAAGAGCAAGGGCACAAAGGCGGCCCTTAAAAGACTAAGCGGAGGTGAAATTGAAATTTTAAAGAGAAGGCGCCTCTAAAAACTCTAAAAACTCTTGCAAAAGAGCGCCAAGCTTTATTTTAAGAGTGTCAAGCTCTCACCTGTGCAATTTGTAAAGGTAGATGGGCGGTAGGAAGGAAGCTAGGAAGATAGGAGGACAATGGGAAAAATGGCCTAGGCCAAGGCCGACCATGTAAAAAGGATGGGCGCCCATAGAATTTTAGGGCTTGTATATATAAAGTTCAAAAAGTAAATGGAAGCTCATTCTTTGGTGTGTGGCTAATAAGAGACCTCTGTTCTTCATTTCTTCCCTTCTCTTTGCTTATTTGTATGCTCTTGAGGGAGGGAGTGTGAGAGTGTGAGGGAGTGAGTGTGTGGGAGTGAGGGATCAAGAGGGTGAAGCTCTTCACCATCTCCACTTCTCTTCTTCTCCTATCTTCTCCTTGCTTACACAAGCACGGCCATGGTGGATGGAGCTTGATGGAGGAGGCTTCAGGGTGCTTGAGCTAGCATCAAGGATCGTGGAGCTACCTGTGTGCGTGAAGGAGAAGGCAACTCATTTCGGCATTGAGGTAAGCTCACTACATTCGTAGGTTAGAACAGGGTGCTTGAGCTAGCATCAAGGATCATGGAGCTACCTGTGTGCGTGAAGGAGAAGGCAACTCATTTCGGCATTGAGGTAAGCTCACTACATTCGTAGGTTAGAAGGTGCATCTACTATGTGAGAGGTAGCCATTAGAGCTCGCTTGGAATGCTTGAAGCGATAAACGGTCCGTGGGTCTTGGCGGTTGAGTGAGAGCTCCCATAGTTAACATAGTCAAACTATAGGAAACCATGAACACCATATCTAGATTGCATTTGTTTCAATTCCATTTCTAAACTCTTCAATGAAGTAACCATGTTTATTGAATCTTACTTGTAGTCCTTTATCAACCATTTGTCCAAAATGATACCAAAGTCTTAATGATGGTAGACACATACCAAACATCTCCAAGCTTATTCTCTATCCCCTTCCTCTCAAACCATTCTACATGGTGTGTCATATGATTTGTACCTCTTGAGTTCAAAAACCAATCCTTCTCTCTAGGGGCATATGTCATGATGCCAAGTACATGCTCCATAGCAAAAAGAGGACCTCTAGGTGATGAACCACCTCTAGAACCATAGCCTATGCATCCATAACCACCTACATAATGACCATACTGAGTCCTTCCATGATATCCATACATTGCATTCTACTTATAATATCATTCCTTCTCAAAATGGCCAAACAATCCACAATAGTGATGACAAGCAACATCTTTATGAGGACTAGACCAACCCCTACCTCTAGAAAAGGATCTCTCCCTGCCTCTAGGTATAAAGTGTCTAAAAGACAGAAAATAGGGCTCAAACAATTCCCATATGGCTTAGGGAGGTCACTCATGAATATATGTGTATATCACGTGGGTTCAAAATAAGATATTTTAAAAATACACATTTTTTACATACAAAAAGGTGTAATATAAAGGGGTTATTTACAGATTGAATAGAAAAGGGTTGTATTTTATTCAAGGAAATTTCACAAATAAGGATATTTACAAATATGTCTTAAATGCAGGTGATGTAGAGGATATACATATAGTGAACCCCTTGAGCCCTATCGCCCAAAAAGCATCAAAATATGTGCCAAACATGGACAATTTTTCCTACTATATTTCTACAAATTTTTGTGCCAAAAGAATGAAGTTTAGGACAAGATCACACTATAGTAATGTTTTTGGACCTCTTCTAATAAATTTTGCCCTCCAAATTGGTACCTGGAAGTTACATAGAAACTAACCTTTTGATCCTTGAAACAATTAATTCTATCTCTACAATGTAAACACAAAAATTGTGAAGTGGTCCAATCGAAACCAATTCAACTCATCTTTAGTGTGAAAGCAATTCCAAAATAACCAAATTACATCTTCTAGTATGAACACAAAGTGTCTGAACTACTTCAATGCCTTGTAAGTGTGAAAGAAGATAGAGTGAGGGGGAGGGTTAATTTAACATTTGAGACAAGTCTTAAAAGCCTCTTTTTATTAAAAAAAGCTAATCCTTTATAGCTATGCCATTGACTAAGGATAGTGGAACTGTGCAAGTATTTGAGTTGCACTCGATGGCATTAATCTTGCAAAGGATGTAATTTTGTCATGTTTTGTTAAGTGTTTGAGCTTCAAGCTCTCTCATGATGCCATGGATTAATCTCTTATTTCTCTTCTCTGTCTATTTGATACAACCCCTCTACCTATCAAACAAGTAAGCCCCATGCTCAATTCACAAGGTACCCATGTGCTTATGGGCACAAGCAAGCTCGTAGTTCAAGCAAGCCCCGAGCTTAAGCTGCAATCATGCTCCCAATATAAACACGTCTCAAATTGACACAAGAAGCAAACCAAACCATTACTGTCATTCATGATTTCAAACCTTTAATGGCTTCTCAAATGTATTCAAAGCCTACAATAGAATCCCAAATCCAAGCTCCAATAGCTCTTGCAATCCATACACCTATTTTGAGTTGATTAGATAAGGATTTCTATCTAATTTAATAGTAGAAAACAAGATTGAATCCGATATGGACCTTGATTCATCATGCTCCTCAATTCAATTCTTGACTCTTGCATGCTTTTGCTCTAATACCAACTGAAAGGATTCGATTTGATGTGCAGGAAGCGAGATTGCACAAGATATGGAGTCTCAATCCTTCTTCTTCTTCTTCTTCTTCTTCTCATCTCTTAGTACACACCCACTGAGTATCTCCCACAATGGATAGATACTTTGACTTTAGGACACTTTACATACAACCTCTTTTCTATTTCATATAGTCATAGGATTGACTTAACCCATTTTATATTTCTCAACACCATTGATTAGACCTCATGAGAGAGATTGTAGCCTCAAACAATGAATTATAGCATGCATTGATGCCATAGATCTTGGCTACTTGTGTGACTATCTTGGCATAGAGTTTACTACAAGATCTATGGCTACTTGTGTGACTATCTTGGCATAAAGTTTACTACAATTGAGGGGGGTATTGTTTTGTAACACTATAAGTACATTGGGGAGATCCTTCAACATTTTTAGATGCTAGTCTAGAAGCACATCTGTACTCAAGTTGAGATAGGGTAGAGGTTTACAATTAAACATGTAGGAGATCCATTTGATGCTTTTCTTTATTAGCAGGTTATTGGATCTCCATTGTATTTGTATAAGACATGGACATGTATTCGATTTGGTGTCTCAAGGCAATTGACTCATAAATAGCCTAAGAAGAAAGTCCTTACCTTATTAAATTGAAGCCATGTTCTTTTTAAAAGAGATAGTCTTACCTCCTTAGCTCACAGGAAATGGCATAAATTTCAAGGAAGAGGGAGTACTACTCTCTTTGATAGGAACCCGCTTGTAAGAATATGAAAACTCCTAGGAAATTTGAAGGAAGAGAAGTCTTAATCAATAGACTAATGGACAAGAGCTTGGACCAATAGTCAAAAACACACTTTTTAATACCAATGATGATGATGCTCTTCATGCATGGGATGAAGTCTTGGTTAAAAACATCTGCTACTCTAGTCAAACCAATGCTCTAATACCAATATTTAGATCTCTTACCATAGCTTAGAACATGAATATATAAAATTTAGTAGAAATTACAAGAAAGAATGAAGCATACAAAATGCAAAATGCAAGAGAGAGTGCATACATAAGATTAGGTACAATCTCCCCTTTGATTGAGAGAGCTCTCCTCAATGCATGTATGAAGTAATTTGATCGATCTTTTGCCCAAAAGTAGCCCTCTTTACAAATCTACAACAAGCTATTTGCTTGTTTAATCACACTGAGGTTGTTGATCGTTTCTGGGGGAGGGGGGGTATCAAATAGATAATCTAACGTTAAGCCTAAATACTGGTCTAATCCTAATAGTGTTACATCTCATAAATAATAGACATGAATAAAATAGACAACACTATAAAAATAAATGCATCAATCTATATGCATCTAATAAATAGAGCTCATAAAACCAATAAACAAATATAAAATATTTCAAAATTGATATAATACTCAGCCTAGCTTTGCAAATGTATCCTTGTCTGTCTCTACACATGAATGGAGTCTTAGATTAAATAAATAAAGTCAGTGTGTGAATTAGTATAAATAAATCATTTTTCAAAGTACAAAAAATATAAATGATTAAGCATTGGTTATTGCCAAAAAAAAAGGTTAGAGGATAAAGCACACTTGGCTAATAAAAAGAGTGATGTGATGATAACTCTTTACACATATAAATGCTAACATTGGACAATGTGTATATTATATAATCACCAATGGAAATCGCTCGTGTACACATGAGTAATCTCATGCTTAAAAATGATAGACATATTAGTCAATTTTTCACTTAGTAGAGAGCCTTTTTTCCCTTTAGAACATACCTTGGCACATAGAGGAGAACCCTCTAGCTAATAAATATCTCATATGGGCTACCTCACATTAGCTAGTAAATACCTCTTAACAACATAGGTTCACACAAAAAGTCTTACTATGGGCTTCAATGACACATATATTTCTATTACAAGGCCAGACATGTATTTGCTTTGAACAATTATTAAGATTTCATCCAATTGCATAAGCTATCTCTACCACTTGCATAGCCATGACAATACTTCCTCATAAATAATGCTTATATATTCTCTTAAATGTGCATGCATGTGCACACATACATGTGTATACATGTGCACATATACATGCCTCTATCAAACATATAAAAAATCTTTTACACACACACATTCTTTTATTCTAAGTAGCAAGGTTTCTTTGAGACTATGATTTTAGAGGCCTTGGTCATCTATGTATACTCAAGTCACCCTTAACATCATATGATTGGTAATATCACACTGTATAACCTAGTATGGAAATGTGAATTATTAGAATATGATGGCAATAAAGCTAGAGCTATTCCTTTTCTATTCTAACATGTAGGGTGAGCTATATGTAATTAATATGGGTTCAAATGGTCAAGGTATGGAACCTCTCAATCATCAATAATGACAATTCATTTTTGTATATTTTTTGTCATCAATCAATGTGGTTGTTTCTATGTTGAAATAAAACACGTAATAGATTATTTTCTTCAAATGTTGTATGGGTTAGGGGATATTTTCTTCATACGAGAGAGAGAGAGAGAGAGAGAGAGAGAGAGAGAGAGAGAGAGAGAGAGAGAGAGAGAGAGAGAGAGAGAGAGAGAGAGAGAGAGAGAGAGAGAGAGAGAGAGAGAGAGAGAGAGAGAGAGAGAGAGAGAGAGAGAGAGAGAGATCAATGGAATGAGAGGAATGTTTAATAAGGGGTTTCTTACCACTTACACTTCTTGATTAGAAAAGTATAAAACACGAACTAATGAAAAATTGGTCTTAGAATTGTCACTTTTCATATAAGAAAGCAAAGCAATGAAATATTCTTTTGTGACGTAACTAATGCCTTGCAAGGATAAGCAAATAGGTTGGCATGTGCATAGGATCATCTCATTATTGTACATTGAGTATTTTATACATTCAATGAATACAATTTTGGAAATATATTCATATGATTAATTGTTATAGCAATAGAAAAATAGTTTGATACAAGAAAAAAGCCACCTCCTACATTAAACAGTAAGAGCCTCATCTTCTTGGGTGCAAATGGATTTAGCCACGTGGTAATTTCAGCATGGTGGGTAATGGTTATGGATTGGCAAATTAATAAGTATTCATGGCAAACCCAAATATGCAATTAATTGGTCATCTTTGATGGAGATATTATGGACTTTGTTTTGGCAAGCCCCTTTCTTTCCACTACCAACTACCTATATGAGTGCACACATTTTCAATGGTTGTAATAAAAAATTTCCATCTAAGGGCTATGGAAATCCTATAAGAGCCTATTGTACTTACTAGTGTGGCGATGTGCTAATGCAGTTTGACCCAATGTCCAAACCCCACTAGGAGCTAGTAATGCAACATGGCTCTATCTAGCATCCTACACAAACATGTTTCATGAGAAATTTCCACACTTGCTACAACATTGACAGCTTCGCATGTTTTAATGTGTGTGAAGGGAAACGGGTCAAGCTAGTTAAGTCATTAGTAAATGTATTAGAAATTGCATACCATGAGACATTGAAAAAACACATAGCATTATTTTTTCTTTATTATACTAAAGTTGACATTTCATGGTTGGAGACTCTTAGCCTTATTCACTAGAAATGTAGTAGAGTACATGTATCTAAAGTTGCTAAGAACAAGTTGAAAATCATGGAGAATTTACACATGAGTTTGAGGATTGAAATTCAATCTCCACCATTGAGGACAAATTTCTTGTTATTGCATCTTGTTCTTGATTTCCAATAGCGTTGCAGCAACATGGGATATACTACCGGACAAGGGTTAGGCTTTTTAGAACGAAAGCCTCCTTTGTCTAACTATAAGCTTTCTCTTTTACCGCCTAATACATACTTTAATGTTTCCCAAAAAAGATAGAAAGTATTGCAAACTTTTTCTTTCTTTTACAATATGATACATGCTTAAACATTTTCAATCTAATATGTACTTAAACTTTCCCGAAAAAGAGTCATTGGTTTGTTAATGCAGAGAAGAAACAATAGCGAATGAGATCTCAAAAAGCAAATGTTATATGAGGGATCTCATGTGAAGATGCTCTTAATAGGTGAGAGAGAACCAAGTTCCAACGTAGCAAGTAGGTTGGATTATGGACATGCATGTGACTAAAGGATTTGCTAAGTGCTTGCATATAAACCTGCTGGGCATAGGCAAGATGCGGGAAAGGCCACCTAGAGGATGATGGCTAACTACCCAAGTTGCCCCCTCCTCCTCCTTCTTCTTCATCTCTCTCTCGTGCATCTCCTTTGTGGTCGTACTGTCGTCTCTTCTTCTTCCTCGGCCTCGCCCTCTTCTTCTTCTTCCGCTGCTGCATCCGCATCGTCGTCCCATTCCTCATCATGCAGGCCCCCCCTCGTGGTGTTCGGAGCGTCCATGGTGGACGTCGGAGAGAACGCCGAGGCCATGCCCTTGCGCTCCATCGCCGAGTTCCCGCCCTACGGCCTCGATTACTTCCGCAAACCTGCAGCTCGTTACAGTAATGGCCGCCTCATCATCGACTTCATCTGTGAGTCATCGCCTCCTCCCAGCTACTGCTGCGCCTGCCGTAAGATTCTGAAAATCGATCAGTAATTTCTGCAGTCCTTCTTCAACCGCTACGCAAGTCCTTCTCACAAGGAATGTCATGTTCGTTGGAACGGGCATCGTCTTCACGAATTTTGCAGCCTGTTGAATACTTGCACAGTCCTTATCCGCCATTTTCTTCATGAAGTTTCATGTCTGCTGCATTTTCGCACAGTCCTTATTATATAGGTTGACCTAGCATTCATGGTGAGGCATTTTTGCACCCCTTCTGCAGTTTTACCATGGGACATTCTGGCTCCTGTCAATCACTTTAATACATACAATTAATAATCACGATCTGCCACAAGGATCGCATGTTAAGAAGCCTTGTTCCTGCCTCGCACCGGTACCATCCGTGCTCAACAGTTGTCAAATCTGGCATTGTTAGTGACCCTGGAGAGATTGTGGAACCGATCATAAGGGCTAATTAGTTGTGAACAACAGCACTTTACAGAGCAGCCGATAAAGCATTTGCGTGTGTTAAGGAAAAGCCAGGTTAAATTCCCAGGGATGAAGTTGTGGATTTGTGGCATTCAGAGCAGCATCTGACATGGTATTTGTGTGAGAAGCCGGTTCAATTTCCAGGGATGAACTGGTGGATCTGTGGCATTTACAGCACAGCTGATACGGCATATGTGTGTGTTACATGAGAAGCCAGGTCCGATTCCCGGCGGTGAACTGGTAAATTTGTGGCTCTACCCGTATCGGGCGATATGACTTCCAAATAAACTGTCAGAAAGTGTCTTACAATTATCCTTTCTGAAAGAGAGAGAAGCAAACCATGCTTGCCCAAACAAGTCTTTTACTTTCTGGATTTTTTTTTTGCAAGTAAAATGTGGCTGATTATATTACTCAAAAAAACTGATTACAATGGAGTGCTCATGCTCAATAGACTAGCTGGAGCTGATGCAAAGTTACAAGTACATCATGTATACAAGACTCTCAAGGCGGTCGGGGGGCAAGAAGCCATGGAGGGGGGGGTATATCGCCATCTGGGGCTACCTGCTTGCATCACGAAAAACAGGTCCTGGCCGTTTCAAGTGCGCATAAAATGACAACGGAGCTCCTGATGAGCCCTGGACTCGCCCTGCATCTGATCCCATCGGCCACGGAGGGAGTGGATGATGGAGGTCCATAGCTCTGGTAAGGTCGCTTGTGCTGAAAGTCTCTCTCTGTCGAAAGCCTGCTGACACCGTGCCTTTCAGATATGCCATCCAGTAAGACTCCTTATGATCTCCCATACCTTAGAGCGCTTTGCTGTGGGCTCCAGTACTTGGCGGATGGGTAGAGCCTCCAAACTGACCACTGCATATGACCCTGCCTCAATAATGAATATCGTGTCCTGCATCCCGGCCTTATACAGAAGGTGACGGCCTTGGTTGATTGTTTGCCAGCAGAAAGCTCCCCATGAGATACATCCAAGGCTGGGTGCTATACGGCGAAGGATGCGGTATGCTCCTTTCCATATGAATTGCGTCTCCTTACATGACCAAAGGCAGTGCTTCAGGGTTTCCAGAGGTTGCTGTGTGCAGCACTTACGACCTTCCTCCTTCTGCATGTGGGCAAGCCAACTTTCCACCGCCAAGCCTCCGTGTGTTATCAGCCATAAGAAATACCCCTCCTCGGCCTCCAGCTATCCCATAGGCGGCGCCAGAAGGTCCGTCGGAAAGGCTTCGTGATGTTGTGCTCTGCCTAGTGTCTGCTACGTGATGGCGCCCAATCCATATCCTTCTGCATTAGTACATGTCTGCCAATCCTGGCAATGTACTCTAGGAACCTCGTTGGCTTCTTAGCGACTGCAGTGGCCGGCCATAGCCACTCTCTCGGATCCCACTTTATCTCATCAAGTGGCCTGTCCTCCCAGGTCCAGAGGTGCCACTCCCTATGCTTCACCTAGAAGACAAAAGAGTCGAGCCGCCACGTCTTCCCCTGAAGGTCAATCACTCGGATCCTTCTCCATGAAAGGACAGCTATCCCCTCATCTTGCTGCCTCTGCCAAGGGCTAGACACCCCCTATCTTGTACAGTGAAGAAGGTCCCAAGTGGAGTGCCGCCCACTTTACCTGCCACCTGTAGTTAGGGGGATGCCTGCTGGTGAAACCCTAGCGGCCCATAACTCCTCGGGTTCTATCGGCTCTCGCATCGGGGGAACAAGCCACTCCCGAGGTATTGCTGCGTCTATCTCTCTTCTCCTTAACTCCACTCCTCTCTGGCAGCCTGAAACTTGTTGCAGTATCTCCTCGTCTGTCATCCTGTACACCTTCCGCCATGTCCCGATGGTACGAGCTGGGCCGGCCTCCCAACTAGCTCATTGGATGTGGGGGCACTTGCCAATCCGTGTCTCTTTCCGGTCTTTGGCTTGGGGGTTCCAAATCATCAGTTGACGGTCTATCTCCTCTTAGCAACCTGGGGGGTTTTGGATTAGGGCCTTCCGGGCCCTGCCACGCGCGGAGCAAGTTGTGCAGGAAAGGAGATTTGGGGGGGAGGGTGATTTGGGTTGACGTGAAGATCCATCTCAGGGACGGCCTCCACTCACTGCCAAGCCTCGGTCTACACTCCTGAAGACCCTCCTGCAATAAGACCTTCTAGGTTTGCCCGCGTGGTGTGAGGCTGCTGACAACTAGCTTGCCCAAGAGGGCCATACTCTGATACTCTGGGTCTATGATCCCAAGCCCTTCCTCTGACCGATGCCGTATGATGGTCGCCCACGCCACCTTGGCCCTGGAATCCCTAGAGCTGTCAGATCCAGACCAAAGGAAGTTCCGCACTAGGTGGCGAAGCTGTACTACGTAGGATGAGGAGAAGCACCAATACGAGGCGATGTACCAGGCCATCGCTAGGAGGACTTGGTTAACCACCGGGGCTCAGCCAGCTAGTGAGAGGCGAGCCGTGCTCCAGTAGGTCAGCTTCCTCCTAATGGAATCAAGGACAGGAAGAAACTGTTGGGCAGGAGCGATGTCGAGTCCCACCTGGAACCTTAGGTATCGGATGGTCTGCCCTTTGCTCACCCATCTAAATCCCAGGTGGACGCCTTACTTCGCGCTAGAGTCCAGGTCTGTGAGGAAACCAACCGACTTTCGCCAGTTGATTTTCGCTCCTACTGCAGGAGCAGAACACCTTAAGAGCTAGCCTCACTCTCTCCAGCATCAACTTATCGTCCTCTATGTAGAGTGCTGTATCATCTGCTTACTCTGAGTCTAATAACTCAGTCTCCTCTCTCACTGGAAGTTGGAGGCTGCGTAATCCGCTCACACGTGACCTGAGGAAGTGAGACATCGCCTCTGCAAAGAGTAGGAACAGGTATGCCCCCAGGGGGTAGCTTTGTCGGACTGATCTCTCTAGTTGAAACTCCTCCCCTCGCCTACCACCCATGAGAACCCTGTTGGTGGCGGCTGATCTGTAAAGTGCGGAGACCCCGCGAATCCAAACCTGGGGGAAACCCAACCTCACCATGGTGCCCTCTAGGAAATCCCAATCCACCTTGTCATAAGCTTTCTCGAAATCCAAGAGTAGTACGACCAGTCTCTGTCCACTGTGCTGAGCCCACTCTGTCGCCTCAAAGAAGGTAAATACATTGTCTAGGATGCTCCTATCTTGGACAAAGCCTGCCTGTGTGTCGTGGATGATGTCTGGAAGCACGGGGCGTAGTCGCCTACCAATCATCTTTGCCAGTGCCTTATAGGCCACTGACAATAAGGTGATCGGTCTCCATTGGGAAAGCTCCAACCGGTCTTCCCCTTTGGGAAGAAGACTGATAAGGCCTGCCGAAAGACTCCCTGGCATTTGTCCTGAAGTGAAAATCTCCTGAAAGGCCATTAGTAGAGGGTCCTTCACTACTTCCCATTAGGTCTGAAGAAGGCCTTAGAGAGGCCATCCCCTCCCGGGCGTTTCTGCCCATTCTGTGTATGGAAAGTCTCTTCTAGTTCTTTCTTTGTGAAGGGGGCTAAGAGGGAGTGTCCTATCTCCTCTGTGACGAGGGACGGGATGTGATCCCAGACCTGCTATCTACAATGCTGTCCCCTAGTTGAGGCTGTCTCCTGTTGGAAGAGGCGCCTGTAGTAGTCAGTGGCAATCTCCATCACCTCGTCTGGGCTAGAAGGAGTCCTCCCATACTGATCCCGAAGGTTGCATATCTGCTCTCCTGCGGTGCGAGGCTGGTGCTTCTAGAAGAACTTGCACATCGTGTCCCCCTTCCGCGCCCAGAAGGCTGTTGAGGTGCGGAAAGAGAACTCCGAGCGCCTATCCTCAAGGCCAGTAATGGCTGCTCGTGCTTGCACCTCCTGTGCGTGAAGGGTGGGATCTCTTGGTGCCTCCTGTAATAATCTTTGCGTGGCTGCAAGGTCTCGCCAGAGTGCTCTCTCCTCCTCCTAGCTCTGCTGCCTGGCTTGTATGGCTGCCTCTTGGCAGATTCTGCTCGACTCGGCTAGGACCTCTGCAACCTCCTCTGCGATCCGGTCCCTCCTACCCCCCTCCTTGGTCCAAATCTGCTCTATCTGTCTTGTCACCTTCTCCCTCCTATAGATGAGTCAGGGATACGGGAGTATCGTGTGTCTAGGGCAGATGCTGGGGGATCAAGGGTCAGGATAACCAGGCAATGATCGGACAACGTGGTGCCCGCCAATTGCTCAATCTGGCCTCCACGAGAGCCTCCCCACTCCCCCACATAAAACCTGTCCAACCGCTCCAGCAGGACTCCATCTAGCTGCTTGTATCCCCAAGAGAAGTCCAACAACCTTTCCCTCCTGTGGAAGGCAGGGTCTCTCCAGGCATCACTTGCTCCTACTGCCAGTAGAAAGACCTTCCATGCTTCCTACTCCTCCCTAGCCATGCCCTAGTAGTTTCTGCCTCTCCCCTGCTGGTCCTCCAAAGCCTCCAGGTTGTTGAAGTCTCCTCCAGCGATCCAGGAGTCCACATTTGGGAGTCCGTCCGTAATCTCCACCCAGAACTTGCTGCGTGCCCTAACCTCCATAGGGGCATAGACATTGAGAACTCCAAGGCACGAGTCCCCAATATCCAATCTGATCCATAGAACTCTCCCTGCCACCATCATCCCGTGGTCTTGTACACAGGCGGTGAGACTCGGGCCAATGGAGGTGCATACGCCTCCACTCCTGCCGTGGGCATCTATGGCGTGCTCCTAGTAAGTGTGCGAGCTGCCTGGGAGTACCTTTCCTACCTGCTGGGCTTGGGTGGGAGTGAGCTTGTGCTCCTGTAGAAGTAAGATGTCGATCTGTCCGGCAAGGGCAGGCTGTAGCTCTTGTCGAACAATCAACTTCTTGGAACCACATGCCCCACTGTAGTGGAGACTATTCACATTCCATGATGCAAGGTGTAAGCTCATGGGAAAACCTGTGACTGACCGAATAGGCATCTGTTCGGTGTGGAGGTTGCTGATGAGGAGGAAAAACTATGGGGCATACAGGTATGCTTTGTCGCCGGTCTAGACGGTGAACTCCAATCCCCCATGGTGGCCCTTGGCCGGACCATAGGGGTGATAGATGCTCCAGATGGTACTATCAATGCATTTATCAGCCATGCAGAGAGTTGTGACTTTGTACACTGGTAGAAAAGGGCCGCCTGTGCTAGGGGCCACTCGATCACATCCCACGGAGCTCTCCACTGTGGGGGGGCTTGAAAGATAATGCTCAAGCGTGGGACCTCGGCACCAGCCCACCAGTTAATGTCCATCATGTAACCAGGCCATTGCTGTGCAAACAGTGCTAGTTCTTCTTCTCCCATCCACTGGGAGGTGTGGTCCGCCACTTGACTCTTCAGCTCCTCCTCTATCTGTGTCGTCGTCCAATCCTCTGAGTGAGAGTATTGAAAGAAAAAAGCGTAGTTTGGTCCATCCGGTGGTGCTAGGAGATGGACCTTGCCCCTTCTTGACTTACGAACCACGAATATCCCCACCTCAAGAGGTAGTGGGAACTCTCCGCGCTCCGCAACTCTCAGGTAGGACCATGGGCCATTGCGGAAGAACTCCTGTGGCAATAGCTGTGCCTGTCTCGGGAAAGTGTGATGGGCGGCAAGGGCAGATGAGGTGGTGGTTGTGTGGGAGGGGGAGCACTGTTGGCGCGAGGAGGATGTAGGCGTGTGTGGCTCATCACCACTTGTGGGAGGAGGGAGTGTGGGTCTGGGGGGGATCACCTGAACCGGATGTGGATCAGGGGGTGCTCGGCAGGGGAGGTGCTAGGGAGAGGAAGAGGGGGGTCAGGGGATGGAGGGATGGTCGGAGGTATGTGGCGGGTGTGGAGGGGTGGGTGGCCCTCAAGGGGGGGAGGGGGGGCGGCTGTGACCGAGGGTCAATGGGGGGGCCATGGGAAACAGGGAGGGAGGGGTGTGGGGGCTGTGGGAACTCAGGTGAGGTGGTCTGTGGTGCAGGTGATGGATGTGGGGGACTGTGATCCTACCGGGTGGGGCGGGCAGGGGGGTTTTTCGGAGTGCTTTGCCGAGGGGGTACCGCTTGCCCTCTTGCTCCTTGCTGTCGAGGCTAGGTCTGAGGAGTTGGCTGTGGCCCCCCCTGCTGTCTCCCTCTCTCTGTCGTCTCTGGACCCGTGTGAAGTTGTTAGTGTCCACCTGTGGGCCTGTCGTTGGAGCCGCCTTGGCCCCGAAACTCGTACAATCTGTTGCTTGATGTCCACTTGATGTCCAAAGTCGTGGCAGCGTAGGCACTGCCCTGGTTGCCCAGTCACAATGACCTGTTGCCTAAAGGAGTGACCTCCAGCCTCAATCTCCAGGAACTTTGGTATGCTTTTTGTGTCTTTCACAGCCACTCGTACCTTTGGGACTCTTGCAGCTATCACTGCATTCGCGAAGGAAGCAGGGAGAACTATGCCAAAAAGCCATCTAAAGTCTTCCACTAACTGGCGGTACTCTACCGCCAGTCCGGGGAAAAGTAGGGTGACTGGGTGTCTGAGAAAACTGTTGTGGAGCGCAAATGACTCCACTGTGAAGCTGCTATACCAGGGAACCATGTAGATGACCCCCTTCGTGGAGGCATAGGGCGAGCTCTCCACTAACTCATGGGCTGTGTCCCGCAGAGGGGAGTCGAACCATGAAGATCCCTCGGCCCATGAGGACTGCCTCCAAGATCTGCCTGTACCAATGCGCAGCGTGGAGTGGAGCCAATCCTGCAGCTGGGCCCTCGATGGGGAGTGTCCAACGACCTGACCAAAGATCGCTGTTTCTTTCAGCTCCAACTCTGTGACCCGGACGGCCAAGAGCTGTTCCTTAGAGAGGATGATGCGCAAGGTGTTTGACTGGGGGGCACTCGTAGAATGCATCGATGTCTGACCAAAGGTTTCCGTTGCGTGTCCTTGCTGAGGACCTACCACTCACGTTGCTGCGCTGTTGGAGGAGGGGGGGATGTTGCTGCAGAGGAAGGGAGCAACTGGAGGGGAGGAGGGCCGATGGCAAGGGGGGGGGGGGGGGATACTTGTTTACACGGTGGGGGTGGTGTTGGACACCGCTGTAGTCCAGCTTGCAGCGAGGCGAGCGAGTGTGTTAGGCCTATTGTACAGAGCCGCGGGCCACAGTACGGGTGGAGGGGGGGGGGGGGTTTCAGGGCGGAGGGGCGGGGAACCAGATCCTTAGGCAGGAGGACACGGCGCGGGTTCAAGCGGGGGGGAGGTTTCCAGGTGGGGGCGATGCGTGCAGGGGGGGAGAAAGCGTGGTGTCGAGCGGGAGTGGACCCGGGAGGGGGGGGGGGTCGCATTGGGGGGAGATGGGGGAGAGGCAGCACAGAAGGCAGGGGGGTTGGCGGGGAACTAGCGGCGCACACCATGGGACAGTGGGGGGAGCACTGGTTGCAAGAGTGCAACGGCGCGTTGGTAGGAGCTCTCTTTACTTTCTGGATTGTATAAGTACTTGAGAATTAATTGAATGGCTTCTTCTTCTTCTTATGTGTGCAAATTCGAGAGCCTCAGCTTGTCGCTTATCTTCTAGTATAACTGCAGCACAGGGATTGGGCTATGGCTTGCTGGACCCTTTTCTCAAGACAGTGGGGGGGAATTTCGCCCATGGGGTCAGTTTCGCATCCTCTGGATCCACCGCGCGAAACACGACAGTCTCAGGCAATGGCACAGACAGCAGTGGGCTGTTCTCCCTCTCCGTGCAGGTGGATCAGTACAAAAGGTTCAAGGCTGCAGCCCTCCGGGCACAAGCCAAGAGTAAAGGTGAGGATCCTGATTGTTTTAGCTCCTTTTCCCTGCATTGCCTGTGTTGACAATGGCTGACCTAGTTAGAGAACTTCCAATACAAGACATCCTGCAGGCCTTCATAACATATCAGGACCTAAATGCTGGATAAGTCCTGTTAAAGGTTGACACATTAGGTGGAAAGCCTCCCTTTTCCTCATATCTTCTCTGGTTGGTTGCAGGATCTTTAAAGCACTTGCCCACTGCCAAGGGGCTCTCAGAGGCCATCCACTTCATCGAGACAGCTCACAATGATTACATCAGCACTGCATTCAGAACGGCGAATTTCGACCCCCTCTCGGAAGTGCTCACAACCATTTCTGCCATGGAGGCAGCCTTGCTGGTACGTTTGCGTGCTCCCTCTCGACTTAAAAGGCTCTCACTTTGCTTCAATTTCCAAGTCCAAGAGGGTTCTAATGTTCTACCCAAAAAATAGCCATTCGGCAAAAGAACTTCTAACGTTCCAACAAATCAACCATCCATTCAAGCATCAAATGATCATCTATGAACGGACTGACTGTTGTGGCAAATTCTATCATGGATCAATGATAGATTATGTCTCTATCTAAGATTATACATATCAACGAGCCGTAGCTTAGTTGGTTGATGTTGATGCGTGAATTCTAAGTGGTATTCTGATTGATTCCTCCCTGCTGCTGCGATCTGCCTTGCATTAATTTAAAAAAAAAAACTAGGATGACCATAAGAACATGAATAAAAGTTTTCGAATGTTGTAACAAATCATGTAGAAGCTTCCATTTAGCTTGAATTCAAAGTCTACGTGGGTTTTAATCTTCTTACAAAAAGATCGTTCTAATGTTATCGCAATATCATATTGTGCCTCAAGGGAAAAATGTTGTTGAAACTCGGATGATGCATAAGGGCATGAATAAAAGTGACCAAATGTTGTGGCAAATCATGTAGGAGCTCCATGAAGTTGGTGCCCACAACATAATTGTGATGAATGTGCTTCCACTGGGATGTGTTCCTGGCTTTCTAGGATCAGTGACATCTCCCCAATTACTTCAATATGATGCAGATGGATGCCTTGCCCCCTACAATAACCTCATCAACCTTCACAACTCTCACCTTCAACAACTCGTTACCAAGTTGCGGCTGCAACTCTCATGGAAAAGTCTTGTACTCTTTGATGCAAATGCCATTTACTTGGATGCAATTCGAAACCCATCCAAATATGGTAAAATACACCAGTCCTTTTCAAGCCCAAAGAATTACAACTTATCACTATAATCCACATTAGATGCATTGGTTCTTTTAAGTCATTTTTGTTGCACTAATGGTTTTCTAAATCATTTCACCTAGTCATATTTCAAACATTAGCTCCTTTGTTTTATTTGTTTTTCACACACACACACACACACACACACACACACACACACACACACACACACACGCACGCACGCACGCACGCACGCACATACACATTTTTTCATTTTTGTCTCTTCTTGTTTTCTCTATGCTAATGTGCATGTGTGTGTGTGTGTGTGTGCATGCATGCACACATATATATATGTGCATATGTATGTGTATATGTATATGTAAGTATATGCTTGTTCAATCTGTGTGTCTACTTGTGTGGTCTTGTAAATTTGTACATATATTTAATACATGTGTGTTTATTTGTGTGGTCTCATAAATATATGTTCTCTTTCTCCCTCTTATCGTTTTTATTGTTTCTTGTTTCTTTTTTTTGCTCATCTCTCTCATCTTTCTTCACCTCATGTGTGCATATGTATGTATGTATATATATGTGTATGTACGTATGTATACAGTACACGTGTATATACATTATGTGCGTCTATATATGTACACGTGTATATATATGTATATACATTGTGTGTGTGTGTGTTTGGGTGTGGATGTGCTTGTCTATGTATGTGTGTGTACACGTATGTAAGTGCATATTTTATAAGTCGGTACCCATTCACTCTCCTCTCTCTCTCTCTCTCCATTTTTTCTCTATCTCATATATACTTATGTGTATGTAAGCATGTATACATATATGCACACATGTGTGTATGTATTTGCACATATGTAGACACATATACATGTATATGTATGCATATATTATTTATGTGTTTTTATAGTCTATGCATGTGTGGTTTTAAAGCATGTGTACATTGGATATATATGTTTAATCATTACAATTATTATCTCATTCCATATGTTCAATTTTTCAAAATTCAATTTTTTGAATAGTGTATATGCATTTGTGAATTGTTTTAGAATAGGACGTATTTCGTGTGTGTGTGACATATACAAATTTTCACGTTTATGCATGGTTTTAGAGCATACTTGCATTGTATGAATATGTTATCCATTAAAAGTATTGTCTCATCTAACATGTTCAATTAAAATAAACTATTTATATTGTAGGTGCATTTGTGAATCTTTTAACATTATGTAAGCATTTCATGAGAGAGAGAGAGAGAGAGAGAGAGAGAGAGAGAGAGAGAGAGAGAGAGAGAGAGAGAGAGAGAGAGAGAGAGCCACATACAATTTTCACATTTGTGTGTGCTTTTAGAGTATGCATACATTGTATGAACATATTCAAACATTGGAATTATGATCTCATTCAAAATGTTCAATTTAAAAAAATCAACTCTTTTTTAGTATTGCATATCTATTTTTGAATCTCTTTAGAGTATATATAGATTTCATATGAGAGAGAGAGAGAGAGAGAGAGAGAGAGAGAGAGAGAGAGAGAGAGATTTTTAAAGACTCACATTTTCCCTTTATATGATTATATCTTATGTTCAATTTAAAAAGAGAGAGAGAGAGAGAGAATGTGAATATATTTGTGTTTAATTAAAAAAGAGCATATGCATATGTATGTGTTAGAGAGAGAGAGAGAGAGAGAGAGAGAGAGAGAGATAACCCTCACTCACCCTTCAAGAAGAAGCTCTCTTCATTTCTTGAACGTCAAACTTCTCCTCCTCATGCCACATAGGGTTGGGAACCTTCTAGTTGCTTGGAGATCCCCAAGGCAAACCTCTAAATAATAGAGTAAATGAACTGAATACGTTTTTATTTAATTTATTTTTGGTGATCACTATTTATAGATCTAATAAATTTACTCTTTCAGGTGTCAAATTTCCATTCAAAGCATGTTGTGGTGTTGGAGGAGGAAAATATAATGTAAGCCCTATCCGTTGTGGTAAAAGTGGAACAATAAATGGGACCAAGATGGAAGCTAAGAGGTGTGATGATCCTTCTAAGTATATTAGTTGGGATGGACTACATCCTGTGGAAACATTTTCTAAATTCATCGCCAATGGTGTTTTAAGTGGCCAATATCTTCAACCCAGTTTTGTATTTGCTGATTTTTGTATGCATAAGTAGGTCTTGCTATTGACCAACCAATTTTCTTTATTAGGACTTGCTATTGACTTTTGTACTTGAAAGTGGGTCATTCAAGGCTTCAAGGTTAATTTTTTAATTGACTTTTTTCGTTTTTTGTTTGCTTTTCCAAGGCTTCAAGTAGAGAAAAAGTTTTATGTACTTTTCAATCTTGCAGCTCAAAATGCAATTACTTAGCACATAGAGAAAACCTATCTTTAGGTTATATAGCCATTGGAGAAGGCTTATTATACCATATTCGTAGAAAGTAATAATGGCTAGATTTTGAGAGCTTACACCAAGGACTTCTTACAAAGGGATGATTAATACCCTTGATGACCAACTTGACTTTTCATAATTTCTCGAGGCATCCATCTCAATGGCCAAGTAGAGGAGAGCTACAATATAGGATCTTTTCATATCGCTTTTTAAAAAAGGTGCATACTTATTATCTACACAAGGAAATGCTTGACCTAGGGCTTAGCACACACTCTTCCATTTGAGCTAGTTGGTTGCTAAACCATATTTGATCTAGGAAAAATTAGTAAAAAGTACATAGGTTTTACTACAATTGTAAATGAGTCTTTTCAAAAGGTTATGTTATCGTGATAAATTTTTGAGCTAAATGCCCAATATCCATTAGTATATAATGCATTCTCTATAGCTTTGTTTTGAAATTACCCACACAAAGGCTTGCAACTTTGTGCACAATGTTGAAAATATATGAAATATTCCCCAAGCCAAAGTCTTCTATAGATTAAGTCTTTCTTATAGGCTCACCTAGTCTCAAGTGATATTACATGTTGCAATGTTGAAACAACTAGGCACTTAGAAGGAAAAGAATATGTATTCTTTTTCTCTAGGGTCTATTTTGATGGTAGTAAGTATTCCATTATTAGGATGATGTGTTGAGATTCTCAAGAACTTAATACTAGACTACTCACACATAGTTGTAAAGTACTGAGTTAGACTATGATTAGCGAACTATACTTAATGTTTGACTCTTTGGAATCTTATCTACATAATTGAGAATCAATTCTAATAAGTAACATCTTTAACCAATCCTAGTAGCCAATTCCTTCTATGACTATTTTAATTAATTGGTATCATTGTCACTTATGCCATCACACACTAATAGCCTCCTGTGATAGTATAATAACTTTCATTATGTTCTTCACCAAATCCATGGTGTTCAACTACAGTACAAGAGGTATTCTTTGATTTTTTTTCCATTACTCTTTATTTATCTTTGAGAGAGATATATTTGAATATTTAGCTCACATTTCAAAACATTTGATTGTTTGAATCATTATAAGTATCATTTTTGAGCTTCAATATATCAAGAAGCTTAAATTTCTATTTTTATCTCAAGATTTATTTGCCAATAGGATTTATGATGCTTATATGGATTGATTTAACTTTATCCATTGTGCTTTCTTTCCTTGCTTGAGATATTGAAGTTGTAGGATAAGTAAGTGATTAATAAAGTTGACCAATGTATGTGCTTATACGTTTTCATTTTAATTTTTTATTTCATTTTCTTCCTTCAAGAGCCATTTCCATTTCTATCCAATCTATTATTTAAATCTTAAATAATATATTAAAAGAAGACATTTTTGACTTCAAAATACATTATAAAGATTTGAATTTGGACTTGTCTAGCTTGAGTTATAGAAATTGTAGTGAGAGGGCATCAAATAGATCTTTACTATGATGGACAAAAATGAAAAAAAAGTCTCAAGAGGATGTTATGTTAGGCTCTACATGGGCTCGCATCCACTACACATCTTGGTGATGTGTCAAGATTATATTCACTAGTATCTTAGGTAATTGACATGAGGATACACCAGTGATTCTTTAGTTATATTATATCCACATAGTCCATCCTTGGTTATGACACATTCATTGTGCCATCTCTTCTTTCCTTAGCAAGTTCACACTTAGTGATTGCATGTATATATGTTGTGGTATTTTCATATTTTTCTTTTATCATGTTATAGGCTTAGTTCTTTTGTGTGAGTGAAGAATAAGATTTTAGCCCTATCTCTTTGTGTTTTCAAGTCTCTAGTTCTTTTGTGTGTGCACTTGGATTCTTCACCTCTCTCCCCTCTTATCTGTTTTCATGGTATCAAAATCGTCCCATAGCTATACAAAGCTCAATTGAAGGCTAAGGTGAAGGCCTTGGAGCATGAAACTAGTAAGCAAGAAATAGGTAAGAAGCTCTTCTGCCTTAATCGATTTACCTTGGATTATAGCCATAGGAGAATCTTGAGGCTAATAGGGATGTAGTCTTCGTTTGTAGTGAAACTTGACGAGTAAGAATAATAGTGCATTCTTTGCAAACAACCCCTTTTAGGGCTTATCCATAGTGATTTTTGGTATCTAAGATCATTTCATTTTCCATTTTTGGACTTGCAAGTAGTCTTAATAGTAGTTTTGGATATAGTGTAGTTTTGGCAGTGTTGACTACTTATAGGTACACAGGTCATAGGTTTCGAATCTATAAGACTTGATACGTTTGTTGGGTTACAGATGTTGAGATGGCAAGCTTAATACATGCATGTATTGATAATGGACTGCCTCGCTAGATGGATCTGCATGTCTATACTTAGCACATCGATGGTCATTATGATTCTCATATGGTCACTGACTTATCACTTATTATAATTAGTTTGTTATATCTACTTACAACTAACATAGTTATAGTGCCAATTGATTAGTATAGTTAGTTATGCACTGTTTAACTTAATACGTGACTTTTTTAATATTGTATCTTATCTATACTTTGTGTATATTGTATTGTGTGTGGAAGAAAAAGAAAAAACTAGCAAGAAAATGTTTTGGCATCCATCTTTCATCTTGTGTACTTGGGTGAGCTTTCTCTTGTGTGTATGGTGTGCATTTGGCATAGCAACTCAAGCAAGTCTCTCCATCATAAAATTTGTGACAAGAGACACACAAGGCATTTACATACAAATTGTAGATTATGATTATTGTTGTACAATTAGTGAAAAAGGATGCATGCTTAGTTGTGGTGCACCTAGTATTAGCTTGCTTGCAGATTGAAGTTTTTTGTGTTGGCAAAATGTTTAACAACTTCAACTACATTGTCATAGGGAAGCTTGATAAGAATAATTATCTTGTCGAATGGAAGTTCATGATGACAAATTTCTTGGAAGACAAGGGTGTTTGGAATTACATTGAAGAAGACATGGTAGTAGTACTTGAAGTTCATATGCAAAATGCAACTTTAAAATAAGTAAAGGTTAGGAAAGATTGGGAGTAAACAGAATGTAAAGTCATGTATTGGTTGTTTGTCAATGTCATAGATATCATGGTGGGCTATTTTCAAGAATCTTATATTCTTGCTATTACATGGAAGAATCTAGCAAGGTTGTTTGAAGTAAATACAAAGGCTAAAAAGCTATAGCTTAACTTAGCAACAAGTGAAAAGAGGGAACTTGTCCATTAATGATAATGCCTTGAAGATCAAGAGTATTGTAGAAGCTCTTGGATCGATCAGTGTTGGAGTTGCTGATGATGATATTACGTATGCATGCATGCTTAGATGGACTTGGAGATGAATACAAGAACTTCAAGTCATCTATGAATACAAGGGATGATATCCTTGATTTTGCGAACTTGATTTCTATGTTGATAATGAGAAGAACCTTATCTTGGATTCCTCTTATTCTCAAAGTAAGAACAATTATGAATAGGTGTATTACTCTACTATAGTAGAGGCAGAGGTGGCGGCGGCAGAGGCTAAGGTGATAGTCGTGGTCAAAGTTATGATGCACAACAAAATAGAGGAGGACAGTCCTGAGGAAGGGGGGCCAAGTCTCCATTGCTTTTGTTTGTGTGCCCTTCGATTCTTCAATTTCCTCCTCTCTTGTTTTTTTTTAGAGGAGTTATCCAATCAAAGAAGGAATTGTTATTGGAAACAAGCCACAAAATCACAAAAAGATGCTAATATCTTGGAGGATATTAACACACTAAATGTAACCCTATGTGCTTATGAAACAAGACATGCTTTTAGCTGTAATGAGTTAGTCAATAAGACGGAATATTATTTAGCTAATTGGAGCTTAAAATAAGGAGGAATTTGACAAGTTGGAGGAGTAAAATGCTCAAATCACCTTCCAAATTACATAATAGATGGTACATCAAATAGAAGAGAAGCAAAAGATAGACAAAGCATGAGATAGGAATGTTCCTCTTTAGTCCATTAATTCCAATTCACAAGATATCATTAGGAAAAGAAAATTTTCAAAATGCTTTGTAAGGTTATGTTGGTAATGCTCATATTCTAGGCTCAAAGGATTCTACAACCTACTCCCAACTTTAAATTACTAAAGAAAGCCTATTTACATAATGGAGGTTGATCTGGTAACTCTTATGATCATACCAATAAGTGATTTGTGATGAGTGGGAGTTGAGAGACAAATTCATGTTTTTCAAATACGATGGTCAATCATCATCTTGAACATATTTAGAAGAATGAACTTCTAAGTTGGAATCATACTTTGATATTTTTTCACAAGGTAACAACCAAAAGATATATTTTTCTTCCTTACATTTGGAGGATCTTTTCCACACTTGGTGGAGGTAGATGAAAAGAGAGGACAACAATGGTTTCCAATAAAATAGCTCAAACTTAGGAGTTCTTTCAAAGGATATACTTCTCAAATAACTAATAGAGGATTCATGTATACCCTCTTTATCATGCAACAAGGCAAGGAATAAAATTTAGACCCGCAAATGCTACCAAAATAGAGAATATGCATCCTAAATTTAGGCCAAAGCCCCCTTATAATCAAGGTAATGCCAAGTTCATTCCCATAGCACTTTTCAAAGAAATGAAGGAGAAAGACTTATGTTTTAAATGTGAAAAAAAGTATACACTAGACAATGCAAGAGTAAATGTATTCACAAGGAGCCAAAGTTTAATAATATGTTGGAATTGAAGGATAAGGAGGATGATTAACCATCATATGACCATGTGGATAAAGAATTTGTGAATGGCACATCTTTTTTATGACTGACTTGATGGTTTCCTTTTGATCCTCTTGATGGCCATGTTTCATTTACTAGGTGGACACGATTATGGTGCACTATTCGGTAACTCTACTTCTACCTCTTTCATCTCTGTGGATACATAGATCGGTTGTAAATGTCTAACTACTTTTAATATTCAAAGCAACATCAATGGAAAGATTGCCTTCATTCTGGTGGATAGTGGGATTGCCCATAGTTTCATCAACAAGTAAGCCCTAGGGATTGGCATAAATACTTTCATATTGATTTACCTCACCCAATAAATATTCAAGCAATCAATGGGAATGAAGAAATTAGTGCTCCAATTTGTGAAAATATGCCACTTCAATTGTATGAAGCTTATACTATAGTAATTAACCTCATAGCTTTAGATATGGGTCTTATTGACATATACTATTGGGATATGATTAAGGTATTTACAAAACATTGCCATGGACTTTTCTCAAATGACATAGAATTTTCTTAGAATAGGACTATACACATGTTGATGGAATACAAAAGAGAGCAAATTTTTAGCTTATCACCTACAATTTCCAATCAATTGAAGAAATAGTTCACAAAGCTGTCTCAATTTCTTGTACTCCAACTCAAGAAGAAATTCCATACCAACATACTAATTCAATAAAATATTTATCCCACAAATCTCGACTTGAAGAGTATAAGGTTATCTTTCAGGTATCTATAGCTCTACCTCCCACATGAAGGTGATTGATCACCCTATAGAGTTCAAACCTCAATCAAGACCAATCAACAAGACTCCCTATTATCTTTCACAATGTGAGAGGCAAAAAATTACCAAGGAAATTAGAGAATTGTTGGATATGAGATCATTGAATCTAGCTCTTCATCATATGCTTCACGAGTCTCACTAGTCAAGAAGAAAGATGGAACTTTTTGCATGCACATAGATTACTGTGATCTCAAGAAGATCACCATAAAAAATCTCTATCCCATACTAGGAGTTGATGATTACTTGATGACCTTAAGGGAAAAAAGTAGTTCATAAAGATTTATTTGAGGTTGGGCTAACATCAAATAAGAAAGAGAGTATGATGAAGTTAAAAATAGCATTTAAAACTAATGATCGATTTATTCTTTCTTGGTAATGACTTTTTGATTAACTAATACCCCCACCACATTTCAAGCTTAGGTATCATGAATAAGATATTACTAGCTTTCCTTTCTAAGTTTGTCTTGGTTTCTTCAATGACATTATTATTTAGAATAACTTTGAAAGACAATCTCACACATATAAGGAAGGTATTTGATATCCTTAAAACTCATCAACTCTTTGTTAAAGAAAGCAAGTACACTATTATGCAAATGGAAGTGGAATACTTGGGATATATAGTAAATAAAGAAGGGATTAAATTTGATCCAAAGAAGGTCAAGTGCATCAAGGAATGGGCTACACTAAGAAAAACTACTTCACTTAAAGGTTCTCTTGGGCTATTATCATTCTATACATAATTCATTCAATATTATACCACAATTTTAAGTTAACTTCTCTTTAGCTATCCTTATTCTATACATTATTTACTCAACACTATACCACAATTGTCATAACTCTTAAAAATATGTTGAAGAAAGAAGCATTGCATGAAGGAGACTAGGGAGGAGAGAGAAGAGTGCATATGAGAGAGAAAGAGAAGAGAGAAAGACTAAGGAGAAGAGAGATATACTAGAATGAGAGAAAAATGGTGAGAGAAGACATGACAGCTTGGAGAAATTGGAGAGATTGCTTTGTATATTAGTGAATAATGAAAAATTACATGTCTCTTAAATACCTATATTAGTATGACATAGCACTATTTCCTAAATACACTAAAAATACAAGCCTCTTTCAAGTTTCTCACATTCCATCCTTGCCTTAGGTTTTTTGTCCACAAAAAACAAAAATGGAAAGATTATAATGACTAAAAGTATGGCATGACAAAGTACTACTTTGTTTTAATCTTTGGTTGAGATGAAGAGTAGGATAGAAGCTATACAATGTACAACATTTAGATGTCTTTAAGAATAATTTTTAGCTATAAAGTGTTCATGGAAAGATGTCTGCAATCAATAGTAGCCTGTTGTAATAACTAACCTTCCTAGACAAAATTTATCATAACATTTCAAGGTATGGTCCAAAACGGGGGTGTATCACATATCAAGACAAAGCTCTCAAAGAGTACTTTTAGTCTATGTAAGTGGCACTTTGGTAAAAGATAGATAGAATAAAGTTTATTCTATACATTGACCTATGATCTTCATAGGGATATACTATATACGACCTTCTTCATCAATCGGAGATATTCATCCACTGTGTCAACTTGGGTGGTGCCAAAGCAAGATTTGAGATTGGTTGATATAAAATACATTATGAATCTTAGTAGAAGACGAAAGTTTTGATATGTAGGCCAAGTCTTCTATGTGCTTAAGAATCCTATATGGTCCATAAAACTTGTGAGAAAGCTTATTGCTTGAGCCATCCTTCAAAGTGGAGTAGCGAGACTTGGATACTTTCAAAAACACCAACTCTTCTTCTTGAAACTTCATAGGTCACATATTCTCATCTATAAATATCTTTATTTTCTCTTGATCTTTCCTAAGATGCTTCACTTTTCATTACTAGAGAAGGGTTTGGATATCTTCTCTAACTCTTATTTCCCATGAGGGTTAATCTTCTTGCTGGAAGAGAACTAGGGAAATGGCACCTTATAGCCATACAAGGATTTAAAGGGAGAAACTTTGATATTGGCATGGAAAAAATTATCGTACGAAAACTCAGCCAAGTATAGAAAAGAATCCCATGCATGTTACACATCACAATCAAAGTGTCAAGTTGGTCTCGAACCACTCGTTGTGGTGAAGTGAACTGATCGATGGAGTGCGGAGCTTCAATGGATGAAATGATGCAAGGAGAGAGGGAGAGTGATAGAAACACAATTTCTGGATATGAAAAAGATAGTGCCATACTATTAGGTTTTTCCAGATAGGTATATCAATAAATTTACAAACTTGAAGGTGCCAGGAACAGTGGTCCTTTATTCCCAACAACCTCCCCCCTAAGGAAATGGGCAAACCACTTTGTTCGAAGACCCTTGTGAGAAGGTCTGCATGGTTATCATTAGTAAGTACCTTGACTAGCTCAATGCTGTTGCTGTCAAGTACTTCCCTGAATGATACTTGACTTGTATGTGCTTTGTCTTTGCATGAAAGAAAGACTCCATGCGCTAACATGATAGCACTTCGACTATCACAGTGGAGGACAAGAAACTTTGTAAAATGAAGCTCTCCAACTAGATGTGAAAGCCATAAGGCCTCTTTGCGTGCCTTAGTGGCAGCCACATACTCTGCCTAGATATCCAAGAGATTGATGTCCCCATGAAGGTAAATACATACCCTAAAGTAGACTTCCTGCAATCCAAATGTCCGTCATAGTTTGCATCCATAAAACCAATGACAGTTGCCTTATGCTTTCCAAAGTAGATGCACAAATCCTTTGTGCCCTTGAGGTATCTCATGATACTTTTCACTACTTCCCAATGCTTCTTGCCAGGATTTGCCATGTACCAGCTAACTAGTCCCACTACAAAGGCAATGTCAGGTCGTGTAGCAACCAACCATAGCATATATCAAGCTACCAACAGTTGAAGCATACATAATCTTGTCCATTTCAGCCTTGTCATCATCAGATGTAGGGTTGTCCTTTGCATTGACTTTCACATATGGAGGAAATGGAACCCCAATCGCTTTCCCCCCTCCATATTGAAATGTTGCAAAACCTTGGATACATACTCCTACTGGGATAGATAGAGAAGCCCTTTTGGTCTATCCCTAAGTATCCACATCCCAAGGATATGATTTGCATCACCAAGATTCTTCATGTCAACGTTGTCAATTTAGATTTTGCTTCAAAGATTCCAAGGCATGAACATCCTTGCCTACAATTAGCATGCCATTGACATAAAAGACCAAGATAATCAGGCTACAATCTGTTGCCTTGTTGGTGTATAAGCAGTGATCCACTTGACTCCTGTGAAAGCCCTGAGACTTCATGAATTTATCAAAGTTGTGATACCAATCTCAAGATGCTTGTTTTAGCCCATAGAAACTCATCTTGAGTTTGCATACCATCTTCTCTTTGCCCTTTGCCACAAAACCCTCAGGTTGCTATATGTCGTCATGCAGATCACCATGTAAGAAGTAGTCTTTACATCCATCTGTATGAGTTCCAATTCTTCAGCTGCAACCAAGCCCAAGATGGTTCTCAAAGTAGTCATCTCGACTACAAGAGAGAATATTTAATCAAAATCAATCCCATGTTCCTGCTTATACCCCTTTGCAACCAGCCGTGCTTTGTACTTTGGCGAGCAACCAGAAGTGACTTTCATCTTATAAACCCACTTGCATGGAAAAATCTTTGCCCTTTAGAAAAATGCACCAAATACCAAGTACCATTCGTTTCAAGAGATTCCAGTTTTGATAGCATAGCCTTAAACCACTTCTTAATGTCATGTCTAGTCATTGCTTCCTTGAAGCATGACAACCCACCACAATCAGTCACCATGACATAATCAATAGTATACTAAGCACTTGGAACAAACCTATCAGGTGGCCTTGAAGGTAGGGTCAACCTACGAAGCAAAGGTTCATTAACACTTGCAGGCTGTGGGACTTGCAAATTTGCATTTACAACTTGCTATCTCCTGAAATTTTAGCATGTTGTCCTACCACATCTAGCTATCCAAACTACATATTTTCATGTTGAGATTGTGGGGCACCATGGGAAATACCTTGCTAACCATTTTCAACATCATTCCTTGCATTTTCAAGGTCATTTACAACAAGTATTCGCTGCTATCTACTAATGGCCACACTTTGCTATCCAACCAGTATATCTTTCCTGAATTCTGACCTCGTCTGTCTTTTACTGGCTGCTTGTGCATGCGATCTTCATAGAAGATTACATCATTATTGCATACTATTTTCCTTTTCTTGGGATCCATAATTGTACCCCATTTCATCCTCGTCACCATATCCTAGGAAAATACATTTACAGGACTTTGGCTCAAGTTGGCTCAAGTTTGCTACATTCCTCCTTATGGACATGTACAAAAGCCTTGTAGCCAAACACTCTCAGATGAACATATGAATGTGGATTTCCCGACCACTCTTCCTGAGGGACTCTCCCCCCAAAGACCTGCTTGGTACAAGTAAACTACTGTCATAATAGCCTTTGCCCAAAAGCCATGGGGTAATGCAGCATGAGATAGCATAGTGCAGACCTTATCCTAAACCGATTCGTATGCTCTGTAACTCCATTTTGGGGTGGATTATGAGGGGCATTGAGCTCCCTCTTTATCCCTTTACTGTCACAAAAGTCCTGAAAGGCTTTAGACACATATCCCCCACCATTGTTAGAGTGAAGACATTTCAATGTCTTACCAGTAATATTCTCAAACAATGCGAGGGATTTCTTGAATATCCAAAGCCTTGTCCTTACAACGGATATGATACAATGAGACTTTGCATGTAGCATCATCCACAAAAGTGATAAAGTACTCCTTTCCCCCTAGAGACAACCCTGGCATCTGTCATACATCTGAATGTGCCAACTCTAAAGGAAATTTTTTTAATGAAAATGATTTTTCATGTGAAGTCTGAGTATGCTTACCATAGATATAATGATCATAGTGGTCAAAATCAACATACCACAAATAAGGCAAATAACTCAAATGAGAAAGCACTTTCATTCTAGTTTGACTCATGTGTCCCAACTCTCCATGCCACAAAGAAACACTTGGATGCTACAATATGGTCACGCACACTAGATACATGTAATAGGTACACAATATCACTCTTTGACCCTCTAGAAATAACCCTAGATTGTTTACAAATCTTCCATTTCCCATAACCAAAGGTGGAATGAAGACCATCATCATCTAGCTGTCCTATGCTAATCAATCTCTTCTTAAGTTTGGGTACATGCCTGACATTCTGAAGAGTAAAGATTGAACCATATTGAAACTGTAGCTACACATTGCCAATGCTTGCAATATCACATGCATAGTTGTCTCCCAAGTGGACAATACCATGTATATTCCTAGTGTAATCAAGACACCACTCACAGTGAGTCCAAGATCCAACTATACACGTAATCATCTGCATCTACTACCAAAGCATATGCACTAAAGCAAGAAGAGACAAAAAGTACATCATTACCCCTATCACTCTCATGGTTGACTACATTCACTATCTTGACACTACTCTTCTTTGGTGGCTGATTGTCCTTTTTCTCATCCTTACTATTGTTAGAGTCTTCTTACCTTTTCCTTTCTCTTTCTTCCATTTGTAGAAGTCACACTTGAAGTGACCCTTCTTGCCACAATAATGGCACTCTACATCTTTCCCATGAGATTTGCTATGTCCTTCAGTGTCAGATTTTCCCTTCTACTGAGATCTGCCTCTAGTATTCAAAGCACTGGAAGACTTGTTGGATGCATTGTTATGCCAATTCATCTCTTCCATAAGTAGATAAATTTCTACATCAGAGTACATCAGCATAGCTTTTGAGTTGCTCATGGTTGTCTTGAAAGTATCCTAGCTTTCAGGTAAAGTACATAACAAGAAAGTAGCCTTGAACTCTATCATCAATATTAGGCAGCCAATTGGCTAAAAATGAAATTAAACTCATTAAGGTGTACAAACATGGCAATACCCTCTATCATGCAGAGATCCATTAGCTTCTTCAACCAATAAACTTTACTTGTAGCACTCTTTTGAGAATACAACTATTCAAGTCTCATCCACATAGCATAGGCAGAGTCCAAAACCTCTATGTTAAACAACAAAGCATCACAAACTGAAAATTCAATGGTTAAGTGAGCAAGCTCATCAAGATCATCCCAGTTGACTTGTGCTATATCGACTGGTCGTATTCTCTTCATCTTGATAGGCTTTGCCTGTTTCTTTTGCACAAAGACATTGTAGCACTACTTTTGCCTAATCACAAAGTTATGTGCTCCTTCACGCTTCTTGATGTGCAACAGGTTACTACTATCATTGTTGCTAGCCATGATTGCAACTCAAAATGGCAAGAGAACAACCCTAATCTGTCAAACAAGTGACCAAGAAGAGATGCAAAAAACCAACTTGCAGTGTACTTTCAGACCTTCAGTTCTGGTTAGTGATCACATTTCAACATGATAGTGGCATTTCAGATCAGTAGCATGCATACATACATCCCCAAATAGCATCAAACAAATGTAGGTACAAATTTGCCATGCAAAGAATGTCTATGTATAGCAGCAAATGTCTATAGAAAATGATTTATTTTCAGCTCATAAATGAAGCATGATATGTATTCAATCACTACACAAGTGTATCACTTTATATCAATACCAAAAGATTACCTAGAAGCTTCACTGAAAGCATACAACTATGTCAAAATCCACTTGCAGATATGACCCTGCTGTCTACAAATTTCTCACAGCCCAAGAGCAAGATTTTCAAGCTCCAGATCAAGCAGAAGACATCTCCAAAACAATTTCCAGGTACGTGGCATCCAATGTAGACATCAAGATGTCATCTAGAACACCCAAAATCAAGTATGGGACCATGGACATAACATCCCTGCTAAAACCAGCCCAAAATGATCTCTAATCATGGACATAACATCCCTGCTAAAACCAGACCAAAATGATCTCTAATCATGGACATAACATCCCACAATGTTTTGGTATCAAGTAGGCATGTGTTTGCATCAAACAGACATGAGCAATGACCATTGTCAAGTCAAGACATGAGATGCCTTCAAATTTCAGGCTGTTAATTACAACCACTAATTTCTTTACAAAAACTGAGCCAAAGATGGACTCAAGACAATCCCAAAAGCATGTTCAGATGAGAGGCATACGTCCCCAACCATTTAACATCAATAGGCATCAAGTAGCCACTACATGAGCATAATCCATAAGTATTTAAACACTGAAGAGTATGTTTGCCCTATTTTCTAGCTTTCTGTCTGAAATTTCCAGCCACCAAACTAACGGCAATCACCTCCAATGATCAAGATCAATGCTTAGCATGAGAACTAAGCATCCAAATAGTAATGATCACTTATGAGCTACCAAGAAGCATGGAGAGCCAAAGGACAAAGAGGTGCATTTTGGTAGCATCATTTCACAAGCTTGACTGCTTTGCTGAATGCCCAAAGCTCTCTTTCCCAGTAACTGCTCCAGCTTCTCAAGCTTTAGAAATGCCAAGCTCTGGTACTGGTTTGAAGTGAACTGATTGATGGAGTGTGGGGCTTCAATAGATTCAATGATGTAGGGAGAGAGGGAGAGAGATGGAGACTCATTTTGTGGGTACAAAAAAGATAGTACCACTCATGTTTTTCCAAATAGGTATATCAATAAAGGTATAAACCCGAAGGCTGCCTGGGCGGGCACAATGGCCCTTTATTCCCAACAGTTGATGCTTTCTGATAGACTATAGATGGAGTCAACTTAATTCTCATAGAGCTAAATACCACTTGCCAAAAGCTACTTATGAACTTAGAGTCATTGTCATATACAATAACCTGAGGTAATCCATATAACTTAAAGATGTGCTCCATGAACTGACTAGCCACTTGTGATGTAGTAAATTGCATCTTTGTGGAAATGAAATGGACTATCTTGGCAAGTATATCCACCACTATATAGATAATGTTCCATCCCTTCTTAGTTGTAGGTAAGCTTGTGATAAAATTCATCGTTATGTATGTCCACTTTCATTTAGAAATGGATAAGTGTTGCAACAAATCACCTGGCTTATGAGTGGTGTTCTTATTTACTTAGCATGGGATGCACTTAGAGACATAGTATTTCACATAATTCTTTTCGATAAAAACTCTTGAAAATCTTAACATAGGTTTTGAAGGTATCTAACTATCTAGCCAAGGGTAAAGAATGCATGTCTTCTATAATTTCCAGCTTGAAGTGAGAAGAATAGAGGATGGCATTCCAAGCATTGAACCAAATGATGTCATTCTTAAGTTGAAAATGAGAGTTTTCCTCCATAATCCCTTATTGTAATTTTTGAAATACATGGCTGAGCTCTTTATCCAAAAGATAAGCTTCATTTAGCTCTTTCTTCTAATCACTATGAAGCTCAATAATGGATGAAACTTTGCATGCCCATATTCTAGAAAGAGAATTAGCTACTATATTATCCTTACCCCTTGTGTGTGTGATGTCAAGATCATAATTTTGTAGTGTAGCTACCCACCTATGCTACTTAGAAGTTGAATTTTACTGAGTGAGGAAATAATTGAGGACCCTATGATCCCTCTTGGTTGTAAATTGACAGGCATACAAATAATGGTGCCACTTCTTGCTTGTATGGACTATAGCCAACATCTCTTGGTCATATACATTCATAGGCATCTCTTTCTTTGTAAGCTTATGACTCTCAAAAGCTATGAGACCATACTCATGTAATAATACAATACCTATACCTTTGCCCCACTAGCATCACATTGTATAGTAAGCTCCTTAGAGAAGCATGGGTATACTAGAATATTAGTAGAAGTAACTAGTTCCTTCAAGTGATTGATGCTTTTATCTGCAATGATATCCAAAAGAAAGTTTTTTTATTTAATCTATTAGTCGAAGGGGCTACAATGGTTGCATAATGCTTAATGAACCTGTAATAGAGTGAGGATAGACCAAGAAATCCTCTAAGGGAGGTAGTGTTTGCATATATTGGCCAATCTCTAATACACTGCACCTTTTTAGGATCAACAAGAATACCTTTTCCACTCACAATATGTTCCAAGTATTCCAATATTATCTATATAAAAGAACACTTGGTCTCCTTAGCAAAGAGTTTGTGGCATCTCAACACATCAAATACCTTCCTCATATGCAAGAGATGATTATGCAATGGCTTCTAATAAAGAAGCATATGATCAAATAACACTAAGACAAATTTGAAGAGCAATGGCTATAGTATCTTGTTCATTAGACTCTAAAAAGTGGTTGGGGCATTAGTTAGGCCAAAAAACACAACCAATAAATGGTATATCCAACAATTAGTCCTAAATATTGTTTTCACCTCATCACACTCTCTCATGCGAATCTAGTCTCAAGTCTATATTTGTGAAGTACTTAGCTCCCTTGAGCTCATCTAGAAAATCATTCACTCCAGGAATATGGTGCATGTTCTTAGCTGTGATCTTGTTAAGATTGCTATAATCTATGCATATCCTGAAAGATCTATCCTTCTCCTTTACTAACAAGATTGGTGAAGCATATGGTGAATAAATAGGTTCAATGAATCCTATCTCTAATAGCTCCTCGGTTTTCTCGGTAACCTCTTCATGCTCACATTTTGATAGCTTTGTAGGGTGGCTTATTAATGGACTTGGAGTAAGGATCCAAATCACTATGGTGATTCAATTGCTCTCTTGGGAGTTAGTGTTATAGGCAGATGAAACACAACCCTATACTTCTCCAAGAAGAGTCTTCAATGCAGAACTATTCACTAAATCTTTGGACTGATCTAATACCTCTTTATTCATGTGTAATACAATCATTTGAGAGCACTACTTGAACTCCTTCTTGAACTACTTTTTGTAGTAATAAAGTGAAAATTACATTTGATATGGATTCCATGTACATGGATAGATTGTCCATCAATGAAAAACTCCATGTACAATTGCAAAAAATCCACAGTAATATTTCCCAATATCATTAGTCAATCACACCCTAGTACCAAATCTATAAGCCCCATTTCTAAAGAAATCAAGTTTACTTTGGCCCCATGATTTTCAACCCATTGTATGCAAACTTGTGAATGCATTTGGGTGCTAATTTCTTCTTCACCATCGGCTACTTGCACCTTAATGGGCTATTGTAAATCTATGGGAAGACATTTCAACCTATCAACTATTGACTTATTTATAAAACTATGAGTACTATCACTCTTTATCAAAATGAAAACATCTTTCATGGATGGTACCATGCATATGAAGTGTATTGGGACTCCTAGAGCTTTTCCAAGAATCCATAGAGATAGATGAAAGTGTAGTGGCAACAATGTGTAGATCAGTCCCACCCAGATCAAATGGTAGATTCCCATCTGGGTCAAAAGGAAAACCATCTAATGGGTCATATAATTGATCTTGCTCAATGTCCTCATCATGATCTTCAATTTTAGCATGTCTAGTTTTATCCTCAAGTTATTCTTCATCAACATCTTCAATGAGAATTATGTTATAATTCTTGGCCTTAGCATTCCTGAAAGTGCATGTTGAAGCATGTTATATCAATCTAAAAGATGCATCTCTCTTAGTGCATTAGAAGCCTATGAATACCACAATCTCTTATCAACAAGTGGATAAAGCTTCAACAATTGGACTAAGAGAGTGCAATGTCCCCATGCAGCATATGAATGGGGATTGGGGGAGGGGGGGATTAACTGAGGCTCAAGAACTTAAATGTTAAAAAACTTACTTCTTGCCTATAGGCTATTGCCACCAACTCATGCTTCACTACAGTCATGCCACCCTCACCACCTCGAATGTGTGACCTCCCCTGGACTCAAGTAGATCATTGTCTTACAACCACACAATTGTATGTCCTACAATGGCTTCAAAGTCCATAAGAGAGAGAGGGTAACTCAATGAGACGACACGCAAGAGAGAGGAAGAGAACATTCATTGTTGATGAGGGGGGAGGGACTATTTTCTAAAGGCTATATAAAGCCTCAATAATCTAAAGCAGGGCATGGTCATTGTTTTCCTTCAGTGGGATAAAACGTGGGGGAGAAAGAGAGATATATATATACATATAGAAGAGTTAGAGTTAGAGAGAGAGAGAGAGAGAGAGAGAGAGAGAGAGAGAGAGAGAGAGAAGAGTATAGTTTATTATCGTCCACGGAAGGCCAAATTATGACCCATGGGACCTTTCCAGATATACAATGATTCTCCTCCCCCTTGGTAGGAAAGGGTAGCTATGGTGAAAGAACGATCTATGCAACGTGGTTCCACACACACACACACACACACACACACAGGGAGGGAGGGATGGAGGGAGAGAAAGAAGAGATAGAGAGAGAATGGTAGAGATAATGAGAAAGAAATAGACAAGGTAGAGATAGAAGGATATAGGGAAGGGAAGGGAGGTGGATAGAGGGAGAGATAGCAACAAGGAAGAAAGAGAAACTAAGAGGGATATTTGTTAATAAGAGGAGGGGAGCAAGGCTTGCTCTCATCAATTCTTTTAAAAGGGGGAGAGTAGCTCAACTATGAAAATCCTCTTTTGACATGCTTTAATGTATTATCATGCAAATTCTTCGAGTTATCATGACTTTTGAAACATCTCACACAAGGAACAATTGAGTGATGAATGTGCTAAAGCAAAGAGCAAGGAATGTCACCTAAGAAGAGAATCCTAGATTGGGAGCACAAATCTACAGCTATGCTAACTATTTTACTCGTGTTTTGAGCCTTGCATATCCCTACTATTACAAATGAATCTCTTATTAGAAAAAGGTTGTTGATGTATACATAAGGCATGTACTTTGATAGAAGAGTTCCTGAAGTATTTGTAGTAAAAGTATTGTTTTTTCTTAAAGTAGAGAAATCTTCTTACAAAGGTAATAAGATAGACTCATATAATTAATGATAGTTATCCAAAGTATCACTCATATGAAGACTTATAAGATAATGAATTTGACCTACTAGTATGCACCTACTAGGCTATAAATAAGACCTGTAATTTCCATGAGAAGTAAATTGCACCTTGATGAAGGTACGATATCTAAACATGACATTGCTAGGAGTTGGATTTGGTCTTATGTCCCTTTTGATAACTAAAGAGAGTTGATAACCAATGAGTATTTCTCAATTGCAAGTGTCATCGCATTGCATCCATAGGTTGCAAGTTTTTGAGGATGAGTCTACAAGGGATCTATTCATTCCTAGGTCAAACTAGACACAAAGGTAGATATTCTATGATGCCATAAGATAGTGACAATGCATGGTTAATAGTTGCACCTTTCTAAGGGGAAAGCTTTATGTGATATGAAGAAAGCTACGGTTGAGTTGTGCATCAAGTGTTGAATCAGCTTGGGAAATAGCTTGTGATGCAATGAAAAGACTAGAGACCTATTATTTATTATATTACTTGAGTAGTAGGACAATAGTATGTATCATTTTGTGACCGCATGCTAAGAAACATTAAGTTATGGATTGTACTTTCTTTTGCAAAGTATTTGAAGGACATTGTTTTGGGTTGATGAAGTTATCTTTTGAGAAAATGCTAATTTTTATCCAATATTCAAATCAATTGTTAGAAAAAATGAATGCTTTTCTAGTTGTTGATGATAGGATGATTGCCTTGCTTGTGTATTTATACAAAAGCTCTTGTGCCCTATTGGGCGGATTTATAGTTATGCACTAAACCTTCTCCAAGGTTAGTGGCAGGAAGTCTTCAATAAGGGGCTAGTTTGATCACAGTAGAGGTTAGGACCAACCCCAAATGTGAGAGGTCTCTTCATTGAAGGACAACATTAGGCCAGGAGACAACAAAGGTGCCATGGGGGCTCTGGCCATAAATCCCTCAAGTTTGTCAAAGACCGCCCTAACCCTTATGAGCCTAGGATGGACTTACTAGAAGGGCTTGATGCTAGATAAGGGTGGATTAGTGGATTGTGTGCTATGAGATTTGGATAGGAGTCCCAAATTAGAGAATAGAATACCAAGTTATCATTGCACCTTAGAGAAGGCACAAGATAAATGCATTGTTTCGCAACTACTTTCAAAGGAATGTTTGATATTGTCTTTTTTTGTGACAATAGATTATATGTGAAGGAACCAATATTTATTGGCTAATCAAGGAAGCTATCTTTGCATACCAAAGTAAATGTGTTAGGATAATTAGATAACTAAAACACACCCTCGAGGGAAGCGAGAGGGCGAGACCCCAAATGGGTCCATCCTATGGATGAGTGGTCTTGGCGAGTTGAGAGTTTTCTTTCAAGGTGCTATAATTAGGAAAAGGCCAAATGATTAACCATCTATTGTGTATCCTTAGGATTTGATCAATGCCATTTTAGGAGACCAAAGTTGAGACTATCCCTTATGGGTAGAGGGGTTGATGCCTATCACTCTCGCTTGCTTCTCATGCACTATGAACCAATTGTGGCATTGATTTGCATTGATTTGAGTTGACTTGCCAATATAATGGCTCAAAGAGAAATGCTAGTTAAGCTATTAGATGATCTTAGTATCAAATTAGAAACCTGGATTCAGGTCAATCCTTATGGGCTATAGTTAGAAACTTCCATTGTGAGGTGGAATCAAGTGAATCTAGGTGGAAAAAATCATGTTATTCTAAAGACTATTGGGAGGCATCACTTATGATTATCTCTTCATGGGGCACTAGAATCATGCCACTGAGGGCTTCTTAATCAAGCATGTTATAGAGAGATTTTAGCGATTAGATTAGTGGATTACTTCTTTCAAAGATTGATGAACCAATATGAATGAAATTTCAGCTATCAAGTTGGAATAAATGCCCCAAATAACTTCATAATGCTCATCTTCAATGTCCATTAATCGGTAACTCCCAATGCTTGTAGAGTTTAAAGGCCTTGCAATAAAAGAGTATTCAATCCTTTTGAAAGCTCATTGAAAAAAAATTTGAGGTTGAAACATAAAACCTTCAAAATGTTGGTCCATAATGCCCTTTGATGCTTGAATCCTCTTTAGCGCATGCAATCTTGGTGCATTCTTAGAGTAGAACCAATGTAGAGAAAGGTTAAAGGCCAGGGAATGATAAATCTTAAAGAATATGAGAGCCTCAGGTTGTTGGCTAGGGCTACTTTCCTATGATTTAGGGTTTTCAAAGAAAAGAAGCTTCAAAGATTGAAGAAGAAAGGTCAAATACTTAAGCAATATACAATAGATGATTGTTGGAAGCCTTGACAAGCACCATTAGTGTGATGATCTTTGCTCGAGATGGAGCTATAAGAGTAGGAAAATCAATGCAAAATGCATGGCGAATTCCAAGCATAAACTAGATCTCACACTACTATTAATGTTGGTCACAAGTGTTGTCTATGTGTTGAGCAAACTTCAAAGAATGCATGTCCCCGGTTTTAGAAAGAGATTATGGTTCTACTAAGTAAGTAATGAGATTCAAGGGCTATCCACCATGGAAGCTTGAAATAGGCCTAATAGGAAGAAGAGAGACAAAGCCTTTTCCAAAAAGTAATAGAGACTTTAGCCATGAATAACTCCAATGACCTCTTCTTTTACTAAAACACATTTAAAATAGCCTATATCTTGATGAAAACTTGCTAATTTTTCCATGTTTCCTCCAACTTTGCCTCCATAAATAGCCTCTAACTAAGTTGTCTTCTTCACTCGAAGAACCTTTTGTCTCTCCACCATGAATTTCCTTCAAGATCTGAATCACTTGTACTTGTGTGACCTTGTATTAAAGTCTGGTTAGGCTATGACTAAATGGGACCAAAGACCAAATCTCTATTACCACTTTCCATGAAGGAGATTGGGGAGGAGAGAGGAGTGTAGATGAGAGAGAAAATAGGTGAGAGAAAGACTGACATGGTGAAAGAAGCCATGAAAGCTTGTAGAAGTTGGAGATATGAAGAGATTGTTTTGTGTATAATTGAATAATGAAAAATTATATCTCTTACATATTTTTACCTATGTCAATGTGACATGGCACTATTTTCCAAATAGATTAGAAATATAAATCTCTTTCTAGTTTCTTACAAGCATTCTTTTAGCCAAGAGCTTTAAAGAGCCTAATGAATTGTCTTTAGCCCCCATATTAGCTTATCTAAAATTCTCTAAAGGAGATCATTATCCAATGTGATACAAGTGGAAGAGATATTTGTGTAGGCCTACTCTAAGGTCTAGGTATTATAGCCTTTTAGAGCTGCAAATTAAGTGACAATGAGATGCAAGTGAATGTTTGTAATCCAGAAACACTAGCCATTCTTCATGATATCAAAAAGTGGAATTAGTATCTTTATGATATTTGATGATTGTGGCTTAAAGAATAGGGTTAATTTTATTATGATGTATTGCTCTTATGGACCAAAATAATGAAAATTTATAAGGATGATAGTGGATTTTAAAGCCAGAATTCAAGAGCAAAAGTGGTTAAGAGCCGTAACAGAGGCATTTTTGGTGCAAAATGAAATGATTACAAACCAAGAAGTAGAAGTTTTCCTAGATGCATTTCGACATTGGGAATCCAACACAAGTATTTGTTCATCAATCGGAGTTTGTTTGACCCCCCACCATTTAATGCTGCGCAAGGTTTAGTGTTATGAAGTAAATACTAGATTCCAAAGCCAAAAACCATGTGACAAAGTCCAGGTGATAGATTTTGATGCTAGAAAGTCACTCATCCAATCAGATTGTGATTTCAAGGTCATTTGCCACTCCAACCAGCTGAAACCACTTTGGGTAAGTATAAAAAGCCAAAACTTGAACTAGATAAGTTAGATGTTCTAGTTTAAACCTTTATTAAGAGAGAACAAAGCAAAATTCATCACGAGATGGGGGGGGGGGGGGCGCCAAGAGTGTATATGAGGGTAAGCGCGACTGGGATAAGAAAATTTATGTGGATGTTTGGGCTTATAATACTACATTCAAGAGAGCGATAGGCCACACCTAATTTAAGTTGGTATATGGGAAAGAGTGTGTCTTGCCCTTGGAGATTGAGTTACCCACTGTGAGGTTTGCATTGAACCATTTTTTGGGTGAAGAGGAAGGATAGCAAGAAAGGCTGACCTCCTTAGCACAACTTGATAAGATTCAATTGGCAGACTTTGTTACATTAAGAGGTAGGGAAGAAGAGGATGAAAGTGCTTCATGACCTTTGTGCTAAAAGATATAAATTTGTGAAGGATCAATTGGTCCTATATTATGATGCTCGTCATGAGTTATTTCCTGGCAAGTTAGAATCCAAATGAGATGGCCCTTATAAGATTGTCCACATAGGAAAGTATGGATCTACATCCCTTTTAGTAGATTTATAGGGAAAATAGTTTAAAAATAAAGTAAAATTTAATAAGTTGGAGCCCTATTTTGTGTAGGGGTTGATGTCGAACTTGGTACCTTTGCAGGTCTTCCAAGATTTAGTGTAAACTTGTAGTAGGTGCCAAGCCAATAGGAAAAATCATTCTTTATCTTGAACATTCGTATTTAGAGCATCGTTATCACCAAGGTTGAGTGATCTGGTAGAGTAACAATTATCTTATTACTGGGTGGCAAGATGGATCTTTTACTTGGGATATTAAGGTCTACTACCACCATTGTCATAGGATTCTTATTAGTGTCCCTATTGATTTTAGTGAGAAAGGAGGAATTGTACATGTCATACACCCTCTCTCACAGCTCGACTTTGACTACCATAAGTACAAGTAGGCTTATCTATATAGCATGGCCTCTCAATGAAGCATGGATCTATACTCTGTATCTTGACAGAGCTTCACAAGGGCCCACTAAGCATGTGAGAGTCATTATGAAAACGGGAGTATATTTAAGCATCACTTTTACTTATAACATGGCAGACTACAAGGCCTTAATCATGGGGTTGAACATAGCCCGATATGGTGGTATCCACCATTTATTGATGAAAGGAAACTTGAAATTAGTGATCAATCACTTGAATGGGACTTACAGTGTGAGGGATCCTATTTTGCGGATGTATTATCGTGTAGTCCTAGATATACTTTAGATTTTTGAGACAGAGACTTGTCAGCTAGTTCCTCATCAATGGAACCACTTTGCAAATTCATTGGTAAATTATGCCTTTGTTGAGGATGTATTTCTCAACTATGGTCCTCGCCCTATCCCATGATCGCCAATAAGTGCAGGATTTTAAGCCCAAAAAGAAGCCAGAAATGTACCAAACATTGTTAATTTGAGGAAAAAATTAAACCTCACTAGAAGTGATGGAATCCAGATTCGACGATTTTAAGCAACCTCCGAAGAGGTAGGATTTAAAAGTGCTTCTGAAGACGGATCTTGCAGTAATCTAAGGTTTTTAGCAAATTTTTCAGATAGTGGAATGAAGTGGAACAAGCTCAAGGTAGTGCGGGACTCTAAGACATCCATGTAAATATCACAATTTCGTCGTTGGAAACTAGAGTTGCCAAAGGTAAAATGCAATGTACAAGTGACTTTATGGGGAAGAGTTGTGACCCTTGGTGCCCAAGGCCCCCCAAAAATTCACGCAATGGGGGAGGGGGGCATTTTTTTCTCGATGTGAAAAAAAAAGAATGTCCTATAAGGCGACGTGATGAAGATTGGGGGGGGGGACTAAAGAGGTCAAGAACAACTAGGGTAACCAATCACACCCACCAATTCCTTGATTTTTTCACTTCATATCGCAAGCCTAGTCTTCAAGAATGATGGGCTTATCAAGAAGATGGAAAAACTATCTTTCTCTCTTTTCCCGCTCTCTTCTCCAATGGATAGTTCATGTGGGAATTATTTAGAGAATATCCTCGATTGTTCGGCTTGAACTAGATCGATGTGGGACTATGTTGATGCTGAGAAGTGATGATCAATGCATGGTTGGAGACCAATGGTGGGTCTAATCACTATCATAAAATCAATTATTGAGATTTGAAACACGAAAAATGACGGTAAGCCTTCTTTTTTAATGAAAATTTGGATTCTTTTTTACATTTCATGGTGCAAATCTTGTTTATATGTGATGTAAATTTGTTTGAAGCTTGATTGTGATGTGTTTGAGGGCTTTGAATCATAAAATATAGAACCCGTATCGGTAATCATGAGTTATTAATTTTTAGAAAACCCAAAGTACATATTGTAAGAGAAAAAATAATGTTTTTCTTGGTTTCATGTTATCAAATCATGTTCATATGGGATGATATTAAATATGAAGATGGATTAGAGTGTTCATTAAAATTTTGAATTTGAAAAATAAAAAATACAGTATTTTAAATTGTAATGTCTCCATTGCTTAGTTTATTTTAATGTGCATATACATTCCAAATAAAATTGATTTATGCTGCACATTCTTAAAAAGTAACTCTAATTATTATGAAACTGACTCTTATTATAAAGATAGTTGTCATTATTAATGAAGTATTATATGCCAGTTCATGAAAGGAAGACTTGGGAGACCCTCCCAAGACTGGCTTATTAAGACTATGTTTGTAGTATAGAACAACAAAAAGAGCTAGCTTAGTGGATAGTCACTTGGTAGTTAAGTGCACTTGGGTGATAACACTTCCGGGATGGGTGACCTCCTAGGAATATTTTCCTACAAGAAGCTAGTGGGAGCTTCTCACGCACAGCCAATAGAGCCAATGAAGCCTTCATAGCCCGTTGCCATGTATGCCAAGGCTAAGATGCCAAGGTTTATACCTTGGTCGCCGCCTTGGAGTGACGCCGCCCGATGATGAGACTTGTGGTGCTCGCCCATATATTCGTTAAATTGGTATCCTCACGCTACGAAAATGGAGCCCCTCTTTGACATCATCAATGACGTTGTAAAAAATGCTAAAAAAAAGCATCCTCTCTTTATCATCGATGACATCATCAAAAACACTAAAAAGAAAATGTCCTCCTTTTACCCCCCTCCTTGGTTACTATATAAATAGGGGTAGAGCATCACGTCAGGAAGACGCATAGACACAAAAGTCTCTCTACTGGTTGACACGACAAAGCTCTGGTGCTGCAACCAGTCGAGCCTCTCTCTCTCTCTCTCTCTTTTCACACCTATGCGGGAGTGCTGCTCGAATCTGTCAGCTTCTTCCATGGCTCCCAAGAGACGTCGAGATGCTAACCAAGGTCATGCTTAGGGAGCTCCCCAATGCGAAGAAGTGGCTGCTGCTGAGGGAATTCAACACGATATTGAAGCGCAAGCAGAGGTCAACCCCGAATCCATTCAAACCAAAGAACCCACAACAAATTGAGGATGCAGCCATAAACCGTAGTCATGATGGATGGCCGAATAGAGATAATTAGGTTTAGTACATAAAAGAAGGATTACTTTTTAAGCTATTATCTCTACAATTTCCTAATAAGGGATAAGCTAGTATGTTACATAGATTACAATAAGTTAAAATGTACTTAAATTTACAAAAACATGTTATAAACAACAATGCATAATGTATGATATTCCGTATGCACGCATTCAAGCATTCAACCACCTTATTAAGAATGGTTTGGCATTGTGCTGGCCCAAGGCGTACAAGTACCGGGGGGCAAAGGGCATCTATTATAAAAAAAACTCACAATTCATGGCTGGGTCCCTGCTGTAGATTTTAATTCAAGAAAATATGAGGAACCCCCCCTCTAGTTCCTCTTCTATGTTCTCGTAAGAAAGGCGGGCGCAAAAATATTCCTAATACCAATCTATGAAAAGGGCAGGGTCAAATGAATAATCCTAACACTAGAAAGGGAGCCTTTGAAATGAAGCGTCCTCTTGATATAGCCGGATATCCAAGGAAGAAAATGAGGCGACCTTTAGAGAGGGAAAAATCACCGTACAAGTAAAGGGAGATCCACCCATGCGTATTAGTGATAATTTGCTTTATTTGGCTAGTCATATAGACCTTCCATATGGGGAAAAAGAGAGGAATATATCCCCAAAGAGGCCTCTGTTTAGCTAGATTTAGCATTGAATACTTTTGGCAAAAGGGAGAATTACTATACTAGGTCATGGGAGAAACCTGCTAAAATGGACCCCCCTCAGACAACTGGGGGACATTCCATCACCACTGTAGCCCGCAAAGAAGAATAATGCCCTTGAAATGTGGGATATCATTCCCTTAGGCCAAAGATGGAACAGCCTCTATGAGCAGATACATGGAAATAAAGGCCTTACTAAAGAAACCCTGCTGCTTCAATCGCGCTTTCTCTGCCGCCCACCATTGGATGTTGATAAAGAAGAGGATCTATTACAAAAACTAGAGAAACAAGGAGAAAAAGGTGGATTTATAGAGCTAACCGATGAGGAGTCCTTGGAAGAAAGAGCATGTAAGGAACTGACCAAAAGGCTTCAAAACAGGTGGATATATAGGCTTCCCGAAAAGGAGTGTTATAGTTACTTAGATGGGAGATGGTCAACCCACAAGGGGACTGACTACAGCATCCTTATAGAGATACAAAGGGAACTTGTTTAAATAAAAAATAAGGTATCACCAGAGAATAGAAAGAGAATGGGCACCCTGCAATTCATTGGAGTCCCCAACCTAGTGCTCCTTAACACTCTGCGGAGTGTAGAATAACTCACTTGTGGGTGGGGGTCCTATGCTCCTAAGGGAGATAGGTGTTTTTACTTTTTGATCACTCGAGCACCTGAGAGTGCAAAGGGCCAAGTGGTAAGTGCCCTTTTTATGTAGGACGACTCCGAGGCTTAGGGAAGCTTAGAGGGGCTTTGAGGGAGTAAATTTCCTATTGACCTTGGATGGAGTGCGATCACATACAACCCAATCCCGAGGGATTGGAAGGTCTTATCTTAGGTTGGACGGTGTCTTTATCTGGAAATAAGGTTTTGTATCACTCAACGGAGTGACGATTCTAGATGTTATTATGAAATAAAGTATATGATTTCTAAATTGCTTGTTATGTGCTAAATATTGAGTTTAACGAACCCAATTTAATGGAGTAATAAAAGGAAGCTGATTTTATATGTCCAAACAGTGTGGTAGTTTGCTTTACTAATTAGAAAACTAAGAAAACCCATCAAGGAAAGTGGGAGGCTTCGATCTTGACGATTGGATGCCTATGGCTGGGTGGATCTGATAAGTTGAGTGACTTTTCAACACTAGATAGAGCTGATTAAATCATGACCCTTCCAAAACTGATAGGATTAGTTACCAAGTTTAACACCATTTTAGGGAACCGGAGCTGAGATTTTTCCTTATGGGTAGGGGGATCGAGTTATACTCTCCCCTGTCTCTCACACTCTTTGAACCATGTGTGGTGTTAACCTCACTCTTGCCTTTGATTGATTACAAAGTGGTCTTTCGTAGGTGGGCGTTAGATTGTTGTTAGGGGTGGCTTGTGCACGCTTCCCCTATGAAATAGAACTGAGATTTCCATGTTCAACTAAGTCCAAGGTTTCCCAAGGGGAGACGGGATGGTGATGTGCATGGATATGAATTTCAATCGACTACTAAGAGGACTCCTCCGTGTCTGTTGGACGAGGCACCTCACATGTGGTATCAGAGCCAGGTTTCAAATGAGCTTTTAGTGTAAGGTTAAGTAGTCAATGTATAAAAGGAGTTAATAAAATAATCACACTTGTTTGAAGAAAATTGTTGTTAACTATCTTGCACTAACACTAGAATACACATTGTGCCCACAGGAACTTAGAGATGAGGAAGCTACACGTTTGCGGGATATTTTTCCGAACATGTATCAAGTAGCCTTAGAGTTGAATAATTTTGCATACCGCAAGGCTATATTTGAGATAATGGAGATGATCTTTATTCCTCCAATTATATTGCAACCTCATCCTAACTCATGGTACATGAGAGATTTCTGGCCACGGAATAGGTCACACATGGGGATATATTGTGGGAATAACATCCTTCTTCATTACGAACTATGGATGATTCGATGGGCTGAACGATTAAGGATAGTTAAGATATAACTTTTGGTCAATACCTTTGCTGAACGGTTACTATACATTGGGAATGAGCCTATACATGAAACCTTGTGGGTATATCAGAAAGTGCTACAAATAGTACCACATGAGAGAGTTGTTGTAGTACCAAGAAGGCCTTATTTTGGTACGAGATGTTTTGGTTATCCCCAGGAACCACCATATTATGTTGTTTGCCATGTACATGAGAATCCCCCAAGATATGAGAGCATAGACCCTGATACTTTTCATGACGAAAGAATCCATGAGATGGTGTATTGGTAGATCATAAATATGATCAATATATCTTTGTAAATACTTTTCATAAATATAAAGTCTCGTTATTATTTTTTGAACAGCATGAGTTATGAGCTTATGCTGATAACTGAGTTGCTTTGATAGATAAATGGTAAAGTACACCATATATGATTGATTTTTGAGATAATGTATTCCACTGCATGTCAATCCTTGAACATTGAGTTTCGAGAATCCATGATGACAATTCTTGAGAATATGACAGATCCTCATTACACCCGAATCCAACGGGGTTGGTTTAGAAGAACGCCATGGAGAATAGCTCGAAACTTCTTCACGATCAACCCTGATCATACAGGGAACCTCAAGATCTATCTCAAGAGAATTTAGTGGCTTGAAGAACTAAAAATAGTTCAATGCTTCTTATTTGAAGGGCAGAGGGTTAATGATATTGTGAAAATTAATAGGGAAATAATGACCCTACATCGTTGGTTGTATGAATAAGTCATCCAAATTATACCTCCTGACCATATATTAGTCCATAGAAGACATGCCCGAAATGGCTATTTTGTCAAAGGATACCATCCTTTACCCTTAGTTTATAGAGCCTTAGAGATAGATAAGAAACCCCCTTACTTTGTAAATGTACCATTACACAAAGTCCATGACCGATCTCCATTGTATTTCTCTTTTGATAAATTAATAGTACCTTAATTTCTATAGTTGACTAAGAGAGAGTATGTACTTTAACTCTTGGAAAATCAAATCTAACATTCAGCTTGTGTGATAATTAAAATTGCCAATTAGTGCAAATTGATGAAACATATAAGGTACTCCAAGAGAAGAAGTTTCTTCTCAAGCAAACACCACCACCTAGGTTTAGCGGTGAAGGACCCAAGGTGGAGCAAGATGCAGAAGTGTGGATTGAGGCTTTGGATGACTATTTCCTAGTCTTTGAAACTACTGCTGCAAATCAGTCCATGACTGCTTGTCTTCGTCTTACTGGAGAAGCTAAGATTTGGTGGAAATAGTTTTGCTAAGATAAAGGGGTAATAAAAGCTTCCCAAACTTGGAAGGAGATCAAAGAAGCTGTGAAAGGACGTTATCTTCCCCCATCTTTTGAATCAATTAAGATGAATGAATTATACAACAATTAAGCCTAACCTTGGAAGGATACTATTCTAAGTTTGTGACTCTGCCCAAATATGCATCCCCAATGACAACGTCTCAACAGATTGAAGGTCACTTAAAGATCGCCCTAGTAACGCTATGTGAAAATCAGCTCTATGCCAAGATGAGTAAATGCGTATTTCTCACTGACCGGATTGAATATCCTGGATATATTGTTTCCACTAATGGAATCTTTGTAGACCCTGCCAAAGTGAAAGATATCCTAGAATGGCCAATACCCAAGATAGTAAAAGAAATCCGTGGGATTGACAGGATGGTACCGAATCTTCATCAAGGATTATTCCCTCATTTCTGCACCCTTGACAAATCTTTTGAAGAAAAATACAGTAATCATTTAAACCAATGAGCATTAAGAAATCTTTGATGAGATTAAAGAAGGTGTAACCACTACACCTGTATTAAAACTCCTTGACTTCAGCGAACCATTTAAGGTGATCACTGATGCAAGTGGACTTGTGATCGGTGGGGTGCTAACACAAGAAGGAAGACCAGTGGCCTATAGTTCTAGAAAATTGAAATCCTATGAGTCCAACTATGCCACTCATGAGCTTGAGTTACTCATAGTAATCCATCCCTTGAAACTATGGAGACACTATCTATCGGGAAGGGAATTCACTTTAGTGACAGATCATAAGAGCCTTAAGTGGATCTCCACCCAAGCTAATCTAAAGATAAGGCAAAGAAGATGGATAGAGATACTGCAAGAACTTGATTTTAAAATCAAATATCGTCCATGGAAGAACAATGTTGTTGCAGATGTCTTAAGCCAAAAATCCTTTCTTAATAGTGTTGTAGAAGTTCGAAGCTTAAGAACCGTATCCATATCTGATAACCTTGTACTTGAGCTTGTACGCCAAGCTATTTCTCAGGATAAGGAATATGAAGGACTCATGGGATAAGGTACTTTGAGGAGAAATCTCTGACAAAGAAAGGTCTAAGATTAAGGATTATTGTGCTAGCAATGATTGTCTGTATTACCATGATTGCCTTTGTGTCCCAAAAGGATCAGAAGTGAAGACCAAGATCTTATGGGAAGCACATGACATCCCCATTGCAAGACATCTGGGGTATGCCAAGACACTCAATGCAGTTCGTAAGAGCTGTCCACTGGCCATGATTAAAAAGGGATGTATTAAAATACATAACTCAGTGCTTGACTTGTCAAAGAGTCAAGGCAAAAAGGATCAAGATGCCTGGAGAGTTACAACACTTGGACATTCCACAAATGAAATGGGAGTCAATAATTATGGATTTTGTTGTTGGATTATCTATTGTTGTTGGTGGATATGATTCCATCATGGTAGTGATTGATAGATTGAAAAAAGTTGTACACTTGATCCCAGTCAAAACAACTTATAAGCCATTTGACATTGCTCAAGTATTTATCAAAGAAGTATTTAGGCTACATGGATTGCCAAAGAGCATAATCAGTGTGACCAAGACTCTAGGTTCACCTCTAAGTTTTGGACTTGCCTATTCCAAGCAATTGGAACACAGATATGCTTCAGTTCTGCTTATTATCTCAAACTAATGGCCAAATTGAGAGGGTGAACCAGACTATTGAAGATATTCTAAGGTCTTATTGTGGCAAATAACTAAAATAGTGGATTGAACATTTATCTTTGGTGGAGTTTGCTTATAACACTGGCTTTCAACAAACAATCAAGATGTTGCCATTTCAAGCTTTGTATGGGCAAGAATGTCGTACACCTCTAAACTTCTCAAATCCCACTCTCAAGGTAGAGGCTTCTAAGGATATGCTTGAAGAGATGGACCAACAAATACAATTGATCCGACATGACATCCAAGTTGCTCAAGATCGGCAAAAGTCCTATGTAGATATTGAAAGATCCATAAGAACATTCAAGGAAGGTGACATGGTGTTTTTAAGGGTAAGGCCCGACAAGAGCTCATCATCCTTAGGGAAATACAAAAAGCTTAGTCCAAGGTACTGTGGACCATATGAAGTAATCAAAGTAATGGGAAGGCAAGCCTACAAGCTTAAATTACCACCCCATCTCAAGATTCACAATCTATTTTATGTAAGCCTACTGAAAACTTATGTACCAAACCCCGATCATGTGCTTAATGACGAACAAATAGTTATGCCTACCCAAGGAATTCTGGAAATGCAACCCGAGAAGATTCTAGATACAAGGGAGAAACCTCTAAGAAGTTGAATCCTAAGAGAACACCTAGTACAATGGAAGGATTATCCTGAAGAGGATGCCACTTGGGTCGATGAGGCAACCCTCATAAAAGAATACCCCTAGTTTCTCTCGAGATGAGGACATCTCGATTTCTCTAAGGAGGGAAGAATGTAATGTCCCCATTACTTAGTTTATTTTAATATGCATATACATTCCAAAGAAAATTGATTTATGTTGCATATTTTTAACAAATAACTCTAATTATGAAATTGAATCTCATTATAAAGATAATTGATATTATTAATGAGGTATTATATGCCAGTTCATGGAAGGAAGACTTGGGAAACCCTCCCAAGTCTGGCTTATTAAGACTGTGTTTGTAGTATAGAACAACAAAAAGAGCTAGCCTAGTGGATAATCACTTGGCAGCTAGGTGCCCTTAGGAAATCACACTGCCAGGATGGGTGACCTCTCGGGAAGATTTTCCTACAAGCTAGTGGGAGCTTCTCATTTGTCTGCCCGCCAACAAAGCCTTCGTAGCCTGTTGCCAAGTATGCCAAGGCCAAGATGCCAAGGTCTATGCCTTTGGTCGCTACTTTGGTCGTGAGCCTTGGAGTGATGCCACCCGATGACGAGACGTGTGATGCTCGCCCATACATTCGTTAAATTGGTATCCTCGCACTACGAAAACGGAGCCCCTCTCTAACATCATCAATGACATCATCAAAAATACTAAAAGAAAGTGTAATCTCTTTATCATTGATGATGTCATAAAAAATGCTAAAAAGAAAATGTAATCTTTTTACTCCCCCTCCCCCGGTTACTATATCAACAGGGGTAGAGCGTCATGTCAGGAAGACACATAGACACAAAAGTCTATTTGCTGGTTGACGTGACGAAGCTCTGCTACAACCAGCTAAACGTCTCTCTCTCTCTCTCTCTCTTCGAACCTATGCTTCTTCCATGGCTCCTAAGAGACATCGAGATGCTGAGCGAGTTCATGCTCAGAGAGCTCCCCAACGCGAAGAAGTGGCTGCTATACTGAGGGAACTCAACACAATATTGAAGTGCAAGAGGAGGTTAACCCCGAAACCATTCAAATCAAAGAACCAGCCATCCCACAACAAATTGAGGACGCGGCCATAAACCGTAATCATGATGGATGGACGAACGGAGATAGTCAAGTTTAGTACATAAAAGAAGGATTACTTTTTAAGCTAATAATTCTACAATTTTCTAATGAGGGATAAGCTAGTTTGTTACATAGATTAGGATCAATTTAAATGTACTTAAATTTACAAAAATACGTCAGTAATATCAATTGCTTTGTAGAAAGAAACACAAAAGTTGATGGAGGGGATAGATTCCATGCATCACATTGATAACTCTGTTAAAATGTCTTATGGTTATGACTGCTTTTGGATTTGTGAATGATGAATTATGGTTTTTATGATTCCGTGCTTGCACAGACGGACGAGTTGAGGATTATGGTGGTTAGGGACATTGGGGTCCCCAACCCAACGCTCCTTAACACTCTTAGAGTGTGGAATAACTCACATGCGGGTGGGGGTCCTATGCTCCTGAGGGAGATAGGTGTTTTTACTTTTTGATCACTCAAGCACCTAAGAGTACAAAGGGTTGAGTGGTAACTGCCCCTGTTATGTATAGGACGGCTTCGGAGGCTCAGGGAAGCTTAGAGAGGCTTTGAGCCAGTAAATTCCCTATTGACCATGGATAGAGTACAATCACATACAACCCAATCCTAAGGGATTGGAAGGTCGGACGGTGTCTTTCTACGGAAAGATGATATTGTATCACTTTGCGGAGTGATGATTCTGGATGTTATTATGAAATAAAGTATTTGATTTCTAAATTGTTTGTTATGTGCTAAAGATTGAGTTTAACAAACCCAATTTAACAGAGTAATAAAAGGAAGCTGATTTTATATGTCCAAATAGTATGGTAGTATGCTTTGCTAATTAGAAAACTAAGCAAACCCATTGAGGAAAGTGGGAGGCTTCAATCTTGATGATTGGATGCCTATGGATGGGTGAACTTGATAAGTCGAGTGACTTTCCAACACTAGATAGAGCTGGTTAAATCATGACCCTCCCAATACTGGTAGCATTAGTTACCAAGTTTAACACTGTTTTAGGGGATCAGAGCTGAGATTTTGCCTTATGGGTAGGGGGATTGAGTTACACTCTCCCCCGTCTCTCACTCTTTGAACCAAGTGCGGTGTTAACCTCACTCCTACCTTTGATTGATTACAAAGTGGTCTTTCATAGGTGGGCATTGGATTGCTGTTAGGGGTGACTTGTCCACGCTTCCCCTATGAAATACAACTAAGATTCCCATGTTCAACTAAGTCCAAGGTTTCCCATGGGGAGACATGATGGTGATGTGCATGGATATGAATTTCAGTCGACTACTGAGAGGACTCCTCCGGGTCTGTTGTAGGAGGCACCTCACATACATAAAGAAAATAAAAAAAATATAAAAAATATGGTTTTGAGATTTAAAAATAGGAAAAAAAGTTTTTATATGCAAAAAATTATAAAAATTAGGGGTATGTTTGTGCAAGTATAATGGAGATAAAGCATGAAGATTTTCCTCAATTTATCCTTGTTTATATGTTTTAGTTTATATTTATTGCTTACATTATAAAAAAACATACACGAAAAGGTCTCTTGACCTACCCATGGCATGCAAAACCCTAAACAATAGGAAGAGAGAGGGTTTTCTATACTGAATATGTTTCAAAATCCGATTTGTTTGTTGTACTTTTCATATAGGCTTTGATCTTATTCTAAATATTAAGAGGTATAGTGGCATAGAATAGTCCAACAACACTGCCTTAGCATCGCAACAAAGTCGTTAGTGCAAGAAAATCATGGAAAGAATATTTGAGCACATTCATAATGTTGATTTCTTTTAAGTAAGATGTTTGTGTACTCAAAGTCATACACTTTGCATTGCATTGCATTGATGTGGTATAAAGAGAACTATCTCCTAGATGGATAGCACTTGATTTCAAACTATTGACCCATGAGGAGTGTGAGGCTCTCTATGTTATAGGTCTTGTATAATCGTGTTGAATGCTGAAATGACTAGATTTTTTGGTTGATTTTTGTTATTTTTGAGGCATGAATGGTTGGTTTTTGATGGATTTTGAGTGATGATTAGTTGTTTCAGAAGTGTTTGAGAGTGTTTTGGATGATATTGATTATGTTTTGGAAGCGCATGATGATTCTCAATAGAAATATGAGGTTCTGTGATGTTGTGATAGGTTCTGTTGAGGTTCTGATTGATTTAGATACCTTTTGTTTAGGTTCTATTTTGTTCTAATTTTCTTTTGTATGAAGCATGGATTGATGATTGATGAAGGTTGAGGTCTTTTGAAAGCTTATTAAATAGTTTTTGATAGTTTGGAATGGTTTTAGTATGAGTTATGAGGTTCTGATGTTTTTTGTTGACCTTCTGTAACCCTCTGATGAGCTTCTGTAGAGTCTTTGTTCCTGCTTTGTTTCTGTTTTGTTTTGTTCTATATGCTTCTGTAAATGTTTTGTTGAATATATGTGTGACTTTGGAAAAGTTTTCTAGCCTTGGAAAGAGATGAATGTAAGTTCAAAAGAGCTCAAGGAAGTGGAAGAAGTAGCTGTTGAGGAATCAAGAGAAGACTGGAGTGAAGTGACAGTGATGAGCTATGAAGAGTCACTGAGTTGGTTGTGGTGACCTTTTATATCAGACACATCTCTTGGAAGGTGCATCCAAGACCTAAGAAGGATTATTATTGAGTGATTATTGAGTATTGTAGTGAGGAGATGATGTATTATAGATTGAGAGAGAAAGAGAGAGTCAGAGATAGCCAATTTTATGAAAAATAATGTATCTATCTATGAGATATTGAGAGAGAAAACTATGAAGACAATTACGATGAATAATATGTGGTTATTTCAATTCAAAAGTGGTGTATTCTTTTGTGTTTTTGTTAGTTTTGATGGATTCTATGAAGATGCTGAAGTTTATGGTCGATTCTATTAAATCTATGGGAGATATCTACTATGATGTTGCGTGAAGATTTGTTCTTTTCCTTGTTGTGGTTTTCTAAAGAATGAAACAAAAGCTTGTTGATATTATAAGTTAGATTTTCTTGCAGTAGAAACCCCTTTTCCTTGGTGTCTCTCATGGGGCTCCATGTTTTTGGTGTGCAGCCGGGGAAAACTGCCATCAATAAGCATCAAAAGGGGCTGAAAATGAAGGAAATGACATTGCCAAGAAGAGAAGAATTTAATGGATGTTTGCAAAGTTCCTTCTTCCATTGAAGAGTTATAGATTCTTATTTCCAAAGCCACTTTCCTATGGCGGAATTTCATCCCACAATGGCGGAAACAAATTACCATCATGATGCAAGCTCTATAGGGTGGACTATTTCCTCTTTCAGTTGAAGTGACAAAGACTTGCATCTTGGTGGCTAATTGTTCGAGAACATACTGAAGTGAAGAAACATAGAGAATGACCATCCATGGAAGATTTGTAATTCATTGAGAAGTTTCTAGACATCATCAAGTGGGAGATCATGAAGAAGCTTCAGGAGTTGTAGTTAGTGGAGGTTCAGGAAAACAAGAAATAAAAGAGTTGGAATTTGTTCGTGGATGCTCAACAATAGGACATGTGGGATGCCTGGTGCACTGAAAATCTATTGTTTGTTCAATTAGCAACCCACTGGAAGTTGGTAGATAGAGTATTATTCACAACATAGATTATTGAAACTATCAGAAGCTGGCATAATTATGATGATAGCACAACAACGATCCTCAGAAGAATGAGTTTTGATACCTTCAAAACGGAATATCTCCCCCTCTGTAGTGGTTTGAAAGCTAAAGTCAGAGACATAGAGAAGAAAGAAGTAGAAGAAATGTTGGCAAGGGAGTACTTCGAGACTAAAGCCTTCCATTATCCTTCTGTGGAGCACTAACAACTTGATGGAGCCAACCCCCTCATGAATTATGCCATAAGGAGATAAGCGCTAGAACGAGTCCAGAGGTATGTGAGAAGAGAGAAGGCAAGAATCAAGCTGAGAATGAGCTTGCAATGATGCCAGGAGGCATATTCCACGGTGGATTCCGTGAGGTTTTACGGTGGATTCCGTAAACTTAGATGACCGGGGCTCATACACAAAGTGGATTCTTTGTGCGAGAAGTTGATGGGGACGCCTGTCCTTTTCGGGCGTTTTATTAATTTAGTGTGTACATGGGTGATTCCATAGCGGGTGATTCCGCAAAATACATGTTAAATTAATAAACGTTTATGAGTTTAGAGTGTGCACTCGTAATAAATTAAGGTTAGGATTTATTTCTAACCAGTTGATTTATTTATGTAGCTGAAGACTGCTAGGTATTCACTTTTGTCGGTTTAATTGTATTAGTTTACTAACGATTGTGAATGCTTCAGTTGATGTGTAGAGATAGCAGCAGTGGCGGAGGAAAGCATTGGAGTCTAGCAAGTATTCGACCTATGGATTATATTTTGATAGGCGCTACGCCTATATTTTGTCATGTCTATTGAGGCATCGATTATTATTTATTATTTTGTATGCGCCTATGCGCACGGATATGTTATTTCTATTTGGACATTGTGTTGGGCGTGCCAGACTTCATGGGCACCATCCATTAGCTTTATTTCCTATTTTTGTAAAAGCAAACTCAAAAGCTAAAAGCTTGTCATATTTTTGTAAATTGGGCTATTATTGAGCATGAAGATGGAAATATACATAAAATACATGCTTTGTGAAGCGCTCACACAGGGCATGGGGGGAGATTGAACCCAATTGGTCTCTTGCTCTTGTCGTTCATGCTTTTTACATTGTTTTTTGTGCAAAAAGGTAGAGTTCATTGTTCTTGGGGACCTTCCGGGATTCACTACGTGAGCATACAGTGACCGATCTGCGCACCAGTGGTATCAGAGCGGAGCTGAGATCAAGAGCTTCCAATCGCTACCCATCTCGTGCGAAGACGGAGCTCCTGGAACGATCGGGCTCTACAGTCAATCTCGTCGCGAACCGTCGATACAAGCAAACTTCTGGCAATCAAGAACCCCTGTTTCTACTCTTAGATCGCGAAGGACCAGGCTGTACAGGCGGAGGACCACTCCTACATCCTCATAGACAAGTCGTCAAAAAACCAGTGAGCAAACTCCATAAACCAACTTTTTAGAAGCTTAATTGTTAAGCTTATAAGCTTAAAAGAAGCTTATAGCTTCAAATTTCTGAATCGTGAGGTCTCAGAGGACCTCCGATTTTTCCGCGTGGCGAAAAAAACGGCCCCCCCCTCACGTACTGCGCCGATTTTCTTCAATGATTAAGCCTCCCAAAGTTTAATCTATTAAGCTTAATTCCTTAAGCTTAATCAAGTTCCATAAGGCAGGCAAATCACCAAACTTCGGGTCCTGCGCACCAGAAATCAAGTCCTGCAAGTCGATTGTGATCAAGTTCTGCAAGTTCACTAAGTCGGCTAAGTCTGTAACTCTGCAAGTCGGCTAAGTCTGTAACTCTGCAAGTCGGCTAAGTCTACAACTCTGCAAGTCAGACTAGTCAACTGGAGTCAGAACTGACTAGTGCTCAAAACTCCTAGAAGGGCTGTTCCTACGCAGAAACTCTGAACTGCAAAGTTGTTCGTGGCAAGGTATTCTACCCATCCGCAGGTCCGCTGAAGTATTTTCAGCATACGAAGCAAGAAATATTGCAGATTTTCTGAAAATTGAGAAAGAAATACCCAAAAAAATACATAGCCTTGTAACCCCGAATTTGAGCTACGCTCATCCCGCTAACCTGATTTTGAGTGAGAAAGGTCTTTTGAGTTTTACAGGATGACGACACCACATATGGATGATCCTATGGCTGAAGACGACCTACCTCAGCCTACCATGGAACAAAAGCTGGACCTAATCATGCTGCAATTGGAAGAAGAACGAAGGGCTAGGCAAGCATTGCAAGCGCAATTGACAAAATTACAAAGAGCGTCTACCGACAAAGAAGAACCTCAAGCTGAAGATTTGATTCGACGTACCATCGACGCCACTCTTGAAGCTCAAACCATTCGCAAGGAATCAAAGATAAGTAAACGAAGTTTCAAATTTCACACTTTCAATGGCATACGAGAAGGAAAGACTGTTTTATCATTCATTAGCCAGTTTGATGACTATTTCCATGAGGAAACCTATCCAGAAAAAGATAAAATCAAGTGTGTTACTAATCATTTGGTAGACAGAGCATCACTTTGGTGGACTGTAGTACGCAAGAGCATAGAATGTCCTGCTACTTGGGAAGATTTCAAGAAGAAGTTCATGCAGAATTTCCTTCCACCGCAATTTCATGAGAAGGCTATCAAGTAATGGGATCTACTTCAACAACGGGATCGTGAGCCTATTCCTCAGTATACAGAGCGTTTTTGGAATGCACTTCTACAGCTACGCATGCTTGAAGACGTACCAGAGACGACACATAAGCGGAAGTATATGTCTGGACTTCTTGGACATTACTACGCTGAAGTGAACATATTCAAGCCTGCTACCCTTGAAGATGCCATCTCACTAGCTCACGACACTGAAGATAAGTTACGCGGTAGAGACAGACGACCACAGCAATTCCAAGCCAATGGTAATTATGGATCTAAACAATTCAATTCCAATTTTAGAAGGTTTAATCCAGGTCGTTTCTCTTCACCATCTTTCCGCAAGAATTGGATTAAACCACCTGCATTACCATCCAATGTCAATCCAAATTCTAAGCCTATCCCACAAGCAAATCCAAATGTACCCAGACTTCCAGCCATTGCAAATAATGTAACCAAAGCCAAGCCAATAGTATGCTATAATGTCACCAGCCCGGACATCTCGCAGCAAATTGTCATTCAAAGAAGCCACCCGCACATATCAACTATCTTGGAGCCATGGACGAAGACGAACATGAGGATATGCCTGATTTCACTGAAGATGAGGATGACACTACTACTATTTCCGACACTTTAGCAGGTATTCCTACTCCACATTCATTATTGACTATGAAATGTTTGGTGCATGGAAAGGAAAAGACTATCTTGCATGATGACGGTAGTACTCATGACTTTATTTCAGCAAAATTGGTAAAGGAATTGAAATTACAAACTGTACCTATGCATTATCGCATAAAAGCTGCATTTTTAGGCACTAGGTATAATGGTACACAGGAAGTCCAAGATTTAGCGATTCAAATTGGTTCATACACTGAAAGAAGAAATTTCTTAGTTGTTCCATTACAGTCGAGTGACATTATTTTCGGAATGCCTTGGCGACACCAGCATAATCCAGATATAGATTATTCCACACACACAATGAATATTAATTTTCAAGGAAGATCTATTACATTATATGGTATGCATGCATCTAATGTTTTTCCACTGCTTTCGCATACTCAAGCAAAACGTGCATTACGCAAGAGTAGTAAATCATATCTCATTTGGGTGAATGAATTGCAAGTAAAGGAAAATCATATGCACCCTAGGCATAAGGAATTTCTTGCATATTTTAAGGACTGTTTTGCAGAAGACCTACCACCAGGTTTACCTCCTTCACGTCCAGAAGACCATAAGATTGATTTGATCCTTGGCACACAACCACCTTGCAAAGCACCATATAGGCACAATCAAATAGAGCAAAAAGAAATCTAGAGTCAAGTTGAAGAATTACTAAATAGAGGTTTAATTCGACCTAGCAGTTCTCCATTCGGTGCACCTGTACTCTTAGTCAAGAAAAAGAATAATACTTATCGTATGTGTATTGACTACCGAGCTTTAAATAAGATCATTGTAAAGAATAGGTATCCTATACCTAGAGTTGATCACCTTATGGACAAACTGCAAGGATCTTCTATATTTAGTAAAATTGACCTTAAGTCTGGATATCATCAGGTGAGGCTAGATAAATCCGACATATTTAAGACTGCATTCAGAACACAGTTTGGCCATTACGAATTCTTAGTCATGCCATTCGGATTGACTAATGCACCTGCCACCTTCAGTAGAATGATGAACCGTATCTTTCTGAAATATCAGTACTGTGTGATTGTTTTCTTTGATGATATTTTGGTGTTTAGTCAAAATGAAAAAGAGCATTATGCGCATTTGTCATTAGTTTTTCAATTATTGAAAGAAAATCAACTGTTTGCAAATCCTGAAAAGAGTGAATTCTTTAAGACAGAAATTGAGTATTTAGGTCATATTGTATCATCTGAAGGAATTAAAGTTGATCCTAAGAAAATTGATGCAATATTGCATTGGCCTGTTCCTAAAAACGTGCATGAGTTACGCTCATTCCTTGGTCTTGCTAGTTTCTATAGGAAGTTTGTACGTAATTTTTCATTACTTGCTTTACCATTAACAAAACTTCTCAAGAAAGAAATTGTTTATCAATGGACTGAAAATCAACAGAAATCCTTTGACTTACTGAAACATGCATTAACCAATGCCCCTGTTCTACAGTTGCCTGACTTTAATAGACCATTCTTTCTAGTTGTGACTGATGCTAGCGGATCAGGAATAGGAGCCGTACTAATGCAAGACAACCATCCTATAGCATATTCTAGTTGTAAGCTGAAACCCTCTGAACTGAAATATTCCACTTATGACAAAGAACTATTAGCAGTTGTACAAGCATTAAGACAGTGGAAACACTACTTAATGGGTTCAGAATTCATGATAAAGACCGACCAGCAAAGCATTAGACATTTACTTAGCCAACCCCAAATTTCTGACCGTCATATCAAATGGGCTTCCTTTATTCAAAATTTTCATCCTATCATTCAATACCAACCTGGAAAAGAAAATGTAGTTGCTGATGCATTGAGTAGAAGACCTGCAATTCATAATATTTCTGTCATATCTTTTGATTCTGATTGCTATGAAAGATACATATCACCAGGATATTACTTTTCATTCTGATTGGAATAAATTAGTTCAAAATAATTTCATTCCTGTTGATTCATTGTCATATAATGATGGATTTATGTTTTATGAAAAGAGACTGTGTGTTACTATTCCATTCCGATCTTTTGTTTTGAATGAAATTCATTGTCCCCCATATCAAGGTCATAGAGGTATCATATCTACATTACGTATGTTAACTGACATGGTAAACAGTATGGACTACTAATGCCTTTGTCTATTCCATCTAAACCTTGGGAACAAATTTCTATGGATTTCATTACTGGATTACCAAATACTAAATCTAACCATGATATGATTTGGACAGTTGTAGATAGATTTAGTAAGCAAGCATATTTCATTCCATGTAAGAAAACTTTAACAGCATCACAAGCAGCACAGTTATTTTTGAAAACTGTTTTTACTAACCATGGATTGCCAAAAGTGATTATTTCAGATCGTGATTCTAGATTTTGTAACAATTTTTGGATTACACTATTTGCTAATCTAGGCACAAAGATTGATTTCTCATCTGCATTTCATCCAGAAACAAATGGACAAACAGAAGCCACAAACAACACCATTCTAGATCTTTTACGTGCATATACTATCTCTAAACCTCAGACATGGGACACTCATTTGCATTTATTACAGTTTGCATATAACAATACACCGCACACATCTACAAAGAAAGCACCTTTTGAAGTCATTTATGGATATAGATTATCTACACATGTTGCATCTTTATCTAATAGAATTCAGAGTGCTGATGATATTGCTAGTATGCATAACAGTATTTTTGATGAGGTTAAGGATATGATTGCTAAAGCCCAACAATCATATACCAAACAAGCCAACAAGAAAAGACAAGCTATGAATTTCAAAGTTGATGATTATGTTTGGCTGAGAATAGAAAAACGTAGACTGCAAAGTGTAGATAGACATCCAGTTGTCAAATTAGCTCCTAGATTTTATGGACCATTTAGAATCATTCATAAAATTAATGATAATGCATTCAAGTTAGAATTACCATCTCATTGGAAAATTCACAATACATTTCACATTAGTTTATTGAGACCATTTAGAGGCCAATTACCTGTCCACCCTGTTTATGAAAACCCACCTTTATTAGAGGAAGAGACTGAAATACTTGAACCAGAAGTTATCATAGACACTGACTTTATGACCACTAGAACTGGCCGAAGGTATTCTAGATATCTAGTAAAATTTAAGAACCATCCTGTAGAGGAAGCACAATGGATGCACGCTAGAGACTTAAATGCTTTCCCCACTCTGTTAGCTCCACATTGAGCTAATAGCAATTGAGGTCAATTGGTATCCCACCCCGGGGGTATGATGCCAGGAGGCATATTCCACGGTGGATTCCGTGCCACGGTGGATTCCGTGAGGTTTTACGGTGGATTCCGTAAACTTAGATGACCAGGGCCCCTACACAAAGTGGATTCTTTGTGCGAGAAGTTGATGGGGATTCTTTGTGCGAGAAGTTGATGGGGACGCCTGTCCTTTTCGGGCGTTTCATTAATTTAGTGTGTACATGGGTGATTCCATAGCGGGTGATTCCGCAAAATACATGTTAAATTAATAAACGTTTATGAGTTTAGAGTGCGCACTCGTAATAAATTAAGGTTAGGATTTATTTCTAACCAGTTGATTTATTTATGTAGCTGAAGACTGCTAGGTATTCACTTTTGTCGGTTTAATTGTATTATTTTACTAACGATTGTGAATGCTTCAGTTGATGTGTAGAGATAGCAGCAGTGGCGGAGGAAAGCATTGGAGTCTAGCGAGTATTCGACCTATGGATTATATTTTGATAGGCGCTACGCCTATATTTTGTCATGTCTATTGAGGCATCGATTATTATTTATTATTTTGTATGTGCCTATGCGCACGGATATGTTATTTCTATTTGGACATTGTGTTGGGCGTGCCAGACTTTATGGGCACCGTCCATTAGCTTTATTTCCTATTTTTGTAAAAGCAAACTCAAAAGCTAAAAGCTTGTCATATTTTTGTAAATTGGGCTATTATTGAGCATGAAGATGGAAATATACATAAAATACATGCTTTGTGAAGCGCTCACATAGGGCATGGGGGGAGATTGAACCCAATTGGTCTCTTGCTCTTGTCGTTCATGCTTTTTACATTGTTTTTTGTGCAAAAAGGTAGAGTTCATTGTTCTTGGGGACCTTCCGGGATTCACTACGTGAGCATACAGCGACCGATCTACGCACCATGCAATAGAAGCCTCCTTTGATACCCTAAAAGCACTCTCTATAGAAGTCCCCAGGGAGACTCAAGGTTCCCTTCCTAGTTAGATTTATCTTGGGAATATTGATGACAGGCCAGCAAATGTAGTCCCATTGTCAATTTTTAAGGGAGAGTAAAATGAAGACCTTGATCTTCATGTAGCAGAGTTTATGGTAGCATGTGTAGCTAACAATGCCAGAACCCCCAAGCATTGGTTAGCAATATTTCCCGCCACTTTCAAGGGTACGACGTTTTAGTGGTATGAGAGACAAGAAGCAGTAACTTTTGATACATGGGACGACTTGAATTTGGTCTTTCTCACTAAATTCATGTGTGAAGGTTTTGAAGAGAGGATGCGAGAGGAGTTCATGAACCTAAGTCAGTCCTCTGGAGAAAGAGTAAAAGCTTATGTCTCATGAATAGAACCTATCTTGAAGAGATAGACCAAACATCATTTGGATGAAGGCATCCAGAAAGGAGTGTTCCTTAAAGGCCTACAACTAGAAGTTTGCAAGTTCGTGGAATTGAGAAGACAAGTCAATCTAACACCATATTGGGGAATATGGGAATTTCCCATAAGTTTGGGACACGTGGTCAAATCTTTGTATTTGTCATAACTTGAACACTATGACTCCAAATCAAGCCCTCTATAGCTCAATAGATTCTATTTTTCAAGTGCTTTCCAATGATAGGTCATATCATATAGTTTCTCAAAATTATGAGCATGTTATTTGGGTGCTACCTTTTTAGTATTCAAAAAATGGGAATTGGGAGATTCCCAAACTCACTAATATTGTGTTATCTGCAAGCTGCAGTGGAAGGTGCAAGACTTTATGATGAAGTTGAAGCAAGGTTGTCAATGACCTCAAGAAGAGGAGTCTTACCTTCTCCCATGCTAGGAATGGTATACTCACCAAATGTAGTCCTAGGGACAATTCCCTACTCCTACCCCCAGATGCAAACAGTGCCGCAATACAATGCACCTAATCCATAGTGGCCGCATATAACAGTGCCTCAAATGATGGTTCAACCACAGTAGTAGTGGTCTCAAATAGATCCTCCAATGGTGACTCAACAACAGTGGGATCCTATCCACTGGAAGAATCAATAACCCCAAGAGCTCTGAATCAGAACCAAAACAGAGGACCTCCTGGATCAACCTAACCAATGTATGCAGTAATCACAGAAGCTTCCCAAACCCTACTACAAGTACTTCAAGATGTGAAAATTTGAAGGACTACCTATCCAATTCAGTGGTAAGTATCAAGAAAGAGCTTATGGATGTGATTATAAAGTAGCTACAGACACTGAAGGTGAATACTTTCAATATATCCACTCCTACGGGAGGTGGGAGAGATGTGATGCGTTTTAATACATGGTGTAGAAAGTGCCATCAAGTAGGATATTTAGCCCCACTAAATGTACTAAAAAACCAACCATTCCTAGAGCCTTTTGTTCATACTGTTTGAGGAAGAACCATACATAGGATATCTGCTCTCTGAAAGAGATGCATGAATGAAGAAAGAAAGATGAAGACCCAAGTTTCAACTTGTTGGAATCCAAAATGACAACGCATGACATTGGACCAAAGCCTATGGAGTTTGGTCCTAATTTCAGTCCAAGGAGGTTTCCCTCTCAAAGTTACAGAGGACGACACTCTACTGGCAGTGGTCAGAGATCAGAGGTGGAATATTACAGATGTGGAGAAAAGGGTCATATCTCACCGAATTGTCCAAACCCTAGAAGATCTGTGGATTGCAAGCCCTTATGCAGTCGATGCAAAGGAGAAGGCCATACTAAAAAGGTTGTCCCAAGTCCAGCCCTTGTGAAATCTACTTCTGATACCCAACAGAAGACCCAAGAAACCGCTTCTCTAATTTTGTAGAATTGGAAGTGGCCGCCATAACACGTGCAAAGAAAGGAGAACCCTAGTTCCAAAAGAGAACATTCCTTTTGTCAAGACTATGAAGTTCAACCTTCCTTGAGAAAAAAAGAACAATGCAGTCTAGAACAATGTAGTACACATCACTACAGAGCCACCACAGAGAGCTATAGAGACAGTTGTAGAGACAGGACTAGAGGTCCAGGAAATAGAGAATGCAGAAGTACCTCCTCATGAAGAATAAGCATAGATGTTTTCACTCCTAGAAGAAAAAGGGAAGATAAAAGTGGGCGCGGCCCCATTTCCCAGTCGATTGGAAAAGCCTGTGGATCCTATCAAAGAGTATGATTTGGTCAAAGACCTAGACACCTTTAAACCAAACCTAACAATTCAATAGTTGTTGATGCTGTCTCCTAGTTGCTGAAAAAGACTCAAAAGTATCTTGACAAGAAGATGTGGCCTAAGGATTTCTCCCCCAACAACAACAAAGTCCAATAAAGCCTCAGAACCCGTGAAGGAAGTAGATGTGGCCAACACCTTCTTGGATCCTAGAACCCCATAGATTGGCATATGGATAGAAGGATACTTTATTGCAGATGCAGTGATTGATGGAGGCTCATCAATAAACATGATGATGCATGTGACAATGAAGGATCTAGGCTTGCAAGGAATGCAGCCTACGTAGTGGCTTATTAGTTGGCAGACCAAAGCAGAATCAAACCGTTGGGCATCCTCCCATACATAAAAACAACCCTTGCAGGAAGAGACTATTGGATGGCATATTTGGTGGTCAAACCAAATTCCTACGGGACCTCATACCCTCTGGCGTTGGGAAGACCTTGGCTTTTTGAAGCAAGAGCAAGGACAGATTGGTTCAAAGGAACCCTAACCATAGGTAGAGGACCCAATAAAGTGGTGTTGAAGTTATATGGATTGCAAAAAGGCAATGGATCTACGTCAATCAAAGTCATAACAGACTCCTCCAATGAAGTAATAGATGGTACATTAGGAGATAAGGAGCATTAGGGCCAAAAACGCTTCAAAAATGGCACTTGTAAGAAAGTGATTAAGTTGCTAATTAGTTGAGGTTTAGGAAGAATAAAACCTCTAAATTTGGTTGTCCAGATGTGATTAATGAGAGAATATTTGGTTCATTGAAGAGGTCGGCCATTAATTGCCCTCATCTTTTAATCCAGGTCAGGGGCCACCTTTTCGGCCGTTTATTGTCTTGGAACTCGAGAGATTTTGTATTTTCGAGATTTTCGTACGAACTTCGCATTTGTTTGCTCCCGCATTTTCTTTCTATACACTATTCTCTTTTACCATTCCTTTTGTTGCACTTGCTTCCTATCACTGTGAGATTCTTGCTCGGTTCATTTGCTAGAATGTCTAGCAATACTACTTCAAATAACACAGGCGCAAGCACACGTAAATACAAGCTATCTATTCAGCTAGATCCGACTTACACATCTTGGAGAAGTATACATCATCGAGTATTGATAGATGAGATTGAAGCCAACAGGTTGCGAACACAAGGAATGAAGCATATAGATTTGTGGGTGGATGGAAATATCTATCCCAGGGATCCTTCTACAGGTAAACCACCTCCTTTTTTGAATGTCCATGACTATATAAGATATGCTGGAGAAGGTTACAATGGAATGCTTGGCTACTGTATGAGGTTATACTCTGCATCTTACACATATATAGCTCAAGTGCACGAAATGAAAAAAGCACTAGAAACTACACAAACAAATATTTTAGAGTTGACAAGTCAGATTGATATTTTGAAAAATGTTAACAATTCATTGCAGGATAAGCTAACACGCTTGAGAGAAACTCCAGTAGGATTTAGAGAGAGGAAGAGACCATTAAAAAATATAACCAGCTTGTGTGAGAGAGCAAAGAAAAGGAGACTAAATCTTACAAAGAAATATGTCTCTAACATACTAGGCATAAATATCCGAGAGAATGAGGAAAGAATCAAACTTTTGAAGGAAACCATGAATAAGAAAGACATTTTGAGGATTCTTAAGTCACCAGAAAATGTGGATTTGAGAGGTCCAACTCTGAGAGAGTTAGTGAAGGATTTAAAAGGCACAGTGAAAGCAAATGAAATCGTAGAGACATGTGATACTGTGGGTATAAGTCGAAAAGGTTATCGTGCTATCTCTGGATTATGGTTTAAAAATCTTAAACGCAATAGGGTAACTATATTTGGATTTCCCCGAGCCCTTGCCGTTTCGACTGCAAGAATTTCCATGAATCGCAAGATTCCACATGTTTTTGGAGATTACATTCACATCGAAAGGTCTATGTCCTATGAAAAACAAAAAAAACAGGTAAGTTTTGATTACAATGAGTTTAACAATATATGGGTTGATCTAAAAAAGGTGCAAATTGCAATGGTTCACATGTATAAAATCACAGTAGAAGAAAGTTATGGTGTTCTAAAGTTTGCCTTGAAGTTGGATGAAGCACAGATTCAAAAGGGACAGAAGATGGAAAGAATTAGCATTTGCCTCATGAACATGGCATTGGACCATGGCAATGGCGAGGGCAAAGCTCTATTGCATAAGATCCAATCCGAGATGGAGATTTGGTGGATTGGTGCAGCCCAGGTACCAATTGAAAATCATCAAACGTTGAAATGGTTGTTCAACCATACAGGTATTCCAAATATCATTAAGTCTCAAAGTGAAGGCGAAATGTTGGTAGTTGATGGGGTTGGTAAATTTAATGTGGAATGGCATATGAGTGCTGATTTGAAAACTATCAAATGTATGCTTGGAATATGTAATGGTGCAAATGCAAAATATCCTTGCATTTATTGCATGGAAAGTATTGGATCCAAAGATTGGAGTAGTTTGCGACTAGTAAGAAGAGCCCCAAATAGAGACTCTATAGATTTGAGTAAATTTAAAAACATAGAAGACATCTGGGATCCCATTCTTTCCATCTCTCTTAAGAATGTTCATATTTGTACTTTGCATGCAGAGATTAGAATAATCGATAAGCTTCTCAGGTTGCATCTTGACTACGCATATTCCATTAAGCCATTATCTTTATCAGATGAGTGTATTGATAAATGCGAGGCATTGCTATCGAAAATGGGATTTCATGGGGGCCAAGTTCACTTGAGAAAGGATCCAATACTTTCAGGAAAAACAAGAGATATCTTGGCCGATGTCTCTATGGGAGGCTCAAAAGCTAGACGATTCTTAGGAAACCATTCAGGAAGGCAGGTGAATGCGGCTTGGGAGTGTTGGAGAGAGCTATGTGAGATCTTTCTCAGCTTTTGGATCCAACTTGGATCTCAACTCATCTGGCACATGTACATAGGCAATGCAACAAAAAATTTTCAAATGAGAAATATCTGGTTTCCTACCAGTATACCTCTCCTCTGGAGTCATTCCATGTATTGCTGCAGTGGGAGTCTTGTTCATTATGTAGACTGCTGTAGCAACTGCTTCAGCCCAATAAAAATCTAGCAGGTCTTTTTCATTGAGCATGGCACGAGACACCTCTCCAATATGTCTATTTTTTCTTTCTGCAATTCCATTTTGCTGTGGGGTATGACTGCATGAATATTGCTGCTTTATGCCATGCTCCTGCAAGAACCATGCAAACTCATTTGAGAGGTACTCTCCCCCTCCATCTGACCTTAGGCATTTTATTTGCAGACTTGTTTCATTTTCAACCATAGCTTTAAGAGTTTTGAAATGCCCAAAAACTTCACTTTTCTTTTTCATAAAATACACCCAAACTTTTTTGCTATAGTCATCAATAAAAGTGACAAAATAATGACAGCCTCCAAGAGATGCAGCTTTAGTAGTCCACACATCAGAGTGGATTAATTCCAATGGCTTCTTACTCTCTTGAACATGCCTAGGAAATGGTTTCCTTGCCTGTTTTCCAAACTGACAGGCTTCACATACCTTATGCATTTCTGCAACCTTGAATCTAGGCAATCCTGCAACAATATTTTGGGCCTGCATTGATTTAAGTCGCTGTACATTAATATGACCAATGCGTTTATGCCAGATATCAATATCTGCAACTACACCGGTCCCATGTGCAAACATTGCTGCACTCAATTCAGACATGTCTGCATCCAACGTAAACATTCTGCCCTTCTTCTTTCCTTTTTCTATCAAGCGACCTTTATTTTTCATATCCTCAACAAAGCATCCATGAGGATTAAATCTGACCTGCAAGCCCTGTTCAACCATTTGACCAACAGAAACCAGATTCTTGGTGATATTCGGGACATGAAATACATCGGATAGGTATTTCTTTTTCCCATCCTGCATAGACAAAGGAATTTTTCCAATCTGCACAATAGGATGTGCAGTATCATCACCAGTCTCCACAAATCCTGGTTTTTCCATTTTCCTTGCATCCTCCATCCATTCTGCATGACCTGTCATGTGGTTTGATGCACCTGAGTCAACATACCATACATCATTGCTTTCTTCTGCACTTGTCACAGAATTGTTCATGTGCTGCACCATAAACAAATGCTCATTTCTGTCATCACCCTGTCTACTAGAAGATGCATAATTCCCTTGTTGCAGTTTTCCATTCATGATGTCATTCTGCTTTTTATAGCAGTCTTTAGCCATATGACCCATTTTACCACAATAGTAGCATTCAACATTACTGTTTGCATTTTGGCCTCTTTGCCATCCACCACAACCTCTTTGGCTCCCCCTGCCTCTAGAGTTACCACGTCCTCCTCCATAGGACTGGTTTTCTTGAGTTTGCTGCATATTCTGATTTCTACCACGGCCTCCAAATCGGCCTCCTCTACCTCTGCCTCTACCTCTTCCAGCATTTGAGTAGAAGACAGCTTCTTTTGAAGTTCCTCCTGAAGAAGATGCACCACCATTTATCTGCTCCTCAGAAATTAGAAGAGCAATCAACTCCTCAAAATCAGGAAATCTTTCATGGACGGAAATGGATGTCCGAAACTGTGCATAATCCTTTCCTAGACCATTCAAGGTCACAGAAACTAAATCATCATCTTCCACTGGCGACCCAATGGAAGCAAGTGCATCTGCAATCTTCTTCACCTTCATGTGGTAGTCATTGATGCTCATACTTTCTCTTTGCACGTTATGCAACTCTTGCTTGAGCTGCATTTTCCTGGCTTGCGTATTTGTGCTATACATTTTTGACAGAGTATCCCATGCCTCCTTTGGCGTACTTGCATCCTGAATATGCACAATCATAGAGTCTGAAATACTGATAGACAGCCAGTACATAACTTTCCTGGCTCTCTCATGCCATGCTTTGAATGCCTGCATTTGCTGTTGATTGGGAACATCAGGAAGAACTGGTTCTTCTTCATTTCCTGCAACAAATTCCCAATATCATTTTCCCATAAGGAAATTCGTCATTCTAAACTTCCATGCTTGGAAGTTGTTCTTGTCAAGCTTTTCAGTGACAATCTGTGAAAGAGAATCAGACGCCATTACAGAACACTGCAAAAAATTCTGTCACTGCAAAAAACACAGCTTCACCCTCATAAGGGTAAATCTGCAAAACTGGCGAAAGTGGTATTTGACCACACAGTCACTTCCTAGTGACGATTTTGCATCAACAGGCAACATGGATGATTTTGTAACTCCCAATGTCTCTGCGCACAAGCATACGATGCAATTTCTACAGAAACGTTTCACCGACCTGTAGAACAGTGGCTGCAAAGCATAAAATTGGGCCTTTTCCTGAGTGCATACAGAAAACTTCCGCCTCCAAAACAGGCCCCGAAATGGCCTCAAATCAAAAAAACAGGGTCGCCGAGGGCTAAAGCCCGTTCCCGCAGCATATACTGCCCTCTTGCTTCACCGCGAAGGGCGTCTCAACCTGAGACAATGCACTCCTGCAATTTCCGACTGTGCTACCTGCAGAGATCTGCTCCCAAAACGGAAAATGAAAGCAACACTGCTCCTCTTACCAGACCACCGCGAGCTTGGTTTGCTTTCTTGAGCTCCTTACCACGAACAAGGCTCTGATACCATGTCAAGATTGTGGGAGAGAAGGAAGGAGTCTCACTTGAAGCTTTCTTGCTTGCACAATGGGGGAATACACACAAGGGTGGAGGCTGAAAACAGTTTTCCTCTTCTTAGTTGTATATGCCAAAAGAACTCTCATACAAAGAAATAGAAGAACCCTATATATGGGTCTCAAACCAAACTCAACTAACTAAGGTGGCATACTAACCAAGCCACGAACTAGAGTAGATAAGGATAGCTATCATGTAGCTATTATTCATGGGCGGTGTACCAACCGCATCTGCAACTGATAAGTCGGTGACATAAATACACAACGGTCACCCTGGCGTATCATGAGTGGAGCTCGATATCTCAACACCGGGCGGCATCTTCTAGATTGATCTGGGCTGCTAGGACGTGTCCTGCAATTTGAGGGGCGGGCATGTTACAATTCCCTTTACCGTCACCCAAATATTAGACCCACAACATTCACCTTTTTGCCATCCAGTCACATAAACCTCATTTGACATACAAGTTAAGACTCAACCAATATCTGGGCTCACATATCAATAATCACCTTTTTTTCATATGGTCACCTAGACCTCATCTAACATACAAGTCAAGACTCAACCAATATCCAGGTTCACATATGGATTCTCCTCATAATGGGGGCCTTATAACTTTGAGCACCGTGGATCATTGGTGGCACCTTATAAGGGTGGGACGTCAAGATTGTGGGAGAGAAGGAAGGAGTCTCACTTGTAGCTTTCTTGCTTGCACAATGGGAGAATACACACACAGGTGGAGGTTGAAAAACAGTTTTCCTCTTCTTAGTTGTGTAAGCCAAAAAGAACTCTAGTATATAGAAATAGAAGAACCCTATATATGGGTCTCAAACCAAACTCAACTAACTAAGGTGGCATACTAATTGAGCCACGAACTAGAGTAGATAAGGATAGCTGTCATCTAGCTATTATTCATGGGCGGTGTACCAATTGCATCTGCAAACAACTGACAAGTCGGTGACATAAATGCACAACGGTCACCCTGGCATATCACGAGTGGAGCTCGATATCTCAACACTCCCCCTCAAGCTCAATCCCAATTCTTGCATACCAAGCAGGTCTCTGAACTTGCGCAGCTTCTCTACACCCAATGCCTTCGTGAATATGTCAGCTATCTGATCCTCTGTGCTGACATAAACTAGATCAATAAGACCTAGTAAAACCCTCTCCCGCACATAGTGATAATGCACCTCAATGTGCTTTGTTCTAGCATGATAGACTGGGTTATTTGCCAAGTGTATACTGCTCATGTTGTCACAATAAATGACAACTGGCCCATCTGTAGGCTGATGCATTTCACAAAGTAGCTTATGCAACCAAGCTACCTCACATGCAGCCATTGATGCACCCCTGTACTCAGCCTCTGTGCTTGACAAGGTAACTGTAGGCTGTTTCTTGCTGCTCCAAGTGATTGCAGCACTCCCAAAAGAGAATACATATCCATTGGTAGATCGTCTATCAGAAATACTACCAGCCCAATCAGCATCAGTGTGTCCATGCAACTGTATCTGAACCCCAGTCTCATAAAATAGTCCATACTGCAATGTGGACTTCACATACCTGAGTATGTGTCTAGCCGCATCCAAATGTGGTTTCCTTGGAGCCTGCATAAACTGACTTACCAATCCAACAACATAGCTCAAATCTGGCCTGGTAATAGTCATATAAATCAAACTTCCTACTATGCGTCTGTACATAGTAGGGTCTTCAAGAAGCTCATCCGCATCTGCGCTCAGCTTCACATTCTGCTCCAAAGGAACTGAAATAGGCTTACAGCCTGTCATCCCATATTTGGACAGCATGTCCAATCCATACTGCCTCTGCAAGAGCTGTATCCCACTTGGTGATCTAATCACCTCAATGCCCAAGAAATAACGCAGCTCTCCCAAATCCTTCATCTCAAACTTCTGCTTCAATAGCATTTTCACATAAAGGATATCTTCATCACTATCACCTGTGATAATCAAATCATCAACATAAATGACAAGCAGCATAATATGTTTCTCTGTTTTTCTCACATAGAGTGAGAAATCTGCCTTGGAAATCTGAAAGCCAATAGTGACAAGATATTGTCCTATCTTGTCAGACCATGCTCTAGGTGCTTGCTTCAAGCCATACAAGGCTTTCTTCAATGTACAAACAAACTCAGGATGAACAGCATGCACATAACCTGGTGGCTGCTCCATATAGACCTCTTCTTGCAAATCACCATGCAAGAAGGCATTCTTTACATCCATCTGATGTAAAGGCCATCCCTTTGATGCAGCCATAGTAATGACTGCTCTTACGGTTGCCATCCTTGCAACCAGACTGAATGTTTCTTCATAATCAATGCCATATGTTTGTGCATACCCCTTGACTACTAATCTTGCCTTGTATCTGTTCACAGAACCATCTGCATTGTGCTTCACCTTATAAACCCACTTACAACCAATTGCATTCTTATCTTTAGGCAAAGGTACCAATTCCCATGTAGCATTTGCTTCCAAGGCATCCATTTCTTCATCCATGGCTTTCTCCCATTTTTCTTTTCCCATGGCTTGCTCAAAAGAAGTGGGTTCTGATTCCTGTATCACTTTGATCATATAGGCATAGTGAATGGCTGTAAATCCATCATATTTCAGTCTATCCACAGGATACCTAGCTCTGGTAGACCTGCGCAAAGTAGGTTCACTCCCAGGTGCTCTCAAAACATCCCTGGTCTTCCTTACTCTAGGTGTAACAATAGAAGGAATACACAACTCATCATCAATGCTCTGTTCTGAGCCACTGGATTCACCATCCACATAAGAGTGACCTGCATTCACATCAAACATGGGCTGATCTACCTTCTCTTTTCCTTTCCGTGATACCTGCATACCACTATCTGCATTGCTTTGAGAAGATTCTCCTGATCTCAATCTGCTTGTCCATGGCGAAGAATGTGAACCACTGCTAGAGGACACTCCAGGTCCACTAATATCTTGTGACTGCTGCTGTGAATTCTGTGTAGCATTACCATTTTGTGCATCTACATTATTAATCACATTTACTGGTTTATACCAGCTACTCATCTCATCAAAAACAACATCTCTACTCACTATAAACTTACGAGTAGAAGGGTTATAGCATCTATACCCTTTTTGCTGTAGAGAGTAACCAATAAAGATGCACTTCTCAGCTTTTGGATCCAACTTGGATCTCAACTCATCTGGCACATGAACATAGGCAATGCAACCAAAAATTTTCAAATGAGAAATATTTGGTTTCCTACTAGTATACCTCTCCTTTGGAGTCATGCCATGTATTGCTGCAGTGGGAGTCCTGTTCATTATGTAGACTGCTGTAGCAACTGCCTCAACCCAGTAAAAATCCGGCAAGTCTTTTTCATTGAGCATGGCACGAGATACCTCTCCAATATGCCTGTTTTTTCTTTCTGCAATTCCATTTTGTTGTGGGGTATGACTACATGAATATTGCTGCTTTATGCCATGCTCCTGCAAGAACCTTACAAACTCATTTGAGATGTACTCTCCCCCTCCATCTGACCTTAGGCATTTTATTTGCAGGCCTGTTTCTTTTTCAACCATAGCTTTAAGAGTTTTGAAATGCCAAAAACTTCACTTTTTTTTTCATAAAATACACCCAAACTTTTCTGCTATAGTCATCAATAAAAGTGGCAAAATAATGATAGCCTTCAAGAGATGCAGCTTTAGTAGTCCACACATCAGAGTGGATTAATTCCAATGGCTTCTTACTCTCTTGAACATGTCTAGGAAATGGTTTCCTTGCCTGTTTTCCAAATTGACAACCTTCACATACCTTATGCATTTCTGCAACCTTGAATTTAGGCAATCCTGCAACAATATTTTGGGCTTGCATTGATTTAGGTCGCTGTACATTAATATGACCAATGCGTTTATGCCAGATATCAATATCTGTAACTACACCGGTCCCATGTGCAAACATTGCTGCACTCAATTCAGGCATGTCTGCATCCAACGTAAACATTCTGCCCTTCTTCTTTCCTTTTTCTATCAAGCGACCTTTATTTTTCATATCCTCAACAAAGCATCCATGAGAATTAAATCTGACCTACAAGCCCTGCTCAACCATTTGACCAACAGAAACTAGGTTCTTGGTGATATTCGGGACATGAAATACATCCGACATGTATTTCTTTTTCCCATCCTACATAGACAAAGGAATTTTTCCAATTTGCACAATAGGATGTGCAGTATCATTACCAGTCTCCACAAATCCTGGTTTTTCCATTTTCCTTGCATCCTGCATCCATTCTGCATGACCTGTCATGTGGTTTGATGCACCTGAGTCAACATACCACACATCGTTGCTTTCTTCTGCACTTGTCATAGAATTGGTCATGTGCTGCACCATAAATAAATGCTCATTTCTGTCATCACCCTGTCTACTAGAAGGTGCATAATTTCCTTGTTGGAATTTTCCATTTATGATGTCATTCTGCTTTTTATAGCAGTCTTTAGCCATATGACCCATTTTACCACAGTAGTAGCATTCAACATTGTTGTTTGCATTTTGGCCTCTTTGCCATCCACCACGACCTCTTTGGCTCCCCCTGCCTCTAGAGTTACCACGTCCTCCTCCATAGGACTGGTTTTCTTGAGTTTGCTGCATATTCTGGTTTCTACCACGGCCTCAGATCGGCCTCCTCTACCTCTGCCTCTACCTCTTCCAGCATTTGAGTAGAAGACAGCTTCTTTTGAAGTTCCTCCTGAAGAAGATGCACCACCATTTCTCTGCTCGTCAGAAATTAGAAGAGCAATCAACTCCTCAAAATCAAGAAATCTTTCACGGACGGAAATAGATGTTCGGAACTGTGCATAATCCTTTCCTAGACCATTCAAGGTCACAGAAACTAAATCATCATCTTCCACTGGCGACCCAATGGAAGCAAGTGCATCTGCAATCTTCTTCACCTTCATGTGGTAGTCATTGATGCTCATACTTTCTCTTTGCACATTGTGGAACTGTTGCTTGAGCTGCATTTTCCTGGCTTGCGTATTTGTGCTATACATTTTTGACAAAGTATCCCATGCCTCCTTTGGCATACTTGCATCTTGAATATGCACAATCATAGAGTCTGAAATGCTGATAGACAGCCAGTACATAACTTTCCTGGCTCTCTCATGCCATGCTTTAAATGCTTGCATTTGCTGTTGATTGGGAACATCTGTAAGAACTGGTTCTTCTTCATTTCCTGCAACGAATTCCCAATATCCTTTTCCCATAAGGAAATTCGTCATTCTGAACTTCCATGCTTGGAAGTTGTTCTTGTCAAGCTTTTCAGTGACAATCTGTGAAAGAGAATCAGACACCATTACAGAACACTGCAAAAAATTCTGTCACTGTAAAAAACACAGTTTCAGCCTCATAAGGGCAAATCTGCAAAACTGGCGAAAGTGGTATTTGACCACACAGTCACTTCCTAGTGACGATTTTGCATCAACAGGCAATAGGGATGATTCTGTAACTCCCAATGTCTCTGTGCACAGGCATACAATGCAATTTCTACAGTAACTTTTCACCGACCTGTAGAACAGTGGTCGCATGGCATAAAACAAGGCCTTTTCCTGAGTGCGTGCAGAAAACTTCCGCCTCCAAAACAGGCCCCAAAATGGCCTCAAATCAAAAAAACAGAGCAACCAAGGGCTAAAGCCCTTACCTGCAGCATATATTCGCCTCTTGCTACACCGCGAAGGGCGTCTCAATCTGAGACAATGCACTCTTGCACTTTCTGGCTGTGCTACCTGCAGAGACTTGCTCCCAAAACAGAAAAATGAAAGCAACACTGGTCCTCTTACCAGAACACCGCGAACTTGGTTTGCTTTCTTGAGCTCCTTACCACGAACAAGGCTCTGATACCATGTCAAGATTGTGGGAGAGAAGGAAGGAGTCTCACTTATAGCTTTCTTGCTTGCACAATGGGGGAATACACACACAGGGGGAGGCTGAAAAACAGTTTTCCTCTTCTTAGTTGTGTAAGACAAAAAGAACTCTAGTACATAGAAATAGAAGAACCCTATATATGGGTCTCAAACCAAACTCAACTAACTAAGGTGGCATACTAACTGAGCCACGAACTAGAGTAGATAAGGATAGCTGTCATCTAGCTATTATTCATGGGCGGTGTACCAATTGCATTTGCAAATAACTGACAAGTCGGTGACATAAATGCACAACGGTCACCCTGGCATATCACGAGTGGAGCTCGATATCTCAACAGGGCATTGAGCATATCTAACAATATACACCCTAGGACATTTGTGTGTATTCAATGCACTAGCAAGGCTTCTTGCTCTAAGAACCCATTCATGCATCGTGTATTGTTACATTAGACCCCTTGCCTAGGGACACTTCATGCTTACATACCTTGTCCCCCCACCATGCATCCCACATTAGTGCAAATAAAATAGACCCAAACTCATGTGCATCAGGACTTAGGTACATTTGCATATAGTCACACATAGTCCGTGTACATCTAGGGTATGCACTTATAAGTGCATATTCACATATACACCTACTTACCCACACATCCACCCTAGGACCCACACACCCACGCATTCACATAGTACCAAGTGACCACACACACCTAGGACCAAGGCATGTTGTCATCCAAACTTTTGTCTAGTGCTAGAACCCTCTCACCATAACATGTGTTGAAGCTTTATTAGTTCATAGTTTTTGAGCTCATAGCTCTTGGTATTGTGCTTAGAGCAATAATGCACTAGTAAGTGCTTGGGATAATAAGCGTACTCTTGGAGTCCCTTTATATTTACTCTGGGAACTTAACTTGACTTATGGGTCTCATCATGAAACAAATTACCCCCTAGACAATCCTTAGCTTTGTGAGCATACACTGTTGCTGACTTTAGGTTGAATAAAGAGCAAGCGAGAAGAGGAGTGTGAAGGAGGCCTTTGTGGATACACTGTTGCTGACTTTAGATTGAATAAAAAGCAAGCGAGAAGAGGAGTGTGAAGGAGGCCTTTGTGGACACAAAGGAGGAAGACATGTGCTTGAGAGATAAAAGTAAGGGTGGTCACAAAGTCTCGGTTCTCATTGTAATCCTTAGGGTTGAGAGAGGGTTGAGAAGGATAGAGACACATAGCAAAAGTTAACTAAAGGCTTAGCTTTAAGCTAGCCTTTGAGGCATGCTTTTTTCTAGAATGAGGGGAAATTAGCATCATCTTAGGAGATTCTTTGGCATGGAAAAAAAAAATCTAATTTATGCTTGGAGGTGCATGCATGAGGGGAAACAAGGGTCAACTACATGTGGAAGGAGGAGAAGTTATTTGAATTGTTTGCCAAGAAGGGAGAGAGGGATTGAATTGATCTTCCTCATCAATCATTGTTAGTGAGTGTCTTTGTCATGAGGGTGGAGACCAACTTTCTAGAGGATGATAGCAAAGCGAGAGCAAAAATTAGGATCGGACCTTCATAAGAATGGGATAATAAGTAGTAGCGAGGCTGATAGACAACACAAGGTTAAGCACTTGGGAGTCTTTGTGCTTGGGAGAAGTTCCACTAGATTATTCAAGCAAGCATCCTATCTCACAAGTAGAAAGATGTGTGTTACCTTAGGAGAAATATGGACTCTCTTTTTTTCGCCTTAAGGAGTGAATAAACATATATAGGCCTAACCAATGAGAGAGGTGGGATTCCAGATTCATGTAACGTGAATATTCTAGCCATATCTTGGTCAAATCTTCCATCAACAATAAAAGAAAGGGAAATGTGGGGAATACAATGCTAACACTTCCTAGAATTTGTGACTCGAATTTTCATTTCCTTACTTTTTTATGTTTGACTTTTCATTTCTCCCCTTTTAAGTTTCCCCCTCTTTCTTAGAGGCGGAACTCAAATTTATCATATCTCTTTTCCCACTTTTTCTTTCCTGATGAAACTTTACAACCTCATTATTGCTTGCCCTATCTGTAACCTTGTGAAATTTCATTTCCTCTACATAAACACAGAGTGAGTTTCACATGTTTTATGAGAGTAGAGCTTGTTCTACCAAAGCCCTAAGTTTTTCCTCACAAAAATTTACAGGTATATTGTTCTCTTCCATGGATGTTTTATGGTAAAGTTTTATCTTGTTTGGACAAAACTTGTGCAAGTTATGTGCATTCTCTGACATGTAATTTATTTTATTTTGGTACTCTAGGAGTCTCTTATAGTCAAGAATAATGATCTTTTGAACACTCAACTTCTTCTTCAACATCTTATGGTTTCTTTGTAAACAAAGTCACAGGCATGTTGTCTTGTTTTTTTGCTACTCCATAGTTAAATTTTATCTCATTTGGACAAAATGTATGCAAGCTATATGCATATTGAGCTTTCCTTTGTTTTTTACTCCAAGAGTCTCCGAGGGTGGAGAACAATGATTTTTTAAAAACTCAACTTCTTCAACATCTTTGGGCTTCTTTGCAAAGGGAGCCATAGGTATATTGTCACTTTTTTATATTGCTCCACGGTTAAGTTTCAACTCATTTGGACAAAGCCTATGTAAGTTATATGTATGACCCAAGATTTCTTTTGTTTTTGTACTCTAGGAATTTGTCAATGAAGAAACAATGGACTTGTTGTTATAAGTCAACTTCTTGTTCAACATCTCTGGGCCTCTTTGTGAAAAGAATTACAGGTACAATGTTTTTTTTAAATTTCTCCATTTAAATTTCATGTCATTTGGATAGAACATTTGCAAATTATACACATTATGATAGGTAACTTTTCTATTTGGTTATTATAGATGTCTTCACGTAGGAAAAACATTAGTAATGTTAAATATGCGGGATCTAGAGCATGGCAGATGAGGAAGCTATGGAGGTTTGAAAAAAAAGAGTGAGTTCATGAAGACATTGACATGACTAACTGTTACACAAGTGAATTAGGTTCCAAGATGGAAGCTTGGACTCATAAACACAATCTTGTGTATTGACTGACAATGATATAGAGACTTTTACTAAAGGACAAAAGTACTATGACATTACATTAGAAAAGATTGCAAGTACAATGCTTTATAGGAAACTAAATGGTAGCATTTCTCCTACTATGCATATGGGATTCTAGTCATGAGCCCTCACTGCTCCTTACAAAGAGACTAAAGTAGGTGTGATTGCAAACATCTCAACAACCCTCCTCAATCACACCTAGAAGTACAGAGCATATAGAGGCTTTAGTGAGAGCAACACCTGTAAAGTGTGGGCACACCATAAACATGGAAAAACACCAGAGGCTGTCACAGAATTGGCTAAGTGTGGGTACCACAAACATGATGACATCCAGAGGCTGTAGCAGGGGCCTCACAAAGTGTACAGAGGTTGTAATACAAGGCTACACGAGGAGTTTACAAGTTTATGTTCGAAGCATTAGGGCTAGGAAATACAAAGCTTAAAAATTCTATCTAAATAGAAGGACTGATGAGATTTTCGGTTGCCTTCTTCTTCTTCTTCTTCTTCTTCTTCTTCTTCGGTTTGCAAAAGTCATAGAAGAGTTGATCCTTCTTACCTTTGTACATGTTGCAAACATATAATGCTTGTTCATCTCTAGAGGTGCTTGGTTCCTCCTTAGTTTTTAGCTTCTTTTCCTCCTCTAACAGTGATTCCTGGATATCAACAAGCTCAAGGTTTAGCATATTGATTAGAGTTGTTGATACACTATTATATTCAGGAGGCAAACTTTTAAGTAGAACACCAATGCAGACATCTTATTCCATTTTAATGTTGATTCCTGCAAGTTGGGTTGAAAGTCCTTCCATGTAATTTAGATATATGGCAAGTGATAAGCCATACTTTGATGACTTAGAATGCGCACCAAACAGAGTGTCAAGTCTCTTCCAACTATCTTGTGAAGTATCACAGTTATCCACATGGTGGATATAGCTGTCATCTAGCTCTAGTTTAATAATGACCTGAGCCTTATCATCATTCTTTTGCCAAATGACTACAAGGTCCACATCACGAGGCTTCTTTTCTTTTCCAGTGGTAATGGCCGAGAGGCCCTTCTTCATTAGGATGAGTTTGATGTGGGTTTGCCAGGTGTGAAACCCGACTCCTTTGAAGCGAGCTGATGGAGAGTCTTTTCTCCTGTTGGATTTGTAGGGACAACAGCAAATCAACTTCGAAATTCTCAGATTTTATTAGTGGAAGAGTAGATTACAGTGTGTCAAGAGAGACAACTAATGACAATGTGAAAACACACTATGTAAAGGCTATGTTTATCGAACTTGAATCTTCTTAGTTCGCGGTCGTTGATCTTTCTTCAATCATTCTAGGTTCTTTCCCTCCTTGATTTGATGCTGGGATAGTAGATCAAAGTGGCAATGGGTTGCTCCAGGTGCCAGAAGAGAGAAAATGATGAGATTTTTGAGCTTTAGTGAAGTTTGGGTATAGCTTCATGGATTAGGGTTTTGACCCTGTCCTAGTTTTTTCCTGATTGTAGGAGCTACAGTGAATCATTTTGAAATTTTTTTTAATGGAAATGAAGCTCTCTTTATTCTCTATCAAAGCCCCATAATGATGATCAAGATCACTGGCAGATTCAGGTGTTCAGAGTGGACGACGACAGTAGGTGCAATTTTGGACAGATTTTGACGTTTTTTGTAATGCTAGGGGTAGAGAGTACTAATGCCAATGATTTATGAGCCAGGAGGGAGCGCCATAAGTGGAGGAAGAGATGTCTAGAAGAGAGTTCATGAAGATATGCTCTATATTGAGAGATCCAGGGACTCCAAGCACGGTATGTCCTGCAAGTTACAGTTCTAGGCTATGGCAATGACTGAGAATTTTCACAATGCTGAAGCTATGCTTGCCCAATGTGAGTGATTGATGTGTTAAGAAGATGCTCTAGAAGGAGAAAACACTTTTCTAGAGGGAGCTTTAGAAGATTTGATCTGTGGAGTGAGATATAGGTACTTCAAGCTGATAGGGTGTTGTTGGCTATGGCTGCCATGGAAGCTCAAGTGAAGGTAGAGTTGAGATATGAAGTCATGCGGCACTGATCTTGAGCTGGATGTGAGATTGACAGGAACCAAGAGAGAGGCTGGAGAGGTGAGAGTTGATTTTTGAGCTCAGGAAGGTGCTTAAAATTTGCAAAAAAAATCTGAATTTCAAGGAAAAAATAAACTTCATTGAAGGCAACGGATGCAACTGGGTCGATTTTAAGTAGCAATGGCAAAAGACAGTTTTCAAAAGGACATTGAAGACCACCCGTGCATCAGTTCTAGATTTTTAGTAAATTTTTTGAGTTCCTGGGCAATTTAGAGCAGTTACTTGAAAGTGGAGGACTTTGAGACGAATGCGCAGGATTTTTCGGATTGCAAATCTGGCACCGGATGTGGGAGATAGGCCGAAAAAAAGGGCCAATAGGGAGAATTAAAAGGGTGTGACCCTTGGGGGGCCCCTTGGGACCCCAAAATTTGATGATTTGGGGGGGGGGGGGGGGGTTGTAGCGCGTGAAGAAAAAGAAGGCACCATTGTTGTAGTGACGTGATTTTGGAGAGGGGGGGCTATGCCACCTCAATATAGCCCTATGAAGTGATGCCACCTGGCAGATGCTGCTTCTCTTCACTCTCCATCACCAGCCTTCTCTCCTCCAACGGCTACCTGAATCAGAAGATCCTATTTTAGTCTTTCTCTCTCCTCCCTCTCTCTCCCCTAGGAGGCTTTTCATGTGGAAGAAGCTCGATTGGTGAATGCTCATCCGGTGGTGTACCGGATTGCTTCCAAAATTGAGTGGGACTGAAGATGGATGAGTGGAGAAGGGCTAAGCATCAATGTTGGTCTATTTTGCTGTCTCGAATCAGATTTTTAAAAACCCGCAACATGCGCATAAGTGGTATGCCTCATTTTTACAAAGGAAAATTGCTTCTTTTTTATGTTTGATGGTCTAAATTAAATTCATAAGAAAACAAAAATTTGTTTAGATATTTTTTTCATCATGATTGAGGGCTGTGCATAAAAGAAATATAGAACTGTAATAATAAATAGTCGCAATAATTAAAGCCTTTTTAGAGAAAAATGAAGATTTTGTTAGTTTCGGGTGGCAAAAAGAGATGGGCGTGGAATGAAATTTTGAAAAAAAAACATATTTTAGCTGTCATAATCAGCCAACAATCATAGATCAAAAAAATATATATTTTTATGCGTAAATATATAGGAAAAAATAGCAAAAATGGAAAAAAATGGGTTTTTGTGCTTTGATAAATAGGAAAAAATATGGACAATGTCTATGCATGTTTGGAAAGGTTGAAGCATGAGGTATAGCCTCAGCTCACCCTTGTTTATATGTTTTAGTGCATTTTTATTGCTTTATACATCGAAAATGACAAAATAGATAAAACCCTACACCTATGCAATGATGCAATACATAAACGTTAGAGGGAAAGGGTGATGTTAAGAGATTAAGAGGGCTGAGAGGGTTTGAATCTTTGAAATATTTGACTGTGCATTTCATTTAGAATTGCAATATTTTAGTTTAAGGGGCTAGTAGCACGAGAAATCGGTGCTAGTCTCCATACATTGAAGCATACGTTTAGTGAAGATCATGAAAGGGTTGTTTTTACACAAAATGCTGATTTGATAAATATTGTTTGTGCACTAGGATCATATGCATTATGCATGATGCATAGCATGGTGTCAATCCTAGAATACATAGCAATTGTCTTCCTAGGACATGACTTATACGTGGAGTGAAAAGGAGCCTAAGCTGTAGGTTAGTTGTATGGTTTCCTTGGGACTGTTTGGTGAGGATCTATATACTCTTGGATTGTACAAAACAAGAAAAGAGTGGACTATGTATCGTGCATTTTATATGTTGAGGCAGCGCATCTTGGGGCCAATCCCCTTGATGTAGGAGAGCTGCAATGGAGCCACGGCAATCAGCGGAGAGGTGCTTCCCTATGTTTGTGCTACGAGGTATTATGCATGTATGTTATGGAAACTCCCTTTGAGGAGTAGGGGAAGGTAAATGTTGGACTGTGTCCTATTACAAATGCAAGATCGGATATTAGGGTTCAGTGTAGTGTGAGCCTTGGTCCCTTGTGGTCACAAGGCTGTGTGGAGTGTCTTGTGTGTCTTCGAGGTCCCGCTAGTGCTAGAGAGCTAGTGTCGGGCCCATTTTAGGTCCCGACAGGTGATGCATTTGCCGAGAGATGCCAATAAGTGGTGGTTCCAAATCTAGGGTGTTTGGGGATAAAATAGTCAGTTTATGTCCTCTGACAAGAACTGT